>NW_008238132.1:7755926-7769293 GCF_000691975.1 Corvus brachyrhynchos
CCGGCGTCCCGGCAAGCGTCCCGCTCAGCGCCGGGTCTCCTTGCCTTGCCTTCCCTCCTGCCGTCCTGGGGCTCGGTCCGGGGTGCCCCCCGGGGAGGCGGGAGGCACCACCCTGCTCCGGCTGTCCCGTGGAGTTCGCGCTCCCCTTCTGTGAAGCAGCGGAAAGGTCCCCACCGTCCTCTGCTACACACGGGAGAAAGACGCGGAGAGATCGTGGTTGTGGGCTTTAAGTTTGAGCTCCAAAGCACGTTGTGATGGCTCGGCGGTGCGGGCCGCGCTCAGCTCCGCGGGCTGTAGGTGCGCTGGTCAGGGCTTGGTGCCGCGCCAGCCCCGTATCTCAGGGATAGTACGGCCGAGGATAGTCCGGAAGCATGTCCAGCAGGACTGTCCTCGCCTTCTGGCAGTGACACCCAGGCAGCATCAGGCAGAGAGAGTTGACTCCTCAGAAGGACCATTAAGAGCCATCTACAAAAGCAAGTTAGATTTGTAGGCACCCTGAAATTGGGTTGCTGTTGTCATGATATTCATCGTGCTAGCCTGTGAACTGCAATAAACTTTGCTGATAGTGTTATATCAGAGTCAAGGAGAAAAACTTTTTTTTTCCCCTGACTTCATGACCCTACTGCCAGAGGTGTGCTGTGTTTGTTAGCTGTATGATTGGTTTCTCCTAAGCTAATGAAGCTGCAAGGATGATCCATGGGATTTCCTATTCAGCTCACACCTTCAGCCCATCTCTGCGGGAGAAAAAGGGAAGTGCTTTCCAGCCCGTCCTACATGCTGCTGCCATGGCATCTTGTCAGGAATGGCAGTGAGCCTTTGCTCCTTCTCTGGCGCTGGAAGGGCAAAAGGAGGTTACATGCTCCTGTTAAGGCTGTTCTTTCCTGAGACTTCCTTCTCCTCCCTCCTTGCTCCTCCAGCTGTTTCTCTCCAAGCTCCTTGCCTGGTGAATCTCCTTTGGCCTCTAGTCTGACACTTGCACAATTGTAAAGCTAATTCTTTGCACAGTGGTGTCAGGTGCACAACACCACAACTCAAGTAGCAGTATTACAAAATAAAAACCTAAAAGGTGAAAATGGCACGTGGTAATCTTTTTCATACATCCAGCTAGTAATTCATACAATTTTTTATCTTTTCTGTAGTCTGAGAGGTTAAGGACTTTTCCTATCCCCCCAACAGTGAAAGCTTTAAAATATTTTATATGACATAAGCTCAAAGGAAAAAATCCAGGCCTCTTTTCTAGATATAGGTTAGTCCCCATTAGGGAATGTGGGTAACGGGAAGACAAAGTAATCAGTGAACTCATGACTGGTTCAAAGCTCAAAAACCCCTTGATTGGTCAAGTCACTCTTAATTTGCTGTGTTTATCTGGAATGGAAAGACCTGGGTTTCCTTGGGACGGGCACTTGGAAAGATTTTACCCAGCTGGTGACATTAGCCTTTAGACCTCAGTGACCAGCGTGACAGCTGCTTGTGTCTGGTGTTGATGAGGTGCTAAAGCTGATGATTTTATGAAGCATCTCTGTCCCATGAGTGGCAATGGAAAGTATAGGTTGGTGGAAGAGTCCATCTGAGGAATTTGAACAATGACATATGGCAATTAATAACTGCAGTGCTTTGCACTGAAGTTTATTTTGAAAAGCAATGGGTCTCTGCATTTCAATTATTATTTAAAGTTTTGTTTAGCAGCTATTTAATTCTGATAAACATGTTGCGTATGTCTCTTTCACAATGTTTACATTTCAGCTTTCTCACCAAACCACCTGTTCCCAGCACTTGCTTTTCCCTGTTACCAGAAGATCCACTATTTGCTTTGTCTCAGTCCCATCACAGCTATTGCTAAATTGAACTGTATTCCTTCTCCTCCAATTACTCAATGGAAAAAAAAAAAAAGAAAAAATTAATTAACTATTTTGAGCTTCAGCCATCATCCTCTGAAAGAATAAGGAGGAACAACTGTCAGAGTAATTCAGTAACAGTTTTGCATGGAGTGGTCCCTTTCTGTCACTCAGGGAACAATAGTGGATAGTGACTGTAGTAAATCCAGGCGCTGCACGCCCTTGTCATCTCAATGATTGTACGTAATGATGTGTGAGCTCTTACACAGAGCCTGAGCTGCTGAAGCTGCTTAGAGCAGCTAACAAATTGAACACATCAAGTACTCCACAGGGCATATGTTCCTTAAGGTTTTGTTGTGGCTGCCAGCTACAAAAGCAGGCAAAACTCTGTGCTAAAGGCAAGATCAATTACAATTCAAAGCCTTCATTTTCCTAATCCTTTGGAAAATATGTTCCTCTTACTGCATTTGCCTTGGTAAATAGGGTTGGCAAAGAGTTTGCTGAAGAAAAATAGCATATTTGGAGTTCCTGAATCCAATAAGAATGGATTGAGCTGGTGTTGTCAAGAACCTAAATAAAGGGTGTAGAACATATAAGCCAATTAGTTTATATTGGCTGTTTTTTAATGAGATTTGAAATAGTTTGACCATCCTTGATCTGAGAGACTTTGCCTATACAAGTTGTATCTTCTCAGGAAACATATTTTGGGAGTTGTTAGTATAAAAACCTGATTTCATGTGCTACTGAAAATTTTTAGCCCAGAAGTATGAGACACAGAGCTTTCCCTGGTAATAGTTTTAGTAGTTGATTTGTACTTTAAAACCTGTCATTTTAGGAAGAATAAAATAGTCTTTCTTTGGCCTTTTATTAGAAAGCAAACAGAGAGGAAAAACAAGTGGAAGAAAGATATTGAAGGGAGGAGAAATGTAGAAGTTTACAGAACGGTAGTTAAATGGTAAAGAAAAAAAAGCAGGAAAACCAATATTAAGTTACTTAAAATTAATTAGGAATATAAATTTTAAAGTTTTCTTCATTTTACAAGCCATGCAAATGCTGTTATTTTACTGTCTTTGAATAGCAGAGCAAAAATGACAAACTAAGACAATTTTGGAAGTTGTTAGGCATGACTAATTTTGAGGCAATGAGACAGATTGGCTACCACTGGTATCAAGGACAAAGCATCAGATTAATTCACTGCATCCAGGACCGATATCCCAAGTGAATGTGGAAAAACAGGTAGTTTCTCAGTTGTAAAGTCCTTAATTTTTTATTCCTGAACTTTTATTCGGTCATGTTATTAGAGTCATTCTCAAGGAATGCTCTCTCTTGTTTATCAAGCATGCAGGCATTAACTGAGCATAACACTTCAATGAGATAGCTGGCATTAATGAAGATTTCAAATACATGACAGTTCCTAGCAGAAGTTTACTTTTTCACTTCAACAGCTGTAAGAGCCCACGTCTTAAAAGGTGCACACTTTAATCATTAGCTTACTGATTGTCTCAAAGTTTGCCTAAACACATAGGTTTTTTCCTCACTTTAAAGTCATTTGAAGTTTTGAGAAGTTATGACTTTTAATTTACTTGAATTTGCAATTTATCCACTTGTATTTCAAATAAATTTTTAATCTTTTTAGAGAAAGTGGGCAGACATTGCTGAAGTACCGGGTGGGGAGGTTTTTTGTATAGTAAGTTTAGAATGTGAATATTGATGATGCAAACTGAATTAAACAGCAGTTAATTCTTGAGTATTTGATGAATTTTAGGAAGGAAGGTTTTACTGTTTTTTTGGTAGTAGGTAACAGCAAAGAAACAAGATCTAGAGAAATCCACTGCAAAAGAGAGAAATGAGATGTTTGAAGTTTATGACACTGTACCATGCAGCAGCTATTTGTTACATATATTTAGCAAAGTCCATTGCTGTTTGGTTACAGTTAATTTTCACAGTGCTTGTTCCCTCCTTTACATTTTCTCCTGTCTCTCATTCCTCACATTAATTTTGCAGAGATTATGTTATTTTTTGACTGTGCTATGCTTGTTTGTTGGTTTCCCTTATGGCTCTCCCTAGCTGCATGTGTGATCCTGGCCAAATCACAAATTATTTGAGCTTCTGTTAACTTCTCTCTTAAACAGACCAAAAAAGCCTTTCTGTGAAAGGTGTGAAGTTCTAAGTAGAAAATATACTTGTTAATAGAAGACGAGGCAGCCTATAAATATATATATATATATATATATAAAGTTGTACCCCCCTTAGAGGTAAAATATAAGGAATACTGTAATCTATGTGTGTCCTCAGTCAGAATGGGTCACTTAAAATATCAAATGGATAGTTGAATGGTTTATTGGGGTGAGGTTGCTTTCGTATCTCATGTTTCTGGCTTTAAAGGATTCAACACTTCCAACTTTGTATGGTGGTCCTTCAAAATGATGTGTCAGTCTCTGTCAAACTCTCACATGTTTCATCCATCTATGAGAAACTCTCGGGAACCTGAACCACTGATGTTGAAAGCTATCATAAGGCTTATTTTTACCTTGGGGCTTCTTTTGTTTCGGTTTGGGGTTTTGGGGGTTGTTTTGTTGTGGGTTTTTTGCTGATGCTTTCACTTCATATATAGACCCATCAGTCCAGATATGTCACGGTATTCAAGTCGTCTCTGATTTGACATTCGAATAGTGTAAAGTTGAGCTATTTGTCACAAATTGGGGTTGAGGTACCATTTCTAACCAGATTTACCCAGTGAAGTGAAGCTGTTTGGTTGAATCTCGGGGCAGGCAGACCTGCGAGTGCCAGGCGCTGGAGCGAGGCACAGAAGGCAAGGTTGAAACAGACTTTAGATCACATTCTGGAGGCCATGAGCTCTGTGCTGATACCCGTAATGTTTAGGTCCCAGCACACAGCGAGGTTCACCTCATCTAAGTGTGACTGTGTGAAGGTTTGATGTTTGGTATGACTTAGGCTTCTTGTGTTGTTAATTAAGAGAACTGGGATCTCGGGGGATAAGTTAGGCCCTGGCCTTGGATGGGTAGATACATGCCACCTGATATGTCCCTCTGGGAGTGCTCTGTGAGGGAGTGGTGAGCAGGCTGTGCAGCCAGGTGTGCTCACTAAAGCACAGGGCGGTCCTGCCTCATCAGGTGCTTTCTGGAAGATGACAAACGACTTTCATCTTTATACAAGGATGGTGTCTCTCATGTGGGGTCTCAAACACTGCTGTAGGTAATAAGCTCCTGAGGGTAGTGGTTAGAGCTGCATAATGGAAATCCCTCATCTGACTTTGTCACTCTACTAGAAATCCAGAGCAAGGAGTTTAGATACAAGTTGCTCTGAGTAATTCCATTTCAGTCATCTTGATTGCACTAGTAGAACTACAATGAGGGTAACAGATTTGGGCTGGTATTAGGGAAGGAGACTGTAATCTGACCTGCAGGAATTTGGTGAGAAGAAACCCAAGGCAGAGCTATAAAGCCAAATCTTCTCATTCATGCATGGGGCTTTAACTGCTATAAAATATTCCCATGTGCCCTGTGGAGCATTTTCTGAGGGAGGGAAGGCAAAGAAGCTGTTGAATACAGTTCTTAATATGAAACAGTAAAATGGGCCACAACTCTAGATAGAGAAGGCGTGGGCAACGTGAATCCAGCAGGTGGCATTCCATCTGTCCTAGGCAAGCCAAGGATGCAGAGAGCAGAAGAGATTGTAAACTTTCCCCTACTTCATTTTGAGGGGTGGGGTTAAGGAGCCCTGTCAATGGAGACCATGAGCATATTGGGGTGTAGTATTATGTTAGAATTACTTGAGATGTGTTTGTTTTACACAGCAGGCTGCCTCTGGAGATGCTGCACAGCTCAGAGACCTTGGTTCCAGCAATGCCAGTGCATTAAACAGCACATAGGGGTGCCCCTGAGCACAGGACAGAGTTGCCCATATTGTTGAATACTTAAAATGGTTGATGGCATCAGTTTGAATGGGGCCATCTAGCTCTCTCCCATGTCTTTCCTGGGTATGTTTTACCATGGGCCAGAGACTTGTTTTGGCACGTTGCCATGGTTCAGGGATCATTCCCAGCAGACCACTTGCCAGTATGGGTTGGAAGGTGAGAAGTTTTACTGGTACAGGTGCAGACTGTTTCATAGCACTTGGCCTCAGTCCCAGGCAGTTCCCTTGGGAGTGTTTGTTTATGGCTGTAGCTGTTGGTGCTGTAGCTATGTTAACGTGGTGCTGTGCCACAGCTGATCAGTGTGCCCAAGGAACCCAAGCACACTGTGGTGCTGGAGTAGCTGCATTGCTTGTGTGAGCCAGAGCTGGGAAATAGCCGTGTTCTTACCTAAAGAAACAGGCTTAGAGAGTTTTTATGTACCACACTCAGCAAGTGCAAGTTGCACTAGCAGTTGCTTACTGGTGTTCAGTGGAATACTTCCATCTCGGATATATTGAGGCTCCATATCACTAATCAGCAGTGGGTGGTGCACACAGATCTCAGAGGATTGTTCAGTATCTTTTGTGCTCCTGATGCTCTTACCATCTCTGATAATGCACAAGTCTGGTCCTTCAGTGGGAACTGAGGTCCCATCTTTATCACAAGCTTCTACATTCCTATTTTAATGTCTCTTGACATCTTCACAGCTCCTCTTTGCTTTTATGCTGCCCATTGAGCACACATTCTTTGCAGACTGATGTGTCTTTTGACTGAGCTATAAGCCTTCCTTTTCAGTACCTCACACTGTTTCAATACACTTTTTGATAGTTTTTTTCTCATTATGTGCCTATAAAGGGAACAGTCTTCTATTTGTTCACTTTCTCTAGTGGATGTTTTATTCCTTTTATCTACAATCTAACATCTGTCAGAGGAAATGGCTTGCTGCAAGACCATGTAATAGGCCTGGAACCTCTGAGCCCCAGTGTGGTCCCAGGTGTCACCATTAAAGCACATGAGTGTTTTACTCTTGAGTTATCCTACTGGGAAAATCCTCTTCCAAGGGAAATGATAGAAGCCAATACTCAGAATGTTTAAAATAGGAATCAAAAGAACAGAAAGGACCACAGTTACTTGATGTCCAGAGAGCCTATATGCCCCAAGAGATGTTTATTTCAGTTCTTGGTTCTTCTAATGCATGATTTTGTCAAAGGGTATGTTGTGTGTGCTAGTCTAAAAAGCTTAAGAGTTATACTAACTTCAGAATTTAGTGTCCTAAATAGCTGACCGTAAGAAAAAGAAAATTAATTTATAAGCCACTTACCAATGCTTGCTTGGAATCTGAATGGTTTCTTCTAATATTTTGAGAATATGAACGATTTTACTAGCACTGGGTTTTTTGTTCTCAAGGATGAGATTCAAGACAAAGAAAGGAGCTGGAGGGAGGACAAAAGGTGATTCAGGTTGTCCCTGAGAGCACACAGAGAGACTCGTATTCATCCCATTTGGTTTTATACACGTGGTCTAGGGTTCCACATTAGAAGTGTGGTTTCTGTAGGCTTCTTGTCTACACAACAGCTAGGGAGAGATACTTCAGACCTCTCTTTTTATTGACAATAGGGGGTACCCTATTGTACCCTTAGGGAGGGTACAGCCCTCATTTCGGTATCTGTTTCAGACCTCTCTTTTTATTGACAATAGAGGGAGCTTAGGGAGGGTACAGCCCTCATTTCGGTATCTGAGGTTGACATAAGCCTTTGAGCTTAATTACCCTTTTTTTTTAATTATGTGGATGTCAGTTATGCAACAAACATGAACTAAATATTAGCTTGAAGCATATTACAACTACAAAAGATCTCCTGCGATACAATTTTAAAGCCTATTAAAATGTGTCTGTGCAATTAGTCTCCAAGCACACTTTTGTCTCCTCCTTTCTCATTCCCCATCTTTTTATTTTTCCTCTTGTTTCATTTTTCAAGTCCTGCATGTACATAGACTGCTACTCCCTCAGTTCAGGACTCATTAATTCTCCATGTCCTATAATGTGCCTGTGGCACTTTGGGATAATAAAATAACAGTGTGAAGTAATAGAATGCTGTTCCAACTTGCAGTAAGCAAAAGGCAAAATGTTGTCTCGCTTCCATCCGAAATACAAGCAGTGCAGATTCATTTTGAATTAGCTGCCAACTGCTGAACACAGATACATTGAAGGACAGCCCCAGGCTGTTTTCAAACAGAAGTGCAGACTAAATGAATCCTTGCTTGGGGTGCTTGGAGGCAGCTGGATGTATATTGCTTGCCTCTAGCCTTATGAAGAGTGACATGTTACACCGTTTTCACACCCTTTCAAATATACATGGTGCCAAGTGACACTGATGTGACTTGCTGCTGAAAATACTATGTGGTTTTATGGCCTGCATAGCACCTTAGCCAGCTGCTGGCATCACTTCCCCTTGGTCCCTGCCCAGAGCCAGACCGGTGATGTGTACAGCAGTAGGAACAAGAAGGTCTCCTTCTCTGCTGCTGTTGATGTCAAGGTGTTAGAAAGATAAATTAGAATTTATCAGTCAGTAGAATTGCCTGGTTAAATTTTAGGGCTTGACATGCTTCAGTGGTCTCAGACCTAGGGGGAGGTTAGCAAAGCTTGGGGAGAGGGATGTGCTGCTGATAGTGGGCGCAAAGAACGAAGAATTCACAGGCCACAAGGACATTTGGCAGAACTGACAAGATAAGAAACTAACAAAGCCAGCTAATTTCAGCAACTGTGCTGAAGTTGGCTCTAACTGGGTAGAAAGCAATTTTGTCGGGGGAGATCATGACCATCAGCTCACAGCCCACTGACTAAAGAAACCCACTGACTCAAGAGACAGACTGATCATTGGCATGGGAAGTGAGAGAATCATGTAGCCAGTCAAAGGCAGAATATTGATCAATAAGAGAGCTGTATGACTGGTAGCCAATGAACCCTGACTTCTTTGCTTGCTAAAATATATGAGTGGTGTCAAGATTGGGGAGCCAGCCTGTTGTGGGCCACACCAGCTCCCTGCTTTGCACAAACTAGATGAAAGAAATGGGAATACCTCGTCTTGGTGTGTAAATTGGTGCTGCACACGGGGCAGTGAGCCCACATTCAGGAGAACAGTGTCATTGCTGCCTCTGCCCTTCCCAGCTACCTAAGGGTCCTGGGGGAGTTTGGTTGAGGGGTAGCACTTGATTCATGGAGGAAGTGCTGTGGAGCAGCTCTGTATCAGGTGACTGAGAGCAGCTGCTAATGACCTAATCCTGTGGTCTCTGCCAGTGGGATAAAGATGTTTCCTTGCTCCTTGGCCTTATTAAAATGGCTGGAGGTACAGGGTTAGCAAAGGAGAGCAAGCAAGGGAGAGCTGCAAGCCCCCATCAGCAACTCTTCCCCGAGCATTGCCCAGATCTTTTCCAAAAACAAAGAAAACCTCATGGCACTTGATGGCATTGTTGGATCTTTTTTCATGAGTTTTGTGAAAAATTCAGGTTGTGTCATCTTTCACTGGTCCAGTGGGATTGGCAAGAAGAGTTTGGGGTAGTTCCTCATGGTCTTCTCACCTAAACCAGTAGTTTTAGCATCTGATCTGCAGAGTAGTGAGTGCAAAGCACAGGGCTGTGAAATGTGGGGACAACTGTAATTGCTTTGTTTCTTCTGCAGAGATATGTCCATATTAAAATCAAAAGCAGGTACTATAGATAAGTGGGGTTGATGTCCTTTGTTCCCTGGGATGCTTGAGAGCCTGGAGTATGAGGGTATCCTGAGAACATGCTTAGATGGTATCTACTTCCACACACATCTCTCAGGAGTCAAGGCTCATGTGGTTCCTTTAATTTAAAGCAATGTTGCAAACTTGCTGCAGCTATTAGATAAAACAAGCATTTAGGTTTGAATCCAAGAGCTGTGTCAGGGCTCCCTGAACACTTTGAACTGTTGTGTTCAGGGCACTGCAGGGCACACGTGCCATATGTTTATGGTGGCAGGGTGCTCTGGTGCATGAGGTCTGTTTTGGGGACCCAGCAAGTGTGAGGGTAGAGGAGGCTGTGTGACTATGAACTCCAAACCCAAACATTCAAACATCATAGGTAGGGCCTCAGCAGTGGAAATGATTTTTTTTTTCCTTAAATATTATGCGATGGCATTTTTTTTTACCTTATTATTTCTGAGTCTTCAGGACATAAATGGGCTATGTTTTAATCAGCTCAGAATGGGGTTTTCAGGAGTTTGGGGTTGTATGCAGCTGAAAAATTAATTACACTGTTGCTCAAAATACTTAACTGCTCTGACTTTCTCACAGATAATCCAGTATGCACTGAACTAGAACCAATGTCTGTACAGTTTTACTGAGATGTCTTCAAGAGGAAAATGGTCTACTAAAGCAAAAAGCTTTGTCATCTAAATGTTTACATCTTGGCATTCTTTTTTCTTTTCCTTCACTGCCAGTTTTGACCATAGAACTATAAAAATTCTGATCTTCAAATAGAGTTCTCTTAAAAAGAACTCCAAAAAAATCTGCAGAGCTGCATTTAGAGGACATAAAGCGAGGAAGGAGAGGAGCTGAGTCGAAGTCTAGTAGACTTCTAACCTGTGTCTGAAGCAGATTGTTTCTTCCTTATGGAGAGCCTTCTGAGCTTTAGTTTTCACACCTAGAGTTAGGCAGCATGAATAACTCCTAGATAAAACCATAGTTGCTTTACTCATTATACTTACATATTTTCAAAATTCATGTGAGATGCCAGTGTTTCTGAAGCAGTGTTCAAAACCTGTTCCAGTTATTCTCGTAGCACAAAAATAGTGCTAAATGGGCATTAAACTATTTCAATAAACAGTGTGTGTCAGTTTTGGTAATTTTTTCATTATCTCTTTTAGATTTAATACATTCTAATTAAAATCTTTGTCTTACAGGTCTGAGTACAGCCGCATGTCCTCTACCAGCAGTGAGTATAACTTTGAGATTTTTTTTTTTTAAATGGATTCTTATATTTTCTTTTTTTCAGCTTGCTAATATTTATTAACATCAACCTGGTGTTATTGACCGCGTTCGCTTTGACACAGTAAAGCCCCCATTCCTTCTCTTCTTGGATCTATGTCTAGAAACAGTATAGAAAATTTAACTGTTTGAATATATATGACCAAAATACCAACCATGTGTAAAGTCCTAAATATTGGCGCTCACAAGGATGCAAGGCAAAATTAGAACAAAATCTGTAGACACTATGTGGTCCAGTGTGAATGGACCCTCAGGCCAAAGGAGTTTGCAGTGATGGATGTCATTAGAGCTGGGGAGTACAGGAATAATTGAATGTTTATTGTAAGCTGATGCCAACAAAGCCCTTCAGAGCAACTCTGGTGAAGTTTTTTTTATCTCAGAGATGGTAGATGCTCTAGTAAGTGCCACAGTCATTCTAGATATTTACAATGCCAGTTGATTTTTAGGTTATCCAACTGACGACAGACAGATTCCTATGTTTGGATTATTTTTTTCTTTATTTTTCAGCAATGCAAAATGATGATTTTTTTAAGCAACATGGAACACTTCGTCACTCCAACCACTTGCTTATTTGTAGAACACACTGCATCTGCAGCACTTTGAAATGCAATAATGCTTATTCATGCATGATTGCTAGTATCTCTCCTTGTCCAAGTGCAAAGTGATGTCTGTCTCCCTCATTCACACATTGACATGAGCTTTATTTATGCCAAGCAAGCACATCAAAAATTCCTAGATGACAAGTTGTGTTTTATAATCTGGATCTTTAAGCACCATGAAAATCAGAGGGGAAGAAAGCTGTCAGTTTTTCTCATTCACACATTCTGGCTGAAGTGTGGAGAGGGTTATTTTCCATCTCCCATGGTCTTCACTGAAGGGGTTTTATTGATTTCAACAGGAGCTGGATGAGACAGCATTCGTAATGTCTGACTTGTGAGCTGATGTGACTAGCAAGGAACTTGCTGTCTTTCCTCCATCTGCTCAGTGTGTGTGTGTGTGTCTGAGAAAGAGAGACTTTGGTGCAGGTTTTTCCTAAATTCCGTTGTTTAAATAGATTTCTGGATTCTCACTGTCAGGCATAATTTTTGAGATGATTGGGAGGCAAAACCCAGGCAATCAGCTTCTCTGTGATAGTGAAAGCATATTGGATTTGCCTGGTTACACCAGCTGTGTGGCACACCGCCTTCTCAGCTCACAATTTTGGATGATGGCTTGGGGAATATGCTGCCAACTTCCTCCACTTTTTGGATGGTGACTCATACTTACTTGCTTAAAGGAGGCAGAATAGTTCAAAAGACAGGGTGCAAGTAGAGTATTTCTCCTTTTAAAATTTGGTTTCAATCCCTTAAAAACTTTGCATGACTGCTGCACATGTTACAAATAAAGGTAACAAATTACATTTGTAAGTCTTGGTTTTTATTACATGAGGGTTTCTACGGGGAATGAATCTTTTGTTACGTGGCAGCTACAGTGTGTCATGTTAACTGTGGTCTCCTCAGTGTCTTGCTGGCCACTGCTGTCCCGTGTATGTGGCAACTGCAGTTGGGTTTCAACACCAATAATTTGTCAGTACAAGGAGGTATTATCATTCCAGCAAAGACACACAAGTTCAGGAGACAGAACAGTCTCCTTCTTTCTCTTTTCTGCTTCCAAGGCAAATTATAGTGATACAGCTTCACAAGTAGCAGTATTTAACTTTGCCTTTTGAGAGGTTTGTGTGGCTGGTTTGGTCAGACAGTGCAATAGTAACAGAAACAGTTACATAAAAGAGTTTTGATAAAATAGAAATACTTTTGTGTCAGAGGCTGGTAGTCAGTGGGTACATAATGCATTTGAAAAAAAAGGTTATTGGAAAAGACAGATTGATCTGGACCTTTTAATTTCTTTGGGGAAAAGATTCAATAAGTGGTATCTTTCACGGTACAGAAAGCAGTGTAGGTAATGATGCTGTTAGGCCCTAGTGTAACACAAAATAAGCTGTTGTAAATTAAGAAGGAAAGAATGTCTATTACCTGCAGCTGCTTCACCTGAAGCTCCTGTTCTAATGGAGTTTATCTAAATCAGAAGGATTACAGGCTAATTTGTTTTACAGGGGTCCTATTTGGTGGTACCAGTGAGGCTCCGATTTCAGTGTTTAACAAATGAATAATCTTTTCACTTTCTGGATGAACTCCACTGGCCAACGGTTTTGCACAGACACGCCAAGAAAAGGTTAAAAAAGACTTAGCAGGTGAATCAGCTACAGCTTCTTCTCTTGCAGCAACCGAGCAAACTGCAGGACTTTGCCCCAACGCAAAGTTGTACAGGAATTCCAGAGCCCTCAAATCGGGAGTAAAACCTCACTGGCTGTTAAATGGCAGTGGCAGGCTCATTCTGTGCATGTGTTTATTTCTAGTACTTTTTTTCCCAGAGCACATGGCAGCAGCTGTTGTGGTCAGTGTACTGCTTCAGCAGTTCAAAGCCCTGCCTGCTGGATTGGTTGGACCTTGGGTTTTAGGCAGCCTCTCACTTCTTTTCCTCTTTGCCCTTGTGTCCCAGGTTCATATAACCAGAAATGCTTTTTACTGGCACCATTCATCTAATGTTTCTGGTTTTGTACAGCAAGTAATG
>NW_008238132.1:7769385-7815929 GCF_000691975.1 Corvus brachyrhynchos
GTACATCAGTTAATGTGGCAAAGAGTACCAAAGTTTGCAGAGTGTGTGTGTTTCTGCAAGAAAATGCAGCAGGTGTCTGCCGTGCGGGCTCTGGCTGTTGTCAGGGTGACTGTGTGCCACTTTGTCTTGTCTTACTGAATTGAGTAAAAGGGTCATGCAAACCTGTCTGCTGGATGATGCATTTGCAGGTATTACAGATTTCAAAGGTTCAGCAGATTTCAGTGAAGAGAAATGTTTTGTTTTGTTTTGTTTTTTAACCTGAATGCTGGTGTGTGTAGTTACTTTTTCCTTTGTTCTTTAGGAGGAAGAGTGCTTTGTCTTGTTGGGATGTTTTGCCTGTTGGTGTACTCTTCATTAATTTAGGAAGTGTATTAACCTTCTTTTTCCTCATATTTTCAATTACCTTTTCAATTATGGTTTTTAATTACCATTAGGGATCCCTAATTCTATATGAGAGAGAATTGTGCTAGGCACTTAATGCCGACAGAGGAGACCTTTACCCAAGGTACATAATGCCAAAATATAAAGACCATAAGTGGCATATGGATCCAGACAGTTGGAATCACAAAGAAGTAATTAATTAGTGTTGGTTGGCACAATAAGCAACAGTCTCTGTACATCATAATTTTAATTATCTTCAGATTGCTTTGAGCTATGTGTTTCAGGGATGATTTTCAACTAGGGAGGAGGAGTTCTGATGGGGGCTGCTTATTGCCTCCTCTGCTTAATCTTTGCATTGATGATAATGGCTCTTCAGAAAGACCCAAACCAGAAATGGATGTTTTGAAACAAGACTTTTGTCATTTGTAAAATTCACAAAGGATGAGAGGAACTGGCCTTAAATTGCACCAGGGGAAGTTTATATTAGATATTAGGAAAAATTTCTTCACTGAAAGTGTGGTCAGGTATTGGAACAGGCTGCCCAGTGGAGTGGTGGGGAGTGGTGGGGTCATCATCCCTGGAACTGTGTGGATGTGGTACTTGAGGGTGTGGTTTAGTGGTGAACAGGGCAGTGCTGGGTTAACAGTTGGATTAGATGATCTTAGGGGTATTTTCCAACCTTAGTGATTCTGTGATTTGAAATGTTCCATACATAGTTTGCCCCGGAGCCAGTATAACTAGGTTGTCTTAGAAATAACTGTGGAAGTGAATGATTTTTTTTTTTCCCTTAACCATTTTTAGCTTGGTAAAATGGTAACTGCTTGGATACACATTTGTACTGGTCCAGCTAAGTTGGTAAATGAAACATTAAAATGGTCCTATGGGATAAGATGCAAGTTCGTGGAAGAGTTTAGAGCATTTGAAATTGTAGGACCCTGTAGCATGCAGTAGTTCATGTTGTGCTTCTCAGTGAGGTAAAGGGCTTGTCACTCACCTGCTTTGCAGTTGGAAAGCTGGTAATTCACCTTCCCCTGCTCCTCTGCCTTTCCTTTAGCAGCTAGGAAACAATCGAGTCCTTGTAGGGTGTTCGTATTCTTTTGTGGTAAACCTGAGAGCTGGGATATTAAAGTTTTATTTCCATGTTGCACATACCCATGTTCCTAGCCCATGGAATTTCACCCACTTTCTGGTTCTAGAAATTGAACACAAGAAAGTTTGTTTTGGCAGATACAAAATATGTGGGTTACTGCAGATGTTTCTTTTTAATAAATTTTCTGTTTGATATTCTGTTCCTATGCTGGTATAAATTCAGATCTTTGTTTGGGGATTTAGTCAATGTTTGGTCAACGTTTAGTCAGCATCATCTGCATCAGCTCCCCAGGCTTGTGACCTTGTGGGAAGTCCACACTGGAGCAGGCTCCTGCCAGAACCTGCAGACCCTTGAAGAGAGGAGCCCACTCTGGAGCAGGTTTGCTGGCAGGACTTGTGACCCCATGGGGGGCTCACGCTGGAGCCCATTCCTGAAAGCCTGCACCCCAGAAAAGGAACCCACACTGGAGCAGTTTGTGAAGAACTGCAGCCTGTGGGAAGGACTCCTGTTGGAGAAGTTCGTGGAGGACTCTCTCCCATGGGAGGGACCCCCCCCTGGAGCCGGGGAAGGACTCCTCTCCCTGAGGAGGAAGCACCAGAAACAATGTGATGAACTGATTGCAACCCCCATTTCCCATCCCTATGCCACTGCAGGGAAGGAGCTGGAGTATTGGGAGTAAACATAAGCCCAGAAAGGAGGGACAGGTGGGGGGAAGGGGTTTTTAAGATTTGTTTTACTTCTCATTATCCTACTTTGATTCTAACTGATAATAAATTCAACTAATTTCCCAAAATCAAGTCTGTTTTCCTCATGACAGTAATTGGTGACTGATCTCTCCCTGTCTTTAACTCATGAACCTTTCATTAAATTTTCTCTCCCCTGCCCAGCTGAGGAGGGGAGCAACAGAGTGGCTTTGGTGGGCACCTGGTGTCCAGCCAGGGCCAACCCATCACAAGATGCCTTGTAACAAAAGCACATGGGGAAATGACTTCCTGTTACTTGTGTCATTTCAAAATCTGTCTTCAATGAACTGTTAAAGGCAATGAAAACTAACCAGCTGCAGGAAGGGGAGTGGGTCTGATTTTGGCTTTGAAACATCTGTCACAAAAAGCTTGAATTTCATAATATAGTTGCCTACTTTAGGTTAGTTCTGACTGATTCTGACCCAGGCACTGCTGGACTGGGTATCTTCTGTTTCTCCAAACAACATAATTTAATGAGTGTGAGGGTATAATTATATTCTTTTATTGCTATATGAAGATACACTGTAGTACATTGTTTCTTATTTCCATAGAGAACAGAGATGCTTTTACAATGGCTGGCAATGAGCTGTATTAAATACAATTATAAAAACAATCTACAGCAGGCTTGCTAGCATCATACTGCATTTCCAGAAGGTGTTATTATAAAAAGCAGACTAATTAAAGTATGAGGAAAAATGCAAGAGGAAATTGGACCCAAATCATGTAGAGTCTTAGCTTGCAGCATCTGTCAGTGTTGCAAATTCAGGTGTTTTATAGAGTAATGAAATCTGAAGTGTCAGCTCCTGTGGAAAATAAAGCTGTGGAAAATATAATACATCTTCTACATATCTTGCCTGGCTCATGTTAGGATGCCAGGGATAAAATGCAATGCTACTTTCTACTGTGGCAGAGTGAAGAAGGAAAATGTCACTGTTGTGTGCCACCTAGAAGCCTTTGGCTGTGCAAAACGTTTCTGTAGCTGCTTGTTGTCAGATTCCACCGTGATGAAGGACCAAATGCTTGCATACAGAATAGAAAAGTACAGTACTGATCCACAGGGAGTTGAGGTTGGAAAGCAGCTCTAGAGATGAGGCACAGTCATGTGTAAGGACATGCAGAAAATGATGTGTAACTTGAAATCAAACCTAGATTTGATTTTTGCTTTCCAAGTGGCATTGACCTTGTAAAGACTGAAGTTCCTGTTCAAATTTGTCTGGCTTGGAGTAGCATGTGTATCTCTGTTTTTTGTAAGATTCAGTGTTTCACTCTTTGGGATCATTTAGCATGCACCAAGCTGTGTGTCCCATGGCTAAATTACTTTCTACTGGCTTAGTACTAGCTTGGGATCTCTGTATTGAGGGTGAGCAGGTGTACCCTAAACAGTTACTGGACCAGAGTTACCAAACCTTGTTTGTAGTTGTTTTCTATACTCTTTTCTGACCATATCCAGGGTTTTTTTTCTTGTCATACAGATACAGCGGATGAAAACAGGACTAGTTATTAAGAAAGAGTAATGTGTGTGGATGACAATGTAAATGTTTTTCTAGCTCCTTTTTTTTAAGCCCACATAGTCATAACCAAAACCATGTAACAAAATACATCCTCATTTTTAATAATCCAAGCATATTTCAGAAGCATAGGAAATCTTTGCTAGACACTGAGCTATCGAGTGCCATATAGTTCTAGTAAAAACTTACAGGAAATATGTCAGAGAAAGTTAAATTGGATTATTTGGTGATGTGGGTTAAATCTCCCCCTGTGGAAGTGTTACTACTGCTGTCCCAGAAAACCACAAGGAGCTAGGCAGCCATTTAGTGGGTGTTTTAACCCTGAGAAATGGGTTGCAGGAAAGATCTTGGCCCTGTAAGTTCAGCTGGTACAGTGATGAGAATGATCTGTAAATTGTTGCTATGTCTGTCTGAATTGTTAAAGCCCAAAGAGGGAAGCTAAAAAAATAAATCTGTCCCATGGCAACTCTTGACTCAGAGGCACTAGTTGGGGTAGAACAGGAAAAGCCATCTGAGTCACCGAGTCAGATAACAAAACACTTGTGAAGGCTGAAGCTATTAAGGCAGTTTCTACTAAATGTTGCCAGTGCCAACAGTTAGTTTCCTCATGGCCATAGTACATTATCGTGGGGTACTTTCTTTAATCGGAACTTTTAAAAATAAATAAATACCATTTTTTTATGCACGCTCAGTGGAAACTGGGGCATTTGGTAATAGTGCGTGCCACATTCTAGAGCAGCAGATGTCCTCTGCCTGCCTTGTTTTTGTTGGTACAACATTTGTTGGTTAGTAGTTTAGGAAAAAAAATTGTATCTATAGTTTATAAAACGTTCATGAAGTTTTTACTAGGTGACTCCTGGCTGCCATCGTAGGGGACCAGGATGGAGCACGGACAGCAAAGCATGCTTTCTATTCCTGCTTCCCCTTTCCATCAGCTGGTAGGGGTAGATCTTTTGAGCCACAGGCTGCTGTCAGCTGAAAGGATTATGAGATTCAAACTAATTTTCCACTACTGCCAAGTCCAAATGGGTCCTTTGCTGTAATGCTGATATTGTTCATTGTCTACAGAGACACAAACATGGCAATGCTCGGCCATGCCTCAGGGTTTGATCCCATAATGTCTTTGGTTGTGTCTTGAGTGTAGATATTTTGGTGTGACTTCTGCCTCCTCTCTGGCTGGCTTTCCCTGCCACATCTTTGTGATACCAGGAGGATTTGTGCAACAGCACAGACTGATTAAAAGAGGCCTGTCTGAAAAATAACATTTTTAGCCAAACTAGTTTTCTGACTGCCACCAGAAGACACAGTCCTTATTATTCCTGAAGTCTGAGAGCTTCTTTTCAGTATGTTCAGCAAGCTCTTTCAACTTGCATCTAGACCTGACACATGGGAAGCACTGGAAACACTTAGCTGAGAATAGTAGAGGGAAGAGTGCCAGCAGTAAAGACTTAAATTGTCTTAAGCCCATCATAAAATCACACTTTCAGTTAACTAGAGTACATTGTGTGCGGCATTCAGCTTATTGTTGGGCTGAATTTGTTAGCTGCTCAAGTGTGCAGCATTTCTTGGTTGGTTTTTTTTCCTTAAGGCAATGTTCTTTCTGCCCTTTTATAAAAACCATGTTTTTGAGAATCTCAGCTTTTCACAGGAGTTGAATTTTAAGAAAACACAATGCCTGTAATCAGAGGACTTCAGAAAGTATGGTGTTGGATGCAGTTTTTACAGCTTTTGATTTACTAGTGGTTGCTGATGGGAGTTTTATTGTGTAGTAATTTCTTTACCTAGTAATTGAATTATACACACAACTTGTAACTGAATTACACATTGCAACTCTCTACAGAATCTGGTATTTATACCAAATATCAGTGTCTGGGTTCTTGCCAAGAACTACGATCCTTATCTTTCTGTAGGAAGATTTTATGATTGGGAAGGATGTCTATCTTCGCAGAACTTAACTCTTCTGAAGAGCAAATCTGCAGCCATTCTGAATACTGCTTTCTCTGTTTGCATGTCAGGCCCTCTTCCTTTCCCTCCCCCTCCTAAAAAGCAAGGCAACCTTTTTTTTTTTAAATTCTACGTACAATATAAAATAGCAATAAAACAAATCAGTGTAATACTTGGGCATTTATAATTAACGCACCTTCCCTGTATTTCTCCACTGGGCTGAATTTAGCATCAATATGGGCTGTTTACATGAGGTCCCACATCTTGCCCTGGTGGCCCATGGGTGCCAACACCACCAAACTCACTGTGGCACTCTCTGCGAGCAGCAGCTCATTGTCGTGCTCCAGTTCCCCACTCAGGGATTGCTGTTTCTTGTTGTGAAAGGCACAGAATGGCAATCGCCAGCTGTTTGCCCCAGATCAGGAATGCTTCTGAGGATATCAAAATAAAATTACCTTGCTGTTTCTCTGCTTGGTTTTGGGTCTCCTGTGGGAGTTAATATCTGTGTGATGAAGCCACCTAGGCCCCACATGGGCAAAAGGAGGTAGATTGTAGCTTTTGAGAGGAGACAGCTGTAACAGTAAAGGCAGCCTGGAGATGCCAAATCATGTGAATCTGTTTTGCAGCATGTATACATGTGCAGATTTAAACACCAAGACAGCTCTCAAATTGTGGTGATCTGTGTGGGAGGGAAGAGGGGAAGTTATAGCAGTTTACATCCAGAAGAATATCCATAAAGGTGCATGAGTACACCAGCATTCTGGGGTTCTTGCTTTTCAGCAAATTAGTGGCTTTATCTGTGGTTGAGGAGAGTATTGAAGACTTCAGTGCTCTCCAGAGGTTAAGTAGATGATAAGGTCATTGGGTTTTTTAATTGAAATTTGGATTATTTTTAGCCGTGTAATGTAATGTTCGAGCAGCGTATTTTGAGGGAGGAGAACACCAGGCAGCCAAAATAAAGAGCTCATGGAGAAGACCAGAGCATTTGCAGAAGCAAAGGTACCACGTTTAGATCTGCCATTGCCTTTGCTTGATCATGCAGGGCCTCTGTGGGTATTAAGTGTCAGTTGTTGACAAGATTGGTTCCCTCAGGATTGGCTGCAGTGCTGTACACTAAGAGCAATGACTCCTCCTAAGACTGTTCATATTAATGTACCAGAGGAGGCTTTTTATCTCCATCAGACAGATGATGGGCTTAATTTTGAGCTTTATTTTTGCTCAGGTTTTTTTTGTTGTTGTTATTCTACAGCGACTGGAGGAGCAGATTGACCATTTTGCTGTGCTTGTCTGTATGCTGGTCTTCTGTGCATTGTCTGTACTTTCTTAGCATGGATGGAGGAGTGAGCATTGTAGAACATTCAACTGCAGCTCCTCAAGAAAATGCTGCTCTGAGAGGAGCATGAAAGAGGTTTCTCCTCTTGGCACTGTGCTGTGCAGAATATCCCCTTTCTTCTTGTTTCTGAGCATCGTTTCTGAGTTCAAGGTGGTGTGCAAAGCAGGGCAGGCTGAGAAGCACATTATCCAGCAGCCCTGCATTTGTCAGATGCTGTGAAACAGCAGGGAATGGAGGAGCTGGTGAATCTGTCACATCCTGCTTGTTCAAAAGATTATTGATGCTGCATAATTCATCAAAGCATGACCGACCCGGTGGGTTCTGCTGCCAGAGGTCTCCAGTTACTGCTTCTGTTGCAGCTGCCCATAAAGTGATGCTCCTTGTTTATGAAAATAGCCTCTGATTTTAAGTCGGCCCATGAGCCTTTCAATTAGTACACCTGAAAGGATCACTCTGGCCTTGGACTCAGATAAAATCTGAAGGTCTCGTTCACTGAGCAATGCTATCGTTTTGACATTTCATTGTGTTTTGCAGTGTGATTGAAGTAGGGAAATACTCATACTTTCTGTGCAACAGAAATCCTGGGAAATTTTGGTTGGAAATATTATAGTGCCTTTTTTTTTTACATTATTTATACAGTGTTTGGGATTATTTTACATTCCCGCAATTGAAATATTTTGATTGATTAACAGTGAAAAAATATGCTGCTTTGTAGCATTTGGTTTTGAATTATTTCATTACTTCCTAATAGCAGTTATTTCTTGATAATGAAGTACTGCTTGATGGGAGTTGCAGTTCAGAGGCTTGGCAAATTCACTGTGAACCTCTCCCATTGCCCAGTTTACATCTCTGGTACTGCATCATGCAATTTGGTCAAATGAAATTTGAAGTCTTACTGCCTAATGTAGCAATAGAGGAATCTGGTCTGTATGGCATAAGACAGGTTCAGGTGTTGGTTCCCATGAAGCAGCATGCTGCAGCGGTAAAAATGGAAATTTTGTTCCAGTGTTCAGATTCCAGTGTTCCAGTGTTCAGATTCTTAATGAAATATTGCTGGTCAGAAAAAAAAAAAAAGTATGGTCAAGTATTTTTGGTTTGATATTTCCTCTGAGTTTCCTGGATAGAAGATTGCAAATGTATGTGGCTAGAAAATTGAAAATATCTGCCACAGTTTGGAAATGCTCTTTCACATGCACAAACTGGAACCAGAAACCAGTCTGCCTAAAATCTCACTTTGTTACAAATTCAATCTTATCTTACAATACTTACCAGGTTTACTTAACTCTGTAGGTAACTCTTCATTAAATATCTCCTGGTAAGTCTGAGAGGTCTTTAGGTTTGTTTCACCAACACAGGCTTAGGAGAGACATTTCAGGGAGACAGGTACCTATATCCTTCCTAAGCTTTATTATGGGATGAGTTTAGTCCACTGGAGAAGCCTGAAAAATCAGATCTCATCAAGACTGCTGAAGGTGGTGACCTCCTGAAATAAAAAAGTGGTTGGAACACTGCCATGAGAAGGAATAGGTCTTTGCTCAAGGCACCTCCAGAGAGAATGCAGCCTGGGTATGTCACGGTGTAAAAGAGGAAGCTGCCTTGGGCCAGAGCCCTGCCTTCCCAGGCAGCAAGAATGGTGTTACCAGATACCTGAGTCCTTTTGGCACCTCTCAGGGGTGGTGGCTGCCCCCCCAGCCACTTAACCCATTGCTTCTCACTTCACCCATGGATATTTGTGTCACTAGATCAGAGAATCATGAAGTCATTTAGGTTGGAAAAGCCCTCTTAAGATCATCGAGTCCAGCCATTAACCCAGCACTGTCAAGTCCACCACTAAACCTTGTCCCCGTGTGCCGCATCTACATGTCCTTTAATTACCTCCAGAGATGGGAACTCCACCACTTCCATGGGCAACCTGTTACAAAGCTTGACAACCCTTTTGGTGAAAAGATTGTTCCTACTATCCAGTCTAAGCCTCCACTGGATCAACTTGAGGCCGTTTTGGAGGGACTGACCCCCACCTGCCTACACCCTCATTCAGGCAGCTGTAGAGAGTAATAAGGTTTCCCATGAGCCTCCTTTTCTCTAGGCTGAACAACACCAGCTCCATCAGCTGCTCCTCATCAGATCTCCTCTACACGTTTCACCAGCTCATAGCTATCCAGCCAGGCAGCTCTGAATGCCAAGAGGGTTGTCTTGTGCAGGTGCTGCTGTTCCCTACAGAGTGAGAGTGGAGGAAAAGAATGAGGAAGGCAAGATCATCCTCCACAGGTTTTTCAGAGGTGGCTGCATCTCTCCATGCACACAGCAGGGGATGTGGACAACTGGGATAGACAGGTAGGTACCTGTCCTGTCTGTCCCCAGGCCCAGGCAGCTTCAGTTTCAGAGAAGTCATACCAAAATGAGGTAGCTGGCACAGGCAGACTTGACAGGACCCACTGCTTTCTTTCATATTGTTTTGCTGATGAAAATGTCCTGGTTTCTGGGCAGGGAAAGGAGGGCAGGAAGAACTACAGGGCTGGACTGCCATTCTGCTTTGCAGGACTTTCTTTTATCTCTGCTCAGCAATACTACATCAGCAACAAAATAAAAATAGTATGTAGAGAAGGACCCATACAATCCTAAAATATCAGGGCCACCTTCCACTCCCAGCTTTAAGAGATCAAGTGTAGCAGCTCCACAGCATTTGGGCTGGCTGCTTTAACCTCTCATGGGTGGTTAATACTACCTAGCAGAGGAGTAAAAAGTTTAGAATTGTAAAATACTCTTTCAGTCCTGGTAGTAATTACCTCTTAGCAAAGTTAGTGCTTTGCCAACTCAAAGAGACCTAATCCTCTTCTGTCATAGGAAGAGAAAAAATGTAATAGCTGTGAGAACTGTGAAGCTTATTTTCAAATAGATGCCTCAGCATTTTGATATTTTCTGTGGGATTAACTAGTAACACAGGAAGGCTAATACATATGCAGAGCTTTCATTTGCTTCTGTAACAATTTCCCCTGGGGCAAATTGTTCTGTGTCATGAGAAATGGTGTTGTTTCCCCTCCTTCTTTGTCAGATGAAGGAAAAAGACTTGTTACCAACATAGAAACAATTTGCAACTTATTGTCATTTCAGGGAAAGTTTCTCCTTGCCTCATACTTCTGCTTAAGTTTCTCTTTTTCTTCCCCAGACAGAAAGGGCTGCCATTTTAGAAGCACAGAAGCCACATAACAAAATATGTAAAAGTGGTGCAGTAAAAGCATCTTTGCTAACATAAAATAGAACTGAAGCTCTTTCTGTACTGATCTGTTACACTCAGTTGCTGCTAGCTCAAAAAGAAGAGATAATTTGCTCTGCTCTGTATAACTCTGGCTCCTAGGATGGCTTTGTGCTCTGCCTCTGAGGCTGGTTCTGCGAGCATCTGGTGCTGATGGGCACAGGCAGCGATGGCTGCAGAATACTAATGCTGCCACTGGCTCCCACAAGGCTCCACTTCTGAAAAATGCTTTAGCTGTTGAGTGTCCATGCACCATGCTGAGCAACAAGAGGGTAAAAAAGCCGTGCTCGGGGATTTTTCTTTTTTTAATGCAGAGCAAGAAGCCGACAGCAACGATGGCTCTCTGCTTCACATTGTTGTGCCCAGGCTTCTTTCAGAGCTGCAGTCATTTATATGCATAAATATCAAGCCTGTCACTTGTTGCAGGCTTTGATAGTATTTGTGTAACAAAGGAATCAGAGAGAGAAAAAAGCTGAACATCTTCTATTCCAGTCTTAGAAAAAGAATGACTGTGTAGTTATGGTGATTACTTTCTTTCAGGTTTTATTAGGTCACTGTCCTCTGCAATTTGTTTTCTTTCCTGTTCTGCTGTCCAATGTAGAGGACCATGAGAGGACCTCCCCCCACACCCCTTTTTCTTTCTCCCACACTGTGACTACCCGCAGGGGGTATCTCAAAGAATTACCTGCCAGTAATGATTGCCACAGCAATGCCTCTTGCCACGAGGCACTGTTTTTCTTTTTGCTTCAATTTTTTTTCCTTCCATTAGCCATCTGACAAAGTCACTCCACATCACCCATTTCATGCAGAGATACAAGAACTCTGCTGTAATTGTATTTTTGATTACTTACTTGATTTTTCTTTATCTCCCCTAGGCAAGATGCACTCTTGCTATTTGCTCTGCATACCGTGTCTTTCTGCAGCTTCTAAATTGAGGCCGATGTTATGTTTACCAGTCATCTCTGTCTGCAGAGCTATGCAGCTGCATCTAAATTTTCTCTGGGTCTTGCAGTTATTCTGTATTGAAAGACAACTAAAACACACTACTCGTATAAAGCTGCTTTTCCATTAAAGCAATTGGTGAAGTATCACAAGAATGTTGTTCCAATGCCAGGAGGGAGAAGGGAGAGGTTTGTACTGATTGCTAATAGGAGGGGAAATAGCCTTTGAGACAATCCCCTTATTAAATGTGATCTGCACAATGAAAAGCTTGGGAAGCCTTTCTAAGGCTTCTCACATTTAGGCTTTGTGCCCAAGTTCAGGGTCTCAGACATGGAGGTGGTTTCAGAATACCACACAAGGGGAACCATTTCAGCAAAAATATCAAGGTTACATGATTAATTTATTAAACTGTCTGGGATCACCGTGCCTCTTTATTGGCATGTAACTCCAGCAGAACAGAAGTAACAATTTCTCCCCAGACCTCCAACCAGCCATTGCTCTGCTGGGCTATCAGAGAAGTTTCAGGGACACAGATAGAGCCCCTGTGAACATTGCCAAGGCTAAGTAAAGGTTTCTTTTTTCCCCCTGAGTAAGTGTAATTTTTTTGTGCCTCCTCCCTTTAAAAGTCTTCCTTAATCTTAAGAAAACCTTGAAGCAGTAGTATTACAGTCTTGATAGTCTGAAGATACAACCAGTGCAGGATTTGTAGGGACAAGTAATATATTTTCCTAAAGAAGGACCTGTGTGCCTGGAGGCTTGTCTGCTTTTTTTTTTACCTGCTGGATCAGTTGGTCTAATAAAAGATATTTCCTTTCCCAACAAACATTGCCTTACTTATTAGAACAGTTGCCTCCAGGATACAAAACACTTAACTGTGTGTAAAACTCCAGTGTCAGGGTGATAGAGTGGAGTTCAGTGGTGTGATTTCCATGCCCTGAGCCAACTGGCAAAAATGGAGACAAGGTGGGATGAAGACTCTCCACCCTTATCATTCTGCACATCATTAATGTCCCTTATAACCCCACTGTTGGTCAGTATTTTTGTTTTTCCTACCTCTCAACTGTATGGAACAGCTCTTTCTTACACAGAAATGCACATCAAGTAGCATCTTTTGGATGCTATCTCAGAGAAACAGCAGCTCTTACGGCATGCTTGATGAAACTTTTCTCTGGCTTCTGATTATTTTCCTGGATGCGATATCGCTGTACTTTGTTTGTTTACTACAAGGGAGCTTCAGAGAGATGGAAAACAAAAAAGCCCACTGTGGCTGAGTAGACTGTTTCTCCTTTAAGGATCACCTAAGTGTTGTCAACTTGGTTGCAAATCTTAAAGGACTTTTTTTAATATTTCAGGTGAACTTTCTGTGGAAGGCATACAAGACCCATTCCTTGTTAGTGTACATATTATCACAGACCCAGGTGAATCCAAGACACTTCAGCAGGCCATCGATAAGCTTCTAGCCTGGATCCATCCAGACCTGCAGCTGTTTCGGGTCTCAGAAAGACGAGCGCCCAGGAAGCGCAGGAAGCCAGTGAAGGCTGGTGTTTCTCAGCCAGCCCTTGCTGTCATTCTGTTCCTGCAGGAGGAGTATGGAGAAGAACCGATCTTGCAGCTCCATGAAACTTTTCAGCGGCCACCATGGCATTACCACCACACAGAGCTAATGCATGGGAAATTCCTCCCTTACATGCCATGCAGCCAAGACTTCTACACTTTGGCTCCAGAGACTCCTCTCTGGGCCATTCGCCCAGTGCACTACGGGAAGGAAATGATCCGCTTCACCATATACTGTAGGAATGAAAATTTTGTGGACATCTTGAAATTGTATGAGTTAATATTGAAAAGACCAATGTGTCAGAAAAAAGCAGACTTCTGTGTTTTTCCTGTCTATTCTAACATGGAAATAGACATTCAGTTTTCTTTAAAAAAACTCCCAAAGGGCCAGGTGCCAGTGAGGACAGAGTCAGCTGTGCTGGAGTTCAGAGTAAAAGATGTGGGGCAGCTTGTGCCTCTCTTGCCCAACCCTTGCAGCCCCATCAGCGAAGGCAGGTGGCAGACAGAAGACCACGATGGAAATAGGATCCTTTTGCAGGTAAGCTCAGTACACAGGGAAATGGAAGCACATTTCTTGGTTTTGTTCAGGAAAGCTTAACCTGCATTGACAGTTGCCTTTTTTTTTGTTGGTTGGTTGGTTGGTTTTTTTGTTCTGTCCTTGGAGAAAGGGACAGGACAATACAGCTGAAGAAAGAACTTGAAACCCCTTGCTGTGTTATGTAACTGATCACAAAAGCAGTGTTATGCAGATATCAGTTCAACCTCAGTTTATGCTAAGAGTGATGTGAGATGAGATGAGATGAGATAGCTGTTTAAAAAAATGAGGACAGAAGGAATTACGAGCCCAAGTGGAGAAATCATGGCTGGTGAGTGTAGTTTTATAAGAAGTATGGGCACAGAACTGACAGGGAGTTTTAAAATAGCCCTCAGTTATGAGGCTTTCATGGAAGACAAGCAAAACTCCTGATGGTACTCATTATTTTCTAGCATCACTGGGTGACAAACTGCATCTCTCTTTCGCACAGTGATTATCAGGATGAAGAGAGAGGTGATGAAGGAAAAGAAATGTGCCCTGAAGAGCAGACTGAGAGACATTCCCACAGACTCTCTTTTTGAACTAATCTCAAGTGCTCATATCCGAATGCTGAGAGTTTGTTTGTTAGGACATCTGTAGGCACCATATCTGGGCAATATATCAGCATGCTCTGCTCCACCACACCACATCCAAGGGAGATTAAAGGATAAGCAGCAAGCTCTTAATAGCTGCCTGCCCTGCATAGGGGTATCTGTGGCAATCCAGAGCCAGGTTAATGTGCATTTTTGCACTGCAGAGTTGTTTATTGCTGCTTACATTCAAATCAAGGAACACAGTCCCTCACCTTTACGAGGCTATTGTTCAGAATTCAAAGGGTTTTCTTTTGGAGTGGATTTCATTCATGTGGCTTGTCCAGTTGTCTGACCTTGTTGCTGTGGAAGAAGCATTGTGGGTGCCATCCTTCCACTGTACAGACTTCCCAGCATGCAGAGGGGTGTGTACAACCCTCTGTAGCACAGTGCCCCTGGGTTTGTAGTTCCTCAGACTGAAAATCCAGGTACACAGGACATCTGTGCTCTGGTGAGTCACATCCAGGAGGTAATGGAACCTTTTGATGCTGCTTTGCAGATGCCACCCTCAGAGAAATCACATGCCAGAGCTAAATAACACATGTAAAGAGCTGAGAAGGGCAGCTTCCTTGCCCATCTGGCAAGACACCAATTTGTCAGGGTTACAGATTGTGCTTCAATAATTTCTGTGTTAGCCTGAGATAAGTTACAAAATGAAGCTGACGGGAGTCATCACCAAACTTATACACAGCAACCACTGTCACTTATGTCCTCTTTTCCCTGTTCTTTCTCAGAAGGTTTCGCTATGTGGTATAACTTTGGTTTATAGGACCTTACACCGTTTTCAAGTAAATTGAAGGGAAGGGTAAAAACAAAAAATAGGGCTTTTAAATAGGGCTTCTGGTTTAAACCCAGCAAATTTTCAGAAGTAACAAGTGCTAGGCAGTACAGAGGTAAAGTGAGACTTGCTGAGCAAAGGAAATCAGAATAAGATTTTAGCTATATGTACAAAAAGAGAAGAGCAGAAACTGCCTAAGTATGGCCTGCAAGTACAATTGATCTTCATTTCTGTTTTCTGTGAGGATGATGATTCTGAACAGGAGGACAAAATGGCAAATGAGAATGAAGTTACAGAAACGGAATTCATCACTTTGGAAATGTGGTGAAGCAAAAGAAGTTTAGTATGTGGAGAAACTTTGGATCTAACTTATGCCATTGTAAAGTCATAAAACTAGGTCCTGGTATATAGGTTTTAAGCAAGTCTGTACAATCAGAAGTGGAGCTGTACAGCTAAATCACAGGGAATATACCTTGTTACTCAGATACCTACAGCCACCAGTGCAACATGATGATGAAAAGAAAATTGCCATCTCTGGTGTGTCAGAGTTACTATTCTGTAGGAAGCATGGGAAGTGTTTGTGCCATTGCACAGGGTCCCAAGGGCCTCACCTGTCTTCAGCTCTGGACTCCAGAAGGGTGACCTCAGAAAGGTGCAAGGACAGGGGAGGGCTCTCACCCTGTGCAGAGGAATGAAGAGACTGTCTTACAATGGGAAGCTGGTAGAGTAGGGTCACCTGAGCCCAACCAAAGTAAGTCTGAAGGGAGCTCTGACTGGAAGACAGACCACAAGGTAAACAGCAGGAACAGGAGAAGGCTGTTTCACTAAATGACTGTTCTGACACAGGAACAAGAACTTACCAATAAATAGATTTTAGTACATATTGATAGCTAATTACAGAACAGCCACCCAGCAGGTGCAAGCAGGTTAATACCTTAATTAAAGGCAGGATGGTCACTTAGGGAGAGGAGATGATAGAGCATGGGTTATAGGAAACACCAGATTTGGTGATCCACAGACTCCTCGTATTCTTTTCATTCATTCTAATTTCAAAACAATTATAGTATCTAACCCCTGAAAGTAACAGGACTACATTTTGACTTCTCACAGAGAATTGCTATTAGCAGTATTATCCATGCCACAGCATTGACAGTAACTTTCATGTCTTTCCAGTTATATAAGCTTAAACAATGACCTCTCAGTATTTTTCAGCCTGCATATCATATCAGTTGGTACTTACTAATCATCAGAATGTTTTTGTTTACTTTATACAGATATTGCACCTTTTAAAAATTATACTTGTACCAAAAATGGTAGATTGATATCCCTATTAAATTGCAGGCAGAGCTTGAGGTTTGAGTATTCTTCCATGTTTAGGCTAACGAGATGTGACCTCTTGCTTTTCTTGACAGGGACTTGGATACTTGCCAGACAGATTGATCCATGTTCTTAATCCATTTTGCAAATGCAATTATCAAGGGGCTTAGATAAAGTCAGTTCAAGAGAAAACAAAGTTATTCATGGGTAAGATAAATCTGTTTAATGCCAAGAAACTATTCCTTCATTTGCAGGCAAGCCCTTCAGAATTATTTTGTCACAGTAGCTTTTACACGTTGGCAAATTGGTCCGAGGGTGCAGCTATGTAACAGCTGAGGCAAAGGGTTCACTGGAGCAGGAGCAAGGCTTAGGAACATGATTGCATCCTGTGGGAAGACACCCACAGTGCTTCACCAGAGCTAAGCCTGGAAGCAGGAGCTCTGGGGAGCGCTTACCAGAGCAGTGGGAAGAATATGTAAATAATGTAGCTAAGAATTTACCATGTACTGGTATACTGAATATACCGCCGGATTTGTAGGTCTTGTCCAGATTCTTGGCTGCCTCTGGGCGTAATCCACACAGAGACAGATGAAGTGCTAATGAACTTGCACTCCTGGCAGTGCAATGTGGGAAACAGGAAAGGTTAATTACTGATTGGACTGGCTTGGCCATGCACGTTTTTGAAGCAAGGATAGTGAGCAGAGAGTACAAAGTGCACAGATGGCTTCTTTAAATTATGAGAACATCTCTGGATTGGGTAGGAAAAGTAAAATAATATTTTGGCAGGATTTCCTAGCCACTCTGCCTGAGATGGAACATGCAGACATACCCAGGAGGAAGATGGACAGCAGCAAAATTAGTATCTTGCCTAGGTAGAGACTCAGCACTTAAGCATAGGACCTGCTGCTGTTTTACATGCCAGAGAGGTTCTGTGCAGTTTATGAGGTGGCTGTTTTCTGCCTAGTGTTGCTTTATAAGGCATCCTTGAAATAACACTGTAAATGTTAGCAGATCACAGCTTATGAGGAGGTAGAGGGATTCTTTTTTTAGCTGATTTGCTGAATTAATCGGCCAATGTTCTTATCTGTACAGGGCAACTGTAATCTTGAGTTGAGAAGTGGTATCGTGTTTTAGGAGCAGAGGTAGTGGCACAGCTGAAGCAAGGAGCTGCCACAAGAGGACTTAGACAATGCAGAAAATACCTTGTCTTAGATATATGGGCATGGGTGGATGTTACTGAGCTGATGAGGTCAAAATAAATACAAGATATGAGGATTGGAGAAAGCTTTTCTTCCCCAGCCCCAGCTGAGACTAAAAGAAACATTTTACTCTCCTGTGCAGCATGAAGAATGGTTTGCCCTCAAATTTATCTTGGCCAAGGAGAGGCAAATCTTGGAGTCTCAGGGTCTAGTTGTTTTTCCATTGAGAGCTTTAGGATGTGGATCGGTGTGGTCATGGTTGCACGTACTTCAGCTGACCCACCAAACCATTCCAGACTTCACCTAGCTCTGCCTTTCCTGTCCACCACAAGGCAGCGTTGCTTCTCCTTCCCCTGTTTTCCAGTTGGCCATCAATGCTTGATGGCTGTCTAGCATTCATATGACCTTGATCAAGTGTGTAAATATTCTAGAAGCCTTAGTCAATCTGCCATCATTTTAGGTATGGGGCCTGGACTTTGTGGCACCTCTGTCATGTCCCTGATGGAAGCATAGAGTTATTTAGTATCCTGAAAACGGAAATGCTTTAGTCTGCCCAAAGTGTCAACATGCTCTGTAAAGAAATGGCTTAAATGATTTGTAAAATGTTTAACAAAGGTCAGACTGGGTGATACAATGTACACCTGTAGTCTTAAATGCAGTGAAATCATCTCACCCCTGTTACTCAAAGCATCACAAAGAACAGACTCTGGGAGATAAAGGAAAGAAAATGCAGTCCCACTCCCACAGACTGGAGTACCTACAGTTAGATACAAGTGGAAAAGAGAAAGAAAGGCAACTGAAGCAGAGTCAGAGAAGGCAAAAGGACAAAAACAGGCAAAGAAAGGGTACTTTTGTGGAGAACTCTTTCGTCTGCAGGAAGGAAAATGGAGGTAAGAAAAACCTTTAAGCTTGCTGAATTAATAGTGCAGATAGAGCAGAATTGAGTACAAAGAGGAAGAAAGGAAATAAAAGCATCCACTGGCTCAGGTTGCCCAGAGAAATTGTGAATGTCCCATCCCTGGAAGTGTGCAAGGCCAGGCTGGATTGGGCTTTGAGCAGCCTGGTCTAGTAGAAGGTGTCCCAGCCCATGGCAGGGGTTTGGAGCTATACAGTCTTTAAAGCCTCTTCCAATCTAAACCATTCTATATCTTACAACAAGCAAGGATGCGTACAGGGCACCTTTACAAAAATTATATTAATTTCCTATGAAATTGGTGGAAAGGACACACTTTTGGAGCAAAAATCAGCTCAGTCAAGGGAGGTACCTTAAGCTGATATAATTAATCTGTAAATCTAATACTAGTCTCCTTTTTTTCAAAGTATTTTTGTCTATTCTTCCTTTCCTTTTTGTGACATAGATGTTTGGTTGTTCTTAATGCTAATGGCTGGGTTTTGGGGGAGCACAGAGAATCAGTCACTAACTCATATGAGAGATTTTTAACTTGTTTTTCTTCAACCTAAGGTACTTTATCTTTTCTGTTAGTCCAGTTAAGTTCCATGGCATTCTAGGATCTCCTGTGACTCTTTACACCCAGCAAAAATTCTTGAGAATAAATAGGTTTTGTGCTACAAAGCACTCAAATTTTCTAGTTTTGTAAACACACTACAAGCCACTTTTTTCAAAGAGATTCCATTTTAAATCAAATGTGTGCATTTTGCCTTTTTGGTATGCTGTGCTTCTGACTACATTTTGCCTTTCAAGTAAGAGTTATTATGATGCTACTGAGGACTAATCACTGCGACTTTTTCTTGTGTTGATTTTTTTTTTCCCTGGATCAATTCCTCTGGTTTTAATACAATTAAACAAACACCATCGCACTCCTGTTGAGCAAGGCAGGCAAAATCTGGGCTCGAGATGGTGATGTCATTGCTGTGCTGGCTGGGTCCTGACCTCAGCAAAGCCTTGCTGGCAGTTCTTAATGCAGATAATGCTTAAGGAGATCTCTATCTGCTTTCTTAAAAAGCATATAACTTAAAATAGACTGCAGCAGCACTCATGGATTTTTTCTGTTTGGTCTCAACAGCCCAAATTGAAAGTGCACTTCTGAAAGGTTTGCCCCAAGTTGTTTATGGCATTCCCGGATATTCATCATGAAATTCTTCTGCAGCCCATTGTAAAACACAAAGACTCTAAATCCCTCCAGGCTTCACAAAGATTTGTGCAGAGATTATAAATGAGCAGCAGATTAGCGCCAGATGAAAAAATGTGTTCTGTGAGAGAGCTAATCTGTTCAGTCAGTGGCCGGGTTTGCTGCGCATCTTTGTGGCAAGGTCTGACAAATCTACCTCCCTGCGTTTGGAGTTTGGATCAAAATCAACGTGTCACTTTAGATCGTGTTTTTGTCCTCTCAGATGACTGACGCCCTCTCTGGCATCTCTCTGGTGCTTGTGCCTGTTACAGGCAGCATGGCTGTACCAGGCAGGGCTCTGCCAGGCAGCAGGGAGGCAACAGGCAATGCCGAGAGCGTTAGCAAGCTCTGAGAAGGCTGATGATGAGGACTTGGAGAAAAGAATTCAGACTGAATTTAACTGTTTTTAAAGGCAATGGCAGGATTAAGGAGGCAGAGAAGCCTCCTCAGAAAAGTGAAGAGGAGCGGTCACATGAGCGCACAGGCTGCATGCAGCACTTGGTGTGCTGTGCCAGGGTGGCACAGGAGAGCACAGTCAATGGCCTTGGCTGGAACTAGGAGCTAGTTTTGCCTGACTTTTAATCCTGGCTAAATAATTGAATCCTCTCTGTGATCTCTGGCAAGTTAGAGAATGCAGATATAGAAAAGTCTTATTAGTCCACATAATCCAGTTCTCTACAATGCAGGATTAGCCTGTAATCTTTATTCACTAGTATTTCATGGGATGGAGCTTCTGACATGGTCCCTGTAGTACAGTGTTCTACCTGTAGTACACTACTGCTGCTTGTACTGTCTGGTGTTCTCACAGCCAGGAAAGTCGTCGGTTACGTTGCTTTAAGATGAAAGTATTAAAATAATATCTCCCCATTATTCCCCATTTCTGCCCATATAATGAAGAGCAGCATTGGAAAATAGGTCTTCTAAATCTTAGCTCATCTAAAAAAAAATTATCAAAGTGAGCAGTTCCTCCTATAAACAGAGCTGTTCAGAAATAAGCTGTATTAGAGATGTCACTTGACCTGCCCTGCAGGCAGGCATTCTGGGGGCAGGCTGTGCTTGCTCCCTTCTCCTCACCATCCACCGTTACCTCCTGCCAGGCCAACTGGACTTGACCAGGAGCTTTGACCCAGGAGCAAGATTAACAGCAAATACCTTGTATAAAATGAAATGCCTCTGTCTGTCTGCAGGAACATTAAAAGAACTAGGAAAAAAAAGTTTAAAATAGCAAAACCCTAAAAGTAATGTCATACCTAAAGTAGATTGTCAGCTACAGTCTGTGTTCTGACTGTAGTTGATGGGTGTCTACTCAGTACAGCCCAAGGACATAGAAAGCTATTCAGCTAACCAACCAGACACAAGAATTTTTTCAGGGAAAGTTGAATTGTTCTCCAGACCCCACTGGCTGTATTAACTGGACAGCTAAATCCTATTCACGATGTCTTTGGGCTCTGCCTGACAAAGGTGTGGTAGACAGGTGGTACGGCCTGCACGAGGTAAAGGCAAGGCTTTTGTACTGGCCCCAGAACTCTCTGCAGTGCAAGGACAGATCTATTCCCAAAAGCCTTATGTTTTCAGCTGCAGTTCTGTCTAAGTTGCTACCAGTGGTCCCATCCTTTTCACAAACAGGGAGACTGCACTTGCTTGGATCCTTGGTTTCTGTGGATGCTTGATCTGCCAGATTGTCAACTTAAATCTCCAAAAACACAAGTATAACATAAAAATAAGATATGGTGAGGCAATCCTTTGTTTTCTTTCTGAGAAGTAGAAATGTTCTGAAGGTGCTTTGGTTGATTCACTGAGCATGGTGGTTGAGTTCATGTAGTGTATCTCAGAGCTACTGCTGAGAAAAAATATTGTGCCTTTGGTTAATGCTGACAAAATATAATGAGGAGTGTTTTCTTGGTCAAAAACATCAAAAGAGTGCAGTGACCTGTTTGTGGACTTTCAGCATGTCAAATTCTTTTATCTGCATTATCCAAAAAAAGTCTTTTGTTAAGGAACAGCTGGTATTTTCTTCATGGACAAGCCTTTTATCTTGCAGAGTAATTTTTAAACAAACTGGCTCACATATTGCACTAATAAAATAAAGTTATGTGTAGAGGTCCAATGTGATTTCTGGCAATATTGATTTGTTGACAGCTGACTCATTACATTTGACTCTTTTGTCCTCAGTTTCTTCATTCATATAATTCTTTATGACATTAAGGGAAACAGCTTACTATATTACACAGAAATAGGTTATGAATTACCACACCTCATTATATATATATAGTATACATATGTATATTTACTCATCTACAGCATCTAAATGAACTTCTATGGTTTGGCTGTCCTATAATCTCTAGTAAGAGATCATGAATGAGCAAAGCATTTTTTACAGATGTGAAAATCCTTTTTTTGCCCATAAAATCACTTCAATAAAAACCAGAAGATGGCTATGACAGATCTGGGTCACTAAGACAATGTGATGTGCACTAGCAAGATGTTAGAAGCATCAATGTATGAGACTGGATACAAAGAACCTCCTTGGTTGCCAAGTCTCAGCTCTTTCTGTCATGTCATATAATCTCTTTGGTAAAATGAACAAGCTCTGTCTTTATCCATTACTTGCCCCAGAAGACTCTTCTTCTGTTGTTATTAGAAACCTTTTATTAGTTTGTGGTTGAGTTTTTTTAATAGATAGTTCATCTTTTTTTTTTTTTTTTCCTGTGGCTCCATCTTTTTCACTTCACAATTATTCTTTTTCACATAGGTGTGATTGGAATCATGTGCAGCATTCTGGATGAGGCTGTAGCAGAGTTGTCCACAGTGCTTTTATAACTCACTTTAGACTGCCCAGTACCATGTTGTCACAGCCTTGTTGCTTTAATAGCAGAAAGAGATCAGGATATCCAGTTCTTTCTCCTCTCTTGTTTCTAACTGACAAGTCCCATAGCTGAGATAATTGTTTATTCTCAAGACTATGATCTTGCACTTTTCCCCATTAGTTCCTGTCCCTTTTGGGGCAGAGATCAAGCGCTTTGTATTATGTGAGAAACTCCTGTAAGAAGACTTTTAATTAAACTTTTTGAAAGGGGAATTTCTAAAAGCCTCACTGAAATAAGTGGGAAGGTGAAAAACTTTACGATTTCTCAAGCACAGTTTTGGTTACCCAGCCATCAGTGTCTAATTCCATAGGAAAGCCACCTGGCTCCAGCTCCTTCTTGAGAAGGATGTTGGCTCACCATTTGTCACAGCTGCTTTCCCTGTTCAAATACTTGAGTATCTGATGGGTAGGCAACTGAATCCTGCCCTAGGACTGAGATTCAGGTCCAGATTTGGATCATAATCATCAGTTTAGGTCTTCAGTCTAGGTGTCTACAAGCAAATTGAATGTGCGTCTGTAGTGTCACTGTGAGATAGTTAATAGAGCTAACTAGGTAAGAAAGAAAGTGTGAAAGAGTTGAAAGAAGTAGTAAATTCCCATTGAGAAGACAGAATGAGCTTGCTTGCTGAAGGCTTTCTGATGTTTCAAAAGAGGACAAAACAAAAAAAAGTAAGGAAGAAATGAGAAATTATAATTATATATTTCTTCTATTTCTTTATTTTTGTTCTTAAGCTATCCACTAAGGTAGTAATGTTGGAAGACAGAATATGAATGAATCTCAACAAGTCAATAGGAAGTGAGAAATTCAAGCTAGTGTAATTCAGCCCACGAGGCAAGGCTTCTCTACCATTTATTCTTGTTGTCTTCAAGGCTCCTTATGTAAATATTTGGGATTTTGGCAGGGTGGTTTGTCTTTGTTATTGCAGTGAAACATTTGCTGCAGGCATACTGACTGAAGTCTGCTTCGTAATTATTTGCAGTAACAACTCAGCAATGGAGACTTAGGGTTGTAAAACTGCCAATTCTGTATTAATGTGATCTTCTTTTCTCCCTCTCCCCGCTGCAGCAAGCGCACAGTTGGTGTAGGAAGTCTGCAAACCAGAAGAAGCAACCGTATCCATCTGTGTCAACAGATTCCCACTTCACCACTCTGCCAGCCTTTCTTCCTCAGAGCCACCAATCTGTCTCTGAACAGCCACAAGAAATGGGTGAAAAAAAGGTACATCACACAAATGGCCTTGGTCATTATCTTGGTTTCTCCCAGCAGGACTTGAGACACAGTGATCAAGGAGACTTCACACGCAGATCCAGGAGTGCCTCCAGCATTTCTTGGTCATTTCAACGAAGCAAGTCTCTGTTCTGCTTGCCCACAGTGAACTCCTCTTCAGCATCAGAGACATTTCATTTCAGTGAACCATTTCAGTTTTTAAATACTGGGTCACCTGCAACCAGGTTAAAAACATGGAAATGCAGCCCCAAGCTGAACATTGATGACTTGGAGGGTGCCCAAGAGACTGATGTGGACACAGGGATGAAGCTGTCCTTCTCAGACCTGTCTGTGGTGTCTGCATACTCTGCCCTTAATGGATTTTGCAGTGAGTTGGAAGACTCTCTTCCATCACAGAAACAAACTGTCAGTAGGGCTAAACAGGCAGCCACCAGTGGAAGGCCTGTATCAGCCATGTGCAATACCTTTGAGTCGGTTGATGGTTCACTGCCTTCTCTTTCAGAATGGTCTTCCTACTCTTTCATCTCAGCATCTCCCTCCAAGCAGCACAAACAGGCGCTGAGAGCAGCTTCATATTCTCTGGATGATAGTGTTTGCCCAGCTTCACCAGTTAATGAAGAAGAATTTTACATCTGAGGTTTCTCTATCTTAGACCTTCCAGAGCAAACATGTTCTACTTGTGAATGACAGCAGTGGGTCCACCTTGAGCTTACAGAAGGTTCCTTTTTGAGGAGAAGGTGATGCAGAAGAGTGTGTTAAGTATTTGAAGAAAATACTCAGCACCCTCTGAGACTGGCATTCTCAAATGGGGGACAGTAAAGCAGTCTGAGATTGCACCCTGTACCTTTGTACTGGAGGATATGATCAGCACAGAGGCTTTTGCACAGCAGTGCAGAAGTTGGTTTTCTGACCAGCCCTTGGACTGGTGGTGAAGGAAATGCTGGAAGAGGCACATAATATTCCATTTTAATTTGGCAGAAAATGAAGAATTTGTGACACCAAACTGCTTTAACTTCTCTGAGAAATTCCTTTAAGAAAGATGGGAGAAGAAAAGGGTCTTACTTCCTTTTCACAGGTTCTAAAGGCAGCTCTAAGCACAGCAGGGCCCAGCAGCACAGCTCCAGTAGGGTCTGGCAAGAAGTTTCTTGTGAGGAAACACTATCCTTCCAACCTTTGAGAGCTGGCAGTGGTGAGGTGGGGCAGAATCACACAATCGTCAAGGTTGGAAGAGGTCTGATCATCTGAGTCCAGGTGTCAACCTAGCACTACCATAATCACCCCTAAACCATATCCCCAAGTGCCACATCCAGACACCTCTTGAACACTTCCAGAGACTGACCCCACCACCTCACTGGACAATTTATTCTAAGGTCTGACCACCCTTTCAGTGAATAATTTTTTTCTAATATCTAATCTGACCCTCCCCTGGTGCAAGTTAAGGCTGTTTCCTCTCGTCCTATCACTCAAGACATGTCAGAAGAGACCGACCCCCCTCTTCACTGCAGCCTCCTTTCTGGTAGTTGTAGAGATCAGTGAGGTAACCCTTGAGCCTCCTTTGCTCCAAACTAAACAATCCCAGTTCCCTCAGCTGTTCCTTATCAGACATTTGCTCCAAACCCTTCACCAGCTCTGTTGCCCTTCTCTGGACATGCTCCAGCACCTCATTGTCCTTCCTGAATTGTGGGGCCTGGAACCAGACACGGGACTCAAGGTGCAGCTATCACCAGTGCCAAGTACAGGGGTCAATCACTGCCCTGGTCCTGCTGGCTACACTGCTGCTGATACAAACCAGGATGCCATTGGCCTTCTTGGCCACCTGGGCACATTGCTGGATCGTGTTCAGCTGGCTGTGGAACAGCCCCTCCAGATCCTTTTCCAGCCACTCTTCCCCCAGCCTGTAGCAATGCATGGGATTGTTTTGACCCAAGTGAAGGACCCAGCACTTGGTTCACCTTACTTGACCCCACAAGACTGTTCTCAGCCTATCAATCCAGTCTGTCACAGTCCCTCTACAGGGCCTTCCTGCCTTCCAGCAGATCAACACTCCCGCCTAGCTTGGTGTCATCTGTGAGCTTACTGAGGATGCACTCAATCTGCTCATCCATATCATCAATGAAGATGTGAAACAGAACTGGCACCAGTACTGAGCCCTGGGGAACACCAGTAGTCACCAGCAACCAGCTGGATTTATTTCTATTTACCAACACTCTCTGGGCCTGGCCATCCAGCCAGTTTTATTCAGTGAAGAGTCCACCCATCCAAGCCATGAACAGCCAGTTTCTCCAGGACAGTGATGCAGGAGACAGTTTCAAATGCTCTCCTGAAGTCTGGATAGACAACATCCCCAGATTTTCCCTCATCTACTAAGTGGATCACATTGTCATAAAAGGAGATCAGGTTGGTCAAGCAGGACCTGCTTTTCATAAACCCATGCTGGTGTTGCCTTATCCTGGTCTTAAAATCAAGAGTCAAACATGGTTAGAAGGGGAAAAGGGAATTTACCTTGATATTTATTTTAAGGATCCTTAGGTGCACACGTCCAGGTCAAATGCACCAAAATGCACCCCGCAATTCCCCCAGAAGATCTGGTATAACATTATAGGTTTTACTGATTAGCATATCTATCAAAAATTCCCCAATGAGAGGCTTGAATGAGCCCCCCTCCCCAAGGAGCCTTCCCCTGCATGGTTCTATCTTGGTTTACAGAATGTGTTCTGGAGAGGACCTTGGGGTCTGGGGCACACTGATCCCTACCTACAGAGCTTCTACAATGTTGAGTCCCTCAGCTTGACAAACAAGTCCAAGAATGTAGGCAAAAAGCACTAGGAATACAGAAGTTGTAAAAAAGGTATAACAGGGGTATAAAAGAAAAGGCAAAAAATCTTCATGGCATCTCTGGCTGGGCCTGAGCCCTTGGTTGTCCTGCACATGCCACATGATGACACTCAGGATGATCTGCTCCATGACTTTCCCCAGTACCGAGGTCAGGCTGAGAGGCCTTGTAGTTCCCTGGATTGTCCTTCCAACCCTTCTCGTAGATGGGCATTACATTTGCTAATTTACAGTCAACCAGGACTTCTCCAGTAAACGAGAACTGCTGGAAAAGAGTTGAAACCAGTTTGGCAAGATCTTTTGCCAGCTCCCTCAATACTCTCAGGTGCATCACATCAGGGCACATAGGCTGTGTCTAATTGGGACCAAAGGTCATTAACCCTTTCCTCATGGATTATAGTGATTTCACTCAGCTCCCCATCTCTAGCTTCCAGCTGTCATTGCTGGGTATCCTGGGGGCAACTGGTTTTGGTGTTAAAAACTGAGGCAAAAAAGGCATTAAGTACCTCAGCCTTTTCCTCACCCCTTGACACTGTGCTGCCCTCTGCATCCAGCAGAGAATGGAGACTCTTTAGCCCTCTTTTTGCTGCCAATGTATTTATAGAAACTTCTTTGGAAGAAGTTCTACTCCTTCCCCAGGGAAGAGGAAGTTCCTCTGTATCTTTTACTTTGACAGACCAGGATGCAGAAAGTGCCAAAAGGGAAACCTTAGAGAACATTTTCAGCCCCCCCACCCAGAAAGCCCATCCCTTCCAGCTAGAGGGAGCCATCTGGACTGTTGTCTGAACCACTTGTTCAGACAGTGATAACCCAAGTAAACCACGTTTGCTGTTTCTAACTCAGGCAATACAGCTTACCTTTTTGGAATACAAACCAAGAAAGATAACCCAGCATTTTTATGTATCGTTACACCATAAGATTCAAATAAAACACAGCTCCCTGTTTTTTAAAGGGTTGTTATTTTTCTGTTAGAAATAATTAATGCAGAAATTTATTCTTCATATTTCCAGTGCAAACATACTTCTTTCTGGGTAAAACATATTTCTTCTTGAATACCTCTATCCAAAGGGAAAACAAGTCAAATGTTACTGGCTTTCAGAAGGTGTTTTTAAAATATGCATTCTTGGTAACCTGTTTTGCTCTAATTCATTTGGTGTTAAAAAAAAAGTAAGTGAAAAGCTGCTAATATGACAGCTAAGTACCTTCACCAGGAGTCATATAAACAGATTTTATAATGCATGTTCTAAAATTTTTGGCTGACAAGTGTCACTGATTACAACTCTGGTCAAGCCACTGGGGAAATGACCATGTTAAAAGGTGTATGTATAATGCTGGATGTAAGCTATATACAGGTGTAGATGCTGAAGACCTGCCATGATGGCATTGTGGTGTATGGAATAAAAACTCATTTTTGGAGAAAAATATTTGCTGTATTACCAGGTAATTTTAATCAAAAGAACTGCTGCTTTGGAGGGGAAAAAAAAAGGTGAAAAAGCACACACATACTGTAAATAATAGTTACAAAAAGTGGAACAGCTCCCCTGGCCCATTTAGGTAAGTGCATGGTTTTTACAAACTATTCTGGAAGAAAGTCCAGGGGAAAATGAGTACAGGTTTATAGGGGAGGAGCCTTCAGCCCAAGTCCAGAAGAGGCCAGAGGGATAGTCAAGGCTTTTTCCTTTTGCTATTGTTTTCTCCACACAGGAAAAAAGGCATCAAACTGAAGTCCAAGTCTCCTCTCTGTGAGATGCTGTCATAGTATTTATCAGGGGTAGACTTCATCTTTTGTGCTAAACACAATGAATAAATTGGAAAATCTATTCAAGGTAAAGAGCACAGAAGATTCTCAGCCTTTTCCTGCCCTCTAAAACTGTTTAGGCTTACTGCAGTTTTGGGTAAACTGTTCTCTTTCTGGGACCAAAAATAGCACTAATGAAGGATTTGTCATGGTGGGCATGTGTTTACCTGCTCTATGCTCCTTCAGACCCCATGCAGTCTTTCCTCTGACTGTCATGACCTTTAGATCAAATCCCCCCCCTGGAACACGTGAACCTGATTTATCTAAAGTTGTCCTCCCATGTTACTGTTTATACCCTGCCAAAGTATATATAAAGCACTGTGAAGTCAGACTACCCCTTTTTCCATCTGTTTTTTGCATTTCATCACACAACAGTGATGCCTAGGACAGTCAGCATCCACAGGTTTAAATTTATGCTTCCTTATTTTCTGTCCATAATCACGGTATTTTCACAATATTTTAGTGATACAGATAACATTTGATCTGAACATGAAATAAAAAACTTGTTTGAGCTGATGTAGCTGTCTCATCCTGGCATCATGCCAACAGTGAAACTCCTGACAAAAGCTGATTGGGGTTTTTAATGAAGAGGAGGCTCTGAACCATCTTTCCACCTAAGGCATGCTTCTAGAAGGAGTCCATCACATCTGGGGGCTGTCACCTGATGCTGCAGGAAGCACTGGTAATGGAGATCCACAGGGAGGCACAGGACAGCTCAAGCGTCAATCATGAGGTTCAGGTGTGTTATTAACCAGCAGCTCCACAAACAGCTCCAGATTTTGCCACATTAATCCTAATGGGAAGAGAACCAAATGAGTGTCCACAGACTCTGAATTTGTACTGTCCCCACTGATTCTGTCTCCCAAGTATTTCTGTTCTGTTTACTGATACGTAACTAGAGATTGAAGTTTTGATTGTTTACATTGATGGTGCTTGTAACCAAATCTTGTAAAATACTGAGTATCCTACTGTCAGGAAAAACAGAGGTGATGGTGTACAGAAAACTTCTTGTCTGTAAAAAGAAAGCCAGATTATGAAGTGTGTTTCACTAAGGTAGGCTTCATTAATTCTCTTCCCATTATTTAAGAAGGGGCTTATCTTTTCAGAGAGTTGAATATGCACAAGTTCCATGGCATTTACTTATTGTTTTGGTTAAATTATGAACAATGTATTTTGAGAACTGCAGGTTTTTCCTGAATTCTCTCTCCTTCTCACCCCAGAATGCACTGCTTCCATGAAATAAAATAGAGATGAAAAGTCAGTTGTACTTAACCCTCTGCGTATTCATTTATGAAGTATTGCAGACTTACAGAGTACTTTAACTAGGCTTCCAAAATGACTGCAGTTCCACAAACTCTACAGCTTTTTCCAGTGTGTGTTGGTGGGATAATTGCAAAATAATCACAGCAAAAATATTTTTATGTTGGGCTCAGTTTTGCCTCTGCAGGCTGGGTCTTTAGATTCTCACTGTGGTGTTGTAAATAATTTTCTCTAGTAAAGCGGAATGAGAAAATATGTGACACATATTGGTAATCTTGCATGCATAAATCCCATCTTGGTTTGTTTGATGTACATTGGTTTTCATAATCATCCTCTCCTCTTATTTTCATCAGTGGGTGGTGGTACCTATTATGCATTTCTTTATGCCCCCATGGGACATGTCTGCATGTCAGCATTACATTGTATATGCAAAGCTGTGTAGGTTTGGCTTTGTTTGATTTTTATGGTTTTATGGTTTAACACTGTGGGGTTAATATATATATTTTATGGCACTTTTAGAGCTGTAGAAACATCAGGAGTTGGAAGAGGCCTCTGGAGGTTGTTTAGTCCAAAGCATCTGCTGAAAGCAGGCACAAAGCTGCTCAAGCTTCAAGCTTTGGAGTTAAATCAAGTTGTTCAGGACCTTGTCTGGTCAGATTTGAAAGTATCTAAAGGTAGCAATTTCACAGTGTCTCTGGGCAATGTTTGCCAGTGCTTACCCACTGTAATGGTGAAGAATTGCTTCCTAATCTGCAGTCAGAATTTCCCATGTCCAAAACTGTGATCTTTCCCTCTTGTTTCACTGAGCACCTGTGAGAAATCCCAGCTCTGTCTTCTCTGTAATCCCCACTTTAGGTGCTGGAACACTGCAGTTGCTCCTACAGCCAGGGCCTTCCACATCATACACTCTCATTCCCTGATCATCTGATCCCTCTCAGGCTTGTCAATATCGCTCTTGTACTGACAATCCCAAAACTGCACAGATTTGTGGATGTGGATGACGAGTGCTCAGTAGGCAGGAAAAATAATTTCTGTCAACCTGACGGCAGCTCCCTTGTTTATACCACTTGGCCTTATCACTGCAAGGATGCTAAATCACGTTCAGCTTGCTGTTCTTGGGACCCCAAGGTCTCTTTCTTCAGAGCTGCTCCCTAGCCAGGAGGTGCATTCCCCTGTGCCGTCATACCAGGTTAGTCTGTGCCACGTGCAAGACTCACATTTGCTTGTATTGAACTTGGTGGGATTCTCCCTGGCACCTTTCTCCAGCCAGTGGAGGTCTCTGAGTGGCAGCCCTGGCCTTCAGTGTATCAGTCATGGCCATCACATTGGCCAGTTTCTGTTGCACTGTCAGTGGTAGCCCATCCAGCCCCATGGACTTGGTGTGTCCAGCTTTCTGCATCCCTGACTCAGTCTTCTAGTGTGATTAGTAATTTTCCCCTCAAAACTTTGCTGCTGCATACAGACACATGGCAGGCCTGACATCTTGTGAGTGACTGTCTTGTGACTGAAGACAGAGGGTTTTCCAATTGGCAGAGTTTTCCAGTTGTGGAAGACAGGAGTTTTTCTAGTCTGTCCTGAATAACTCCCGAGTTGTTTAAAGAAGGTTCTATCTGTCTTCCCTTCTTGATTGATTGGGTTGTAGGAGATGCCCACAACAATATCCCTTTTGTTAGCTTCTCCTGACCCATGAGCTCTTGAGTTTCTCACCCTCTGTTCCCTCACAAACATGCATGAATTCGTGCCACTCAGTTGCTTAGAGCACAAACTTCATCACCATGTTCCACCCTTCACTAAAGAGCCTGTATCCAACCATGACAGCTCTGGACCCAGCTGCCCCATCAGATCTCTAAATCATCTGGGTTTACATCCTGAGAGTGCTGAGGTCTTCCAAGAGTGATTTTCAGGTTCAACAGCCTGAGCTTTGGCACTGGCCATCCCATCTGCCCACCAGAATGGAGCTACCCAGGTGTTGGGAAGACAGTACCACCTCACAAAGGGCTTAGGAAGCAGTTTCAAACTGTGCATGTGTTAACTACTGCAGAAATCAGAATATTGTTTGTCCTATCAAGCTGAGAAGTCTTAATCCAGTTACTCATTCTTCATAGGAAAACCATTCCATGCTTTTGTTCGTTCTTGTTACCTTTCTTTTGTGTGCTTTTTGAGCTAGAGGGTCCATAAATATGCATAGTTTTAGAGATTTAGATGCACTGTATGAATGTACAGAACAGCCTGAAGGTGTTTTGCATTTTATTCTCTGTTTCTCTCCTAGTAATGGAAGTTGCTGCTTTGGCTGAAGCCGAGCACTGAGCTACCCTTTTCATAGATATCTACATAGCCCTAAGGTCCAATTCCTAAGCAGAAAAGCTCAGCTGAGACCCTACTATCATGTATGTAAAATTAGATATTTTTCATATGTAATTAATTTTAAAATTAGCCACATTGAATTTTATCTGCCTTTTTATTGCCCAGTTGCTGTCTATTGGGAGACTTTTCTTCAGCTTCCCCAGTTATTCATCATTTTTACTATCTTGGATGCTTAATAACCTCAACAAACTCCCATCTCACGAAGCCCCCCTTTTTCCAGATTTAAGTCATGCTGAGCAATGTAAGCTTGAGTACAAATCCCTGCATGACTCCACTGCCAACCTCCTTCCAGTGTCAGAACTGGCTATTTATTTCTACCTTCTGTTTACCACCTTTTAATCAGCCCTTTATTCACATAACCTTACCTCTTAAACCATTACAGTAGGGTTTCCTGTAAAGGCTTTGATGAAGGGCTTTGGAAAACTGTTCTTAGCTGTACACTTACTTGTTGATGCCTTCTGAAGCCCCAAACAGGTTTATGAGGTGTGATTTCCTTTTATAAAACCATGTTGAATCGCCCCAAAAAAATCCTCAAACTTACCTCTGTTTGGATAATGACTTGTCTCTCATCTGAGCCCAAGTGTCATTTGAGTACAGAGCAATCCTCCCTGTGGCATTCTTTCCCAGCTTCCAGGATTCAGCATAGTGCAAATTGCTAAATTTACATAGAGTCCAGACAGCCTGAGCCAAAAACTGCTCAGATCACTGTGTGACCAACTGCTACATTGTGCTACCGATGGATTTATCCTCCCTCAATTTGTCAGATTTCTTGTTGAATCTCTCTTTATTCCTCGGGTTTCCACAGCAGCTCAGGGCAATAAGCAGCACTGAATTCATTCCCTGCATGAGAAGATAGACGCATTTATTTGCAGCCTTCACCCAGATAGTTTCACTGAGCACTTTCTGTTCCAGAAGTCAATGCAGACTTCTGGGCAATGTTGCCTCAGTAGCTGGGAAGGATTGTGTCCTCCTGAGCTCAGGAACCAACGGGTTGTGAGATAACTGGGGAGGAATACAAGTGCTTGTTTTGGAAAGTCTTGCAGCCTTCCAAGGCATAAATCCTGTGGCAGAATGTATCTTCAGTGGTAAATGGAAGTAGGACAGGGAGCAGGTTCAGACACTGGATTGTTTGATTGCTTGTTGTCTCTGTTTTGGACCACTTCAAGCGGCTTTCACCAAGACACTTCCTGGTGGTGCCCTTCACCCCTAGGACTGTTACCATTACGGAAGAGGCTACATCAAGCTTCGGCCCCTCTGTCTCCGACACTCTCCCACCAGACTTTGCATCTTCCTGTCCTCCCATGTTTCCTTGGACGTCCCACAGCATGAAACCCAGCCTCTCAGGGTCATGCTGTAAAAAAACACCTCTCAGTTGGGCTGCAGTGCAGTCCTCACTTGAGTTCAGATAACAACCCCCGGGCACCGCGGGCTGGTTGTGTTCAAGACCCATACAGATCCTGCAGCAGCGCAGGAGGGAAGCCAGGCCAGCTGCTCTGTGGTGTGTCTAGTGACCTGTGGGGCATCTCTGAAGGGTGTGGGTACAACCCAAACAGTGCTGGGCTGGCCTTGGAGATCGAGAACAGTATTCAAACTGCTGCTCATTTTTTAGCAATTTACAGATAGGCAGTGTTGCTTCAACTTGGCTGCAGAAAGGGAGTCTTAGAGGGCTTCACAGCTGTGCAGGTGCATCCTGCCCCTGCTGTGGCTCAGCCTCCTGTGTTAAAGCATGGCTGACGTCTGAATCAGTTGTCCCTTTTAATCACTTTCCTCCTGAATATATGGGGCATAAAATGGAAAATAGCTTGGTAGGCGGAGGCCATTAATCCAATCTGCCTGTCATAAGTGAAAACTGCCGACTTAATGGCACATACTGAAATGGCGATGGAAAATGGATTTAGCCAAAGCTGACCGGTTGGTAGGAGAACTACCCCGTTCCCAGCTGCGTGACTGCGGAGTGCCTGTGCCGTGTGAGGGGATCACAGCGATGCAGCGTGCTGGCTTTGTGTGCCACGTCGGGAAGCCACCAGCCTGCACAAGTTGCTAGTGCCATCTCGTGGTCCCCGCGCACACGAATGGCGGCGCACGGAGCTGCCAGCCCAGGCGGTGACACCCACGGGGCACGGGGGGGACCCTCAGGCTCTGGCTCAGTGCCCTGCTGCCCTCGCAGCCTCCGTGCCCTGTATTTCAGCCTAAGCTGCTGGCAGCGTCCGTGCTGCTCTCCCGCCCCCCTGCTCTGCTTCTCCTCCCTCCCTTCCACCGCGAAGCTGGGGAACAGGATAACCCAGTGACTCCGTGACTCGAAGGGCTCTGCCGTGTCCTTTCCCTGCGCCGGAGCCAAGGGCGAGGAAGCAGCCGCAGCCCACGGGGCTGCTCTTGGGATGGAGCCGAGCATCCGCTGAGAACGAGCCCCCCGAGCACGGCACGGTAAGCCGGCTGCCTGTCACGAATTCCTCTGTTTACTTTGATGAAAATTTTAGCCCTCCTGGTACGAAGATAATCTTCTAAGTATGACCCAACTCCTGCCAAGACAATGCTTCTTGTGAGGTTAGCAGTGCTACTGGAGAGCTCCTGCTCCTTAGGTGTAATGTACCTGGGGAGAGGGCTGCCCATTGCTCTTTAAGAATGCAACACATAAGACCAATTTTATAATTCTTCCTGCTTCTATGAATTAACAGCCATTTTTTGCAGCTCACGTGTACTGTTGCATAGACATATTTTTATTTAAGCTGGGCTGTGATTAGGAGTAAGGGGTTTTTTTTTCACATAGCTTACCATGATATGGTTATGTCCCACTTTTTCCTACTTTTGGAGGGGTTTTTTTTTGTCACAAGAAAGCAAAGCTTCAGCTAATTACTCTGTGCCTCTGCTTATGGAATTTGGCTAGATGCCAGTGTTCCCCTATTGTTCCATGTAAAGCCACAGAAATGCAGCCTCTGCTCTTCAAGTTTCTCTCCCTGACACTTTGCTGCCTTGCTTTCTTTCAAGAGCTGATGGCCCTGTGGTTTTCCCACAGGATGGGTGAGGATGCTCTTTGCCATCCTGCCACTTGTGTAAAGACTCTGCAGAAGTTTTGAAGAAAGGACTTTCGGGGCTGTCTGAGGCAGCAACAGAAACAACCACTGCCAGGTCTGCCACTGCCACCTACCTGGGTAGGAGAGCTGGCCGTGAGGTCAGGGTAGTGCTGGGACAAGCCAGAGGGCAGGAGAGGAGCAGAAAGATGGGAACCATCTGTGACCCTCCTCCTGTTTTCTAGCCCCAGATGGTGTACCAGCTTCAGGCATGTGGGGCTGTGCAATAGCCCGCTCTTGAGGAATTAGGATGGGATAGGGAATGTGGAGGGAAGCCATCAGCCCTGGGGGATAAGATCCTGAAGCTCTCAGGTTGCCAGCAGGGCCCAAGTGCAGTGTTTTCCAGGTTTCCAGGATAATCTTTGCTCTGAGCTGATGGGCTGGTTTGCTTTTCCAACCGCTTTCATTGCAGATGAGTTCTTTTGGATTCATGCTGCCTGTCCCCACAGATGCTCGCTCCTTCCTTCCTTCCTTCCTTCCTTCCTTCCTTCCTTCCTTCCTTCCCTTTATCTTCCCCTTTCTTTTATTTCTCTTCCCCTTCAGCTCATCCCACTCCATCACAAAACTCCAGGCCCATAAAAATCCCACTCAGTACGGCACTATCTCCTTGTTTGACATGAGGCTGGAGATGCTCCCACTCTGCCGGCCCCACCAGCTTCCTATACAGGCCTCGTCTCACTGCTTTGGACAGGTCTCAAGCCTGAGGCTGCACTTGCAGCTCCATGTCCAGAAACGAAGCAGGAAAGGACCCAGGGCTCTTCTCTTTTCCTGCCCTCTCCTCTCTTTAGCATCTCCTTACTAAATCCATTGGATTTGGTACTTACCTTGTCTCTAGCAGACTGTAGGGGACAAAACTCTGCTTTCAGCATCATTCAGTGACACCACAGGGATGCAACTACTGGTGTGCTCTGTTCTCTGCAATGGAGGCTTGTTGTCTCTTAGACATACCAGGTCACCAGGACATTTTCTGATGATGCCATTTTTGGTACATGGCCCAAAGAAAAACTGGCTGCTCTCTGGAATGACAGCTAGCTTGCAGCCTGACATGAATGAAGAGCATAGCAAGATGGAACAGATTTTTGCTCCAAGCCTTCTCCACTGATGTGCTAACTTTGGCATCATCATTTGGAGAAAAAGTGAATTAATCTTATTGGAGTTGTGTACAAAAGAGACTGGGGGAAGGAACGGGGGAAAAAAAACCCAGGATGTGTGAATCTATGTTGATTATTTTGAAGCCATAAACAAGTGGCATCAGAAAAGATTTTGACAACCATATGGACTTTCAGAAGTGTGAAATCTTCTGAAAATGATGTGCAATCATGTGAGGACTGGCATAAAAAAAAAGAAAAGAGGACAAGATATGGATGGATGAGAAGTACAGACAGGGGACTGCAATCTGTGATACAGGAATTAAGATTCTGGGTACATGAAAAAAATTTACCTAGAAAAAATTAATATAAATTATATCAAATTAAATTAAATTACTTAAGAGAATTCTCCCAAATGTAATAGGAGTAACACTCAATCCTATTTCTTATTGCTGGTTTTCAGAACTAGGCTCTGGGGAACAGCAGTCTCAGGGATTGAGCAACAGCTTTCCACTGAAATAGTCATTGTTTTTCTGGGAAGCTTCACTGGAGATGCCACATGCAATCTGGATTTTACACAGGACAAAAACCACAAGCAGTAAAAATGCTGAAGGGCATCAGCGCTCTGGCTGAGGTTGGGAATTGCTGTGGTAGTGCAAAGTGTCTCCCCTGATGTTCACCAAGGGGACACTTTTATCCCAGAGCTTGGGAAGTGCTGCCTGAGAGGCGAGTAGGATGACAAGAAAGCAAATTGGCAAATTTTGTAGCTTTGGTGTAGCACATCTCCACACAAGCTATACATGCATGTGGCAGGGACATCCCTGTGGCCCACATGGAAGTGCATGATGTGACACACACCAGAGGAGTTAGTGCTGCCCTGCTGTCTCGGGGAACCAGGGCTATTGGCAGGGGCAACTCATCAGATCTGGGCAAGGGCCACCATGCTGCCTGAGGTCTTAACCCACTACGAGGAGAGAAACTTGAGAGGTCTGGGCTCTCTCTGGGGACTAAGTTTAAATGCCAGCAGTCTGAGCCTTTTTACAGCCTGGGTGTTTGATGCCTTTCCCCTTTAAGTTATCACAGTGCACAAAACACAAATTGCAGCAAAATACTTTTCAGGTTTGATCTATAAATGGCTCTGATTTGCTTCTGATTTCAGCTTCCTCTGTGGCAGTATTCAAGGTCCAGATACTGGTTTGTATTGCTTGTCACATCATGAGAGAATGGGAAAAGCAGATGAAAGGTGAAAAACTGAAAATGGAAAACTAACCAGCTATGCCATCTTAAAGAAGCAGGAGCTAAAGGAGGCTGAATTCTCAGAGGAGAAATGATCTACCATGGGAAAACACAGATCAGGGCAAGAGTCGACTTTCATGTATCCATGGGGACATATGATGGGATCAAGTAGATGATGCCTATGAAATGCATCTGTTTGCATAGTTTGGGCATTGAAAAATTACAGTGTCTGTGCACTATATATACTGCACACTCTCCCATAGCCTGATATTTTGAGTCCTCTTTCCATTCTGCAATATTTCCATTAGACTTCAATATCTTTAAGAAGTCAGTATGCACCCAAAAAAGTTCACACACATCTTAAATCTTTCCATGTATGTCTTCTAAGTGTATCCTTCCTTTTCTTCCCTTTGCCTTTCACCAAGCAATCCTTTGTTGTTTGGTGACATTAGCATGGTCACCAGTAAATTTAGTGTCTCAGGGTCTCTTTCCACCACTGAAGGTGATACTTAAAGTTAGCCCTAAGAGGTTCCAGCAAGAAAGTGTCACTGATGAGAATGTGATGAACTGTACAGAGAAACATTTTTTTGCTATTTGAAAACTCCTGAGAATACTTTAAGATGCCATGATCTGTATTTTCAGACTGTGCAGTGACAGGCCTAAAGAAAAGCATATCAAGACCCCCCCTTATTTCTTTATTTAATGAGGTATGGGGTTTAGCTGAGGAATTTAAATGATTGACTGAGAAGTATTTGAAATTCTTGAGGGTCATAAAGATCAAGGCAAATGGATCAATCCAAAATAATTAATTTTGACACTGTGACAACTGCTAGTGGTTTCTTTTTTCCCTCAAACAATCTATGAATATTTTTTCTCTTCTTGAAATGCTGAAGAGTATTATTTTCCAAGGAACTGCAACATTAAATGTCCCCATATTTGACAAGAGCACTTAAAGAAAGCTGTAGCTGTTCTATTTCTAAAAGAAAGGAAACATTGAAAAAGAAAAACTTCATAATTCAGGATTCATTCATTCATTATCTCGTCCCTTGACACTTTTTCCTAATTAATAGAGTTGTTATGAGACCAAGCAGCAACAAATAGACATTAAGCATGGGAAAATAAAAGCATTGAGAAATAAATGTTTTACATTTAATTACAACAGTCATGCAGAGATCATATGTGCTGTGCCACATCTCAGGCAGAATCAGTGCGTTGTCATGCCCTTGAAGAAGCGACCTTCACCAGAGCATTTAGCTTTTTAACACTTTTTCTTTTCTGTTACTAGTAATGTGTCTGATGAAACAAGATAGTTTAACAGTTTAATTTTGTTTTATTCCAGAAAACAGATTTACTGTTTCCAAACACACAGCCTCAGGGGCTGGGAATACAACAGTGCCGAGGGGTCCCAGCTTTGGAAGGCATCTCAGGACAAACGTGCACAGAGAACAGCTCCAGATGAAAGATCAGCAGCCATCCTGTAGTAAATGGCACATGCCTTCTGTGTGGCTTCACACAAGACCCTCAACCATGTGGTGTCCCAGTCTTCCCAAGGAAAAATTGAGAATAACCTTGTGTCACCAAGCATAGCTCTAATATAGTCCCACTTACTACAGAGAAATGTAAACAAAACTATGTTATTTTATTAGATGCCTATTCCAGCATACTTCTGATTAAAGGAGGAGAAGGCAGTGCTTTTTTCTGTAGGAACTGGCTCTGCATTACAGCCCTGAAAGCTCATCTTGGAGTCAGCTCTCTTTTCCTGCCAGTCTCCAGCTGCGTCAGAAAGAGCTAATGGCTGGATATCAGGCAACCTGCACACTGATACAAGAGAGGGCAGCTTCCCAAAATTACTGCCTCTCTGGGGATTATTTCAACTCTCTTGATCTCCAAGAACTGCAATGGCTCAGAGAGGAGTGCTTCAGAGTTGAGGGGGAAAAGAGAAGAATGAACTTGGAAAGCAAACAAACTACACTGGAAACCAGCACTTGCTCATGTGAGTACATGCTTGCCTACTCCCATGGCCTGAGCTGGCTTTCAGCTCCACTCTTTGGAGCAGTCTGAACAAAGGTAAACCCCAAACAGTGAATCCCAATGTGCTCAGAGGACTCCAGGTGCCCTGGTCACCACTTTATCTAAAGAAATTCTATGTAGTTACTTTGTGAGTTTGTCTTGTGTTAGTTACTTCAAGATCAGCAAGTTAACTTCAGGATCCCATTTTTGGGACATTCTTCTCCCCTGATTTTTGTTCTGCTGTTTCCTCCTTTTTTCCATCTGTATGGATATTTGTAACAATACAGAATAAAAAATTCAATTTTAAAGTTGTTTCCTGAACCATCGGGGTGATCCTATCAGCCTGCCTTGATCTGATGCTTAAGGCCCGGATGACCATCATGAATAATTTGTGACATTTCAAAAGCCATGGTCTCGTAGAGCTGAGGGTCTGTGAAGAGCCTGCAGACAGCAAGTCCTGTTTTGTCCTTCCAGAAAAAATTTATTTTAGTGTCTTGGATCCGTGTTCAAGTGCTGGACTGGCCATGCCACTGTTAGAGAGATCGAGAGCCAGAGCTGTTAGCCCCCAGCACTAACACTGGGTAGGAATTCTTTTGGCTCTGCAGCAAGGTTTCCCTGCCACCTCATGTCCCCAGTTTTCTCTGTTGCCTTAGGAGAGTATGGATCAACCCTGGCAGAGTGGAGCATCATCACCTCCCAACACCAGCAACTCAGAGGGTGCAACTGTTCCCATGGGACCGAAATCCCACTTTTTAATGGCAGGCACTTCTAATATGCCCCTTCTAGGAGTCCCTTGTCTGGGGACTCCCCTCAAGGTTAATCTTCAAGGCTGAGCAGAAGAGATTTGCCCACAGTTGTTGGTATGGGTGAGTAACATCAATCTCTGCTTAATGATTGTTTTGCTAGCTTTAATATTGCTGTTTCAATATTGCTTCCATAAATAGTGCACTACACTAGTAGTTATAACTATCTGTACTGTGTAGAAAATCATTCTGATTAAGGTCTTTTAGTCTAATCATTATAATTATCACCATCAATAAAATAAATAATTTGTTTTATTCATATAAATATATTTCATTTTCCTTTCTTAATCCTGTGGTCCAAAGTCACACAAAGATTCAATTTCACATATATAATCCTTTAAACATAAAGTCTGGGGCAAAAATTGGATACATCTGCACCCAGATTCCTCTCTGAGGAGGAGTTTAGAAAGCAAGGGGGTCCTTTATGCACCTCATGGCTCAAGGAGAGCTCTTCTCTAATAAACTTCGTCTGGAGCTTCTGACACCTGCATCAGGAGAGGGCGGAGAGCAGGGATCTGGTCTGGGGGGTGCCACACCAAGAAAAGGCTTCTCTGAGAATGGAATCTTGATAGAAAGCCATTGAGAAGAGGCCTTCTAATTAGTGCTTTCCCCTTTTCTTGCAGCTGCAGCTTTGCACAGAAGTCTCCCCACTGCATGTTTGAAGCTGTATCTGCCTGCAGCTCACCAGCAACAGGGAGCACAGACCTCCCTCTGTGAAGCACATACACCGGCAGATAATCCAGATCAGTTTACCTCTGTGTACCTGGCAGCACGCTACTGTGCACTGACCAAATATCAGAAGAGTTTGTGGTTAATTAGGATCAGATTAATCCCTGCTGACTGCCTGTCTCTGTGTGAAAAGGGCACTAGAGGTTAGAAAGTATTAAGTACCTTAAATGTCTACTTGCATAATGTAAAAACCTACTGAAGATCCAGACTTTGTGTTTGAAAGTGTTGATGTGAAATAATTTACCCCTAGAGCCATTTAAACGTGCTTCTTATCCTATCAAAGCAAAAGAATCCATTAAAAATTTTCCAGGAGAAAATCTAATAAATACTTGACCATGGAAAATAATAAACCTGTACAACAGTGGAGACAAGACATCTACAAAAAAGTGCCCTAGAGATTCTGAATATTATTTCCAACTTCAAAGAATTTAGTTCAGCATATAAAGTATCATTTTTATAGCTGCAATAAAGTTTTCTGTTATACAGTTGTACGTAGTTTTCAATTTTATTAGTTCCTATTTATCATAAGAATACAGCAAGTAATAATTAGATAGTTTCATATATACACCCATTCTATGGTACTTCCCATGGAGCCCAGAGGGCTTCACAGGAAAGACACATTTCCATGTTCTTATATGATCAATTTACTTAACACACTAGTGACACTAAAATGTAGATTTGTATTTGGTTGAGATGCTTTGCTATGCCTAGGTGTGTGTGTGGTTATAGGACATGTCAAAATATGGAGAACATTTGTGCTTTTCTCTTTTAATAAGGAAGGATCCTGAGGTTGATTTAAAAAACTGATCTGATAGTAGAAAGAGTTTTAAAGGCAAGACATAGTAATAAAGGATCTCCAGGCCTGTGAGAAATGTCAAATTTACACACACCTTCACATGTCCTGACAGACCATTGGGCCTTTTTTGTTTCGTATTTTTTGTTATTGGCACATTCATATAATTATTAGGGACACTTATGTAATAACAGGATATGAGCTTATTTTGAGGTCGTCTGTTCTTGTGACTTACTCCCCATTTACAGTCATAAGCTTCTCATTGTGACATCACCTTGGCGGCCTCAGCAGTACCTGTGATGTCACCAAAAGGGATTATAACCTGAAGTGGGGAGTAAGCTGTGAGAGCAGATCAGCTCCCAAAGAATAAAGGTTTTTTGTTTTGCCCTGCTAGCAGAGGGACATGGAAACACCCACCCACCCTTTCTCCCCCACCTGTCATGGTGGAGCGGGGCCATTTCACCACACAGGCTGGTAATGCAAGACTGGGGCTGCCTGGGTAGGAGGGTGTGCTTAGTTTGGGTGAACTTGCGTGCAGTGAAGTGCATGCAGGAGAAAGTATGTGCAACATGTACAAACACAGCCGTGCTTCTCTGCCCAGTTCAGGGGCACGTCACAAGCTGGGGTGGCCTAAGTAAAACCATGTTCTTCTGTGTTATTCACTCTGTAAGTTCCCATTTGATCTCAACTGTCTTGCCTAGTCAACCAAACCCCTCTTTTAGAAAACTGGACTTCTTATAGGAAGTCAGCATTGCAGCTTCATAAACATCTTTATGTTTTCATCTTTTGTTTGGTTCCCTGTCATTTCAGTCAGATCAGCAGCAGAAACTTCAGCTGGCAATGTGCTCATATGAGGACCTCTTCCTATGTCATTTACTTGGCATCATTCACTTGGCACTGTAAGAGACTGTGATAGACAGTTAGACAAGCATTTGGGGGTATCAGCTTTTAACTTACTTTGTATTCCATGTCAACAGCAAATGCATTTAATTTGTCAGTTCATGGAGTTGTCTGGGAAGAAAATATGCTTCCGCAGCACTACTCCCCACTCCTGCTTTGGCTCAGTGGCGTGTCTGGTCTGAGCCTGAGTCTCCACCAGGCCCCATGCAGGGCACTGACTCTGTCTCAGAAGCATTTTAAATCCACAGATACCAAAAGGGTGACATTTGGGGGCAGGGGTGATTTCACAGACTGACAAGTCAACTCTGAGTGTGCTGATGCAGCACCTCTGAGCCACAGCAATCAGCTAAGCAGCTGATCTGTGACAGCAGCCCTCATAGGTCAGCTCTTGTAATACATTCAGAGTCCACAGGGAAGAGGCTTTACTGCTAAGATCTTCATATAACACTGCAGAAAATATGTACACAGTGAGATTATCTCTTTGAGCCTCATGCATCATTTTCCTGATGTTCCTTAAGCTGTCTTCCCTATGAGACATGCATAGGACAACTGTTGCATTACAACAAGGATGTGCAAAATCTGTAGTCTTTCCTCAATCAGCTTTTCTTCCTTTTTTCTTTCTTTTGTTTTTTTTTTAATTGAAATAAATTTCATCAACCTGAAAAAAAAGAAATTATCTCATTCTTGTAGTTTCTCAGCCCTTTTGAATTTTGTCCATTAAAAATATGTGACAACAGTCACTGTCACTTAGAAAACTACTTGATTTGGGCTCTTATTTAGCCTACACTCCTGCATGTGGAAACACCTGTCACTTCATCAGTGTTATGACATTAAGCTCATCCAGTGGAAGTGGAACTCCTGTTTGCTTTGCTTTGCTTCACACCAGAGGAAAGCACCATTCTTCCCACTGCAGAAGACATCGCATAACATGTGGGAAACACCTACCCTGCAAACTTGAACTTAACCCCCAGCACCAATTTCTCACACCACTTATTAACCTACTGCCTGGCTCAGTTTTTGGTTGCTATCACTAGATGTCTTCAAAACTGCCCCTGGGAAAAGTCCAGGTCTCGTTTATTCCCGGACACAACTCAAAAGCCCCCATGGCAGAGCCTGGCCCAAGCCTGGATCCCACACAGTCTTCCATTGCCAACCCATCCTCCAAGGGTGCCCTTGGGGCATCTCTCAGGGCGGGAAACACTGATTCCCAGTGGCACTGTAGAACCACTGCTCTGTTATTCCACTTGGAGTATTAGAGATAGAGGAAAACGAACCCACCGAAGTGTTATATTAGTGTTTTAGATCCACAGGACTGAAGAGGACTGGGAACCAAGTGCTGCACCGTTTGGTCACAGCCAGCCTGTGCCACTGCTCCTCTGCTACCCAGCCTGCAGCCATGGGCAGGGAGACTACTTCCTGCTGCTGAGCTGCCAAAAAGCCTTCATTGCTGCTAGCAGCGCTTCTTTCCACCTGGAGCTGGCCAGGAAGGTGTGAGGGAAGCGGTCTGGGGGCTCCAGCAGAATGGAGCTCCATTGTAGGATTCTGCATGGGCCAGCAGGTCCAGGTTGGCACCAAGCTCATCTGCTCAAACCACGACACTGTGCTGAGCATATGCATTTCTTCTTTGGGAGCAAGCCTCTAAAGTGGTCACCCTTTGAAGAGTCAGATTTTGTCCTCACACCCCGGTGGAAGGCAGAGGCAGTGTTGGTTTTTACATGGCATGTGGATACCAGTAAAAAAATTCACTTGAATTTGCTCAGCTGGGTGTTTTGTGGCTCCACAGCCATCTGCCTCCCCGCAGAATAAGCTCTGTATGAAATGATGATGCCAATTTTTCTTATCCTGAGATTCAGCAGAACCACCTTCCTGACTGAGCAAATGTGCTGGAGTCTTGTAGCACAGGCTCATTCCTGGAGGAGAGATGTAAGCAGGAAGGAAGCTGGTTTGGATCCAATTTAATTTCCCCAGGGTTATTCTATGTGTTAAAGAGAGCTAGCACACAAAAGTCAGATGCAGATAGAAGGTTAAATTCTGTTCTCTTTTGTGAAGGGGTAAATGTACAGTAGCCCTGCTGATAACAGGGTTGTGCTAGAGTGGAAGGAAGACTGCAGGAGACTGACCTGACATAGAAAAGCAAACAGGAGGATTCTGAAGAGGAAAACCTGCTTCCTACTGGTTCTCTCATCTTTTTCTCTTCCAGCCTTTCCCTGGGCCAAATTCTGCTCCAGATCACTGTGTAAAGTGCATGCAGCAGAAGTACCAACTGGCCAGAACCAAAGCAGAGAAGCTCTCCCTTTCCTCTCAGCAGCACACCAAACTAGGGCTCCGTTTTCTTAGAACACTGAAAAATCAGAGAAAACTCCAGTCTCCTGTGAGAAAAAAATGGTTGTGGGGTAAGATTTCCAAAGAGATCTTTCTTTGCACATAGTACCTGTGCAGGCTGTGCCTTTCCCTCTGGTTTCTCACTTCAGCCCTGTGACTTCTGGCTGCTTCCAGGGCTAAAAGTTCCTGACCTTCCTCACTATTGCCACCACCACGGAGGCTCGACCCTGAGTCTGCTTTCCACAGTCGTGGAGCACCCTGTCCCCCAGAGAAGTTTTCCAGTTCATAGTCCCCCAGCAGCTCTTCATTTGCTCAAGGACCAAAGTTTGTGTCGATGGTTTTGATGCCTTGAGAGCATGCACTTACACTCCTATACCTCAGAGCAGAATCTGGCCCATGAAGACCTTGAAGATGAAATTCTGGAGGACAGCTGTCTCTGTTTATTTTCCCCTCATTTTTCTTTTCCACTTCTGCACATTTTTCACACCAGACGTTGCAGAGCCACCTGTGATGGCACCTGTCAGTGCTGAGCAGCGGGGGATGCTTCAGCACTCTGTCCCCTTGCCCACCACCATGGTCACACAGGGGGGCACTGAGGGGCTGTGCAGTAACAGCACTGGCACACAGCAGGCACAGACATGATCTAATCCATCATGGAAAGCAGTCACCACTTATGGCTTCTTTCCAGTGCTTTCCACCAGCTTGGCTCCCTGTTTGGGGAGGTGTTCACACATCAGGAAGCTCTTTGCTGCCTTCCTTCTCAAAGAGTGGTGATTTTCTCTGCTCGGTGATGGAACAGAGAGGTTGGGCTCCCTGTGAAGCTCTCAGAGCTGCTCCTGTAGAAGCTCAGAGGAGCTCCACAGAGACACAGCACTCCAGAATGCTACCCACGCACTCCTGTGCTGTGTTTTCTCCAGACATCCTCGGTTTGTGTCTTTCCTCACTTCCCTCACAGCCAGTCTAAGTTATCTCAATGTGAAGAAGCACTTCTCAAAATACAGATGCTACCTCTGCCCCTTCCTGACTTTGAAGTGTTATCTTGGGGACCAGTCAATTGCAAGCCTTTTAAAATGCATTTTCAGCATCTTAAAAACAAAATGATTGCCAGGAAGTTTATCAGTACTTTCCTCAGTACCTTGTGATGCAGAGCCAGATTAAGACTCAAAGAAGGCTGTGATGCCTAAACTAGGACGCAGGCAGGTATGAAGGCTCTAAAAAAAATCTCCTTAAAGGAGACGGAAACTCCTTTTTTTCACAGCAGCCCAACTCTAACACTTCAGTAGGTCCAACACCCCTCTATTTCTGACATGGAATTTCTGTAATTGGCCTATTTGATTTGCAGCCCCCCCAACTACCCTCACTTGGACAGCTCAGGTCCTGGCTTCCTGGACTCACTTAGCAACCTCAGTTTTCAGACTCACCCTGATGTGGCACTGGCTTCTTGGGCACCCAGTTCTCAATTGTGGATCCCAGTCTGACATGTAAAAACTTTAAACTTAGGCTGCTAAACTGAATAGGCATGAGAATTTTGGTTCTGACCTTGACTGTGATAAATGTTCATAACCTTCCCCCAGGATTCTACACTTATTTTTTAGCCACAGCTAGTTTCACTGATTCTTACTTCTTTCTTACTTCACTGCCTCCTATCTTTATCATCATTCACCAGTGGATTTATTTTCTATTCATTATATGTGAAGCGCATTTCTTATTTCCCATGCTTTGAACAGTGTTGATCCAGTTTTAGTTTTCGTAAGTCCTTTCTGCTTGTCTGCAAACATTGTTTTGGCTGCTAAGATTCCTCCACAGCTTTCCTTTCCTAAAACATTTGCAGAGAGAGAAGATTTGAAACAAACACTCTAATTTCTAAGTCTCCTTTGCTATGAGACAACACCCAGAACACTTTTTTCCCTTT
>NW_008238132.1:7816405-7878353 GCF_000691975.1 Corvus brachyrhynchos
TGCTGAAACTACACTGTCTTCCACAACATTTTTACTAGGTCTAATTTTCAATTATGTCTTCCGTAAATACATATCCCAAATCTGAATAACAACATTTTTGCAAAGTGGGAATTGAATGTTATTTTTTGACAGTAATGCCTAAAACCTTCAGGGACTTCCCATCTTTCTTTTAAATCTTAATAAATCCACAGGAGAGTATCAAGCAGGACACAGGGGAACTGTCTTTTCAGGTCCAGAGCCTCCGGGAGCACCACATTAAATCCAGCTGTACAGTCCTCACCAGTGACCAGAGTTAATTTATCTGTTGACAGCTCTGAGCCCTTCGAGAAATCACTTGGTGGGCTCTGTTCCATTCCCTCTGAATACATCTCCACTCCAGTGGAAACTTTTAGTGATAACTTCAGCAGAGAGGTCCTCATTCAGCCAAACCCCTAAGCCCAAATGCCATTTTCAGCATGAAAACACTGCCATTGAAATCTGTGTCAAAACTACGTCTCTGCCTGTTGTACCACACTGTGACTGACCAAGCTCTTGCGTTTCGTCAGTCCTGGCAGGAATGAGGTCTAAATCCCAAGATGCTGAAACAGACCCCAATATCTGCATCTATTCTGGCATATTCTCCAAACAGCAGGAAGAGACAAACAGCACAAGAAGAGGCCCATGGCTTCATTCTCACTTGGGCCCTAATTCCATTGTGTGGCTGTTCCTTCCCTGCTAAGAGTAAAACAGTAGCACCTAAACTATTGCTTGATTGTAATGACCTTTTCCCCAATGTCTTCTTTCCCACTTGAAACAAGAATGTATGTTGTGAAATAGCCAAGTGTATACATAACATCAAACTCTGGGAAAATCAATAAGCTGCAGTTTTACACCAATTTTTAAGCCCAATCCTCCTTGCGTTAGGTGGCATTGTGAAGCTGTGAGGCTGAACCTGTGAATATGATGGGCAGAATTTGATCCCATCACATGAAGAAAGCCATGAACAGCTGCAGCTGCTTTTAAAGCAGTCACAACCACAGCTCTTCTGCTTCTGGTCCATTCAAAGCAGCTCCTTCCTCATTCACTCTCCTTCAAGCACAGCACTTGGTTTCTTTCCTTCTGGAAACTAAAGAGTGAGAGAAAACCTTGCTATTTTGGATGGCATTAATTAAAAAAAAAGGAAATAAAGACATTTTAATTGCATGGGATTTCTGAATAAGGTTTCAAAGTGGGGGTAAAAAGTAGCTGTGTGCCTGGTACACAGAGAGCCCTTTCTCTTCCCCTTTGTGGCAGAGGAATCAATGGAATTCATATAAAAGGAGGAGGGGGGTGGGAAGAGAGATAGGAGATGCCTTGCTCGGTACCAGCAGGTCACAAGTCTCATGAGGCTCGAGCAGGGCTTGCAAGGAAGTTGCTGACCCTATCTCCATGTGTACCTTTTTGTTCCTTGCCTTGGATTTGCTGGTCAGTGGCATGCTGCTTTGCCTGGCTCTCCATAGAGCTTGTAGCCTACAGGAATTTGGACAGAGTGGTACAGACATCGCCGACAGAGACTCTGATCACTGACTATCCCTTTAAATGCAGTCTCATGACTTAGTCTTTGCTCCACTACCTATTAAAGAAGGAGACAAGACGCTCATAGGCAGCTTCCATTCAGGCACCCAGAAGGACACAGAAAGGCAAGACAATTTAACAGAGCTAACTGTGAGTAAATACAAAGCATTAGAGGTGCTCTCTAGAGCAAAGGGCATGGAGAAAGATTTGTAGGAAATCCTGAGGTGAAAGAAGGTGCAGTAATTTTTAAAATACACTTGCATACAATCTTCAAAAGGTGAAATTCTGTAAGGAAAACTATTCTGTCATTTTAGCATTATTCCTTTAAATATGAATCTAAATGTCTCTTAATATAACGTTGACCAATGCTTGATTTCCCATAAAAATCCGATGCCGTGATTTTGTGCTGCAAGCACTGGAGCCTTTTGCAAATACAACCTTTTCTTTCGCTGGGGTAAATTTCATGGAAGGAATATCGGTGGGGGGCAGAGGGGGGAATTTGAAGCCAGCCTTTTGTAAACTTGGATCTAAAGCCCAGCTTGGAGACTCCAATTAGATTTCTGTACCTCACAAGGGGTGGCCTTCCTTCTCGGAGTGCTGAGTGTGACCCCCTTTCTGCTAGGGACAGAAAGCTGTGGGTGCTCAGCAGCATGGAGACTGCACTGAGGTGTCCCATCATGTGTGCAGGTAGCTAGTTTTTAACCAAGGGGCTGTGTGTCTCCATGCTCTGTAATGGCAAACCATCTTATAAACCACAGCATTCTGGAAAATCCAATTCTTTTCAGTCAACGAGTCATCAGCATGACCATACATATTTATTTTCTTTCTTTTTTTTTTTAATGACAATAGATACTGAGTAGACCTGGACAAGTACTTTGACAGTGATCATTACTATTGCAAGTGATATCTCAACACTGATGGAGAGTTCCTCTGCCAGCTCAGACTATTGCTTTTCTAAATACATCTGTGTCATTAATTGCAGGTATTAACTGGTGGAGACTGTTCCCAGCTCATCTTCATGTTGCCGATTTTATTCTCTGCATTTATCCTGTCTGCTTGCTGCTTAACCAAAGGGAACTGCATCTCCTATGATGAGCTGAAAGAGCTGAAGACTGAATTTGCCATCAGTCTCTACCAGCACGTGTCTGAAGCAGAGAACAGAACCAATCTGGTAGTCTCCCCAGCAAGTGTGGCTGTTTCTTTGGAGCTGCTGCAGTTTGGAGCTCAAGGAAATACCTTTATGGAGCTGCAAGATGCCCTAGGATACAGCATTCATGGTAATGTACTTAAAAAAATACTTATTGTTTTGCATTTTGCAAAAAATTCACAGCTTTACTAAGGTGACAGGAATTGTACATATCATACTAAACTTCTACTTTCTGTCTCACTGCAAGATGTAGTTTTCTCCATCTTTGATAGCCAGGTATCAGATGGACAAAGGAAACTCAAGGGGGTAGTTGATACACAGGTTATTATTCCTCTTTTTTTCTGAATCAGTACTTACTCTCTTATGACACAAAATACAGCTACATCTAGAAAAGCTACTTCCATGAATAGCAGAATTGCTCCAGGTTTCCCAGAAGTCCATCGTGTCCACTGTGTCCTGGTCTCCTTTGTGTGTTCTGAAAAGAGGTGCCAGGCAAAGAACAGTCGTTTTCTCTCCTATCCCACTAATGAATTTTATGAAACCTGTAGAAGCTGAATTATCTTTAAGACTTTTCTAATGTTATTACAACTGGCCAAAAAGATGAAAAGTTATCAGAAGGAGACTGGTAGACAGATATTTACATTGACAGATGGATAGTGCAATTGCATCTTTCTCTGAAAGCAGGCTAAAATATAAAACTCACTGGGAATTTGGAAGGGATATGGGAAAGACAGATGTCTTTAAAGCCAGCATTAAGTCAGTTGAATTTAAGGATGCTGTTTTCATTTTAACTCTGGATTATCCTACCATCTCGAATCACATGTCAAAAACTATTTTACATTATGGGCAGAATGTTTATGAAAAGCAGATGACTGCCTCATCCTCAGAATTTGCAGCTTACATTCAATACTTACGTATAGAGATAACACTGCTGTTTCTCAGCACAAAATTTACGTTCAGGGTATGAAGACTGAAACCCACAGTAATTTCATCGTCCTGTGGTGTAACCTGCCTCAGCCACCACACAGTTCTGTACAGCATTGATATTCAACACCACCACAGCAGTAAGAGCTAACTCTGGCTGATCCATACAGATACAGCTGCATGTACTGACACAAGGACAGTGCATCTAAATTGTGAGCAGCTGATAAAATGAAGTCTTGCCTATTGGACTCCTATTTCTACAAATTCAGTTCGTAAACAACATTAATTCATGCAAGGATTATAGCTTGCTTGACACTTCTGGTCATTAGGGGTTCAGTTGTTATGAAAGGACCTTACAGAGTAACATTTCATAGTGAAATTCAAGCACAGATCTCCACAGAAAATATAACAAAGAGAAGTGCAGGGCTTGTTAATGACCTGCTAGCACTTTTATGCTCTCTTCTTCTCATGTGGCACATCATGGCAAGCAGACAATTTTCTCCATTTTAGCTGTCTGTGGCACAAACCACATGAGCTTTGGCTTTCAGTAATATTAATGCATGAATGTGATAATAAAGTAGTATGGGATCTATTGTTATTGGTTATAACAGTGTATTTCCAGTAATGGGGAAGGAAACCACTTCCTTCCTCAAATAGTCTAAATCAAATAAATACATTAAATACTTAGATGAAATTTCCTATAAGATGAATAAACCCAAATTGTATACGTAGGCATATGTCATAAGTTTTCTTTCTTCCAATAGATGTTTGCATTAATGTTTCTGTTGGTCTGCCCTAAAAAGGATATGGTTAAAACCTTAGCAGGCTGAAAACAATGAAAAGATTGATGGCTCATACACTGTTCACAGAGAATCTGCTCTTACTTGCACTTGTAATCTTCTTTCAATGTTTGGAAAATTTGTTCACCTTTATTCTAGTACTAACAAAAACAGTATAACAATGTATAATGGGATGTATCTGTAGACAGCCCAGGCAAAATTACATGCTTTATAATTCTTTCTTCTTGCTGTTTTATTTAATTAACAATAGAGTATTTTAGAGAAATTTTGAGCTGTTGTCCAGGTAAGAATTTGGGACTTTGGTGAGCTAAGCCCTTTGGTGAATTTACAAGCTTGGGATACCACTCCTCACATTCACATCTGCTTCAAATTTGCCATCTTTGACTTCTCACATCTTCCAAAGAGCTCGCCAAGTGCTCCCATACTAGTGCAAAACACACAAGAATAATACTTTACACCTCAGACCACGCCACTTTTCTAGACAACCATTCAAAGAGTTCCATATTTTATCCCTTGAAGAGGAACAAAACTAAATTTTAATATCAAACTTCCAAAAGGTGATGAGTCTTCCTGCAGCTTATTAAAGCAGCACTATTAGGTCAGAAAACACACACTGGATTCTCAGGTGGCGGAAATTGATAAACTGAAACTCTCATTTACCCCATGAAGAATATGAACCAATGCAGTGAAAGTCTCCTGATGACCTGTCTGGCAGCTGGGAGCTCATGGCAATCCTGCCCTTGACTTGAGCCTCTTGACTTGATCAACCTGGGACAGGTTGGTCCAGGTGGCATTGACTTCCCTGATTTTCAGCCCCAAAACCCCCCTGTCCCAGGTGACAGTCCTGTCTGACCACCCTCCATCTCTGCCTACACCCACAGGTGACAAGAGAAACTGAATGGTCACTCTCATTGCCACTCTTAAAACAGAGATTGCCAACCAGCCCATAATGGTGAGCTCAGCTGTGAGCATGGGGCAACAGACACCTGTGAGCTGCCCAGGGCACTCCAGGGCTTCCAGCTGAGGCAGAGGAGCACCTGAGCCAAGTAGAGAAGCAAGGGACACCATACTGACCCTCCCTTTGAGATGGAGGCCAGCAATTCATATATAGCAGTGAGCTACTGAGGTTTCACACAGAAACCGGGGCACCAGGTGCGGAAATCAGAAAGGTCCTGGTGGTCCCACAGACATGTCTTGCTGAAGAAAAGCAGTGCTCCAGCCATTCCCCAGTCCTCATGAAAACTTAGCTATAGAAGGAGGAACCTGTTGAAAATGCTTTAAAGGCAAGTAGCAATCTCAACAAGACTTTTATTACGCAGATGTAAGAAGGACTCCTCCAAAACACAACAAGAGAGACGTGAAAGGGGCTGAACCACTGTCGCGGGTTCGGTTTGTAACCGGGCAGAAACACCAATTTAGTGTAGTGGTTTGGTCCAAAATACTCATTACTGTTTATCTGCTGTGAGATAAGAATAAGGAGAAATGCAAAACAGGCACCAAACTTGAAAGAATATAAAGAAGTTTATTAACAGACCTAAAAGAGGAAAAAAAAAAAAATTATACCACCTTCAGAACTCTCCTCCTCCCCCCACCTTCCTCCCTTCTCCCACTGACAATTGAAAAAGACAACCCTTAAGATGTTCAGTCTGTTTACCACTTCCATAATAACCTTGTTCAGTCCATTTAGAAAGAGAAGTCTCTTCTTGCTCATGCTATGAAAACATTATCACAACGAGACAGCCGCCCACTTCCAAATATTGTTCAGTCCATTTAGGAAGAGGAGTCTCTCTGCCTGCGTGTGAGTCCTTTCCCCCGACTTGCAGCTTTTCCCGCAACTGCTTTCGAGGGTCCACTCTTGAAGTTTTTTGGGGTACAATTTTAAGGTTGAGCCGTTCAGAAACAAAAACAGAGGCCCTTCTCCTTCCCTGGGAGCAAAGGGTCTTCATCATCTTCATCGTTAGGACTATCTCTGGGAGCATCTCTAGGAACTGAGGTTTTCTCCTTTCCCATTTGGAGCAAAAGTCCTCATCTGGTTCATCTCTAGGGACTGAGGTTTTCTCCTTTCCCGTTTGGAGCAAAAGTCCTCATCTGGTTCATCTCTACGGACTGAGGTTTTCTCCTTTCCCATTTGGAGCAAAAGTCCTCATCTGGTTCATCTCTACGGACTGAGGTTTTCTCCTTTCCCATTTGGAGCAAAAGTCCTCATCTGGTTCATCTCTCCCGGTCCAAACTTCTCATGAAATTACAGCTGCGTCAGCATCTGCCTATCTCGGGGGGGTTCCACGGCTGGAACAGGTCCATCGACCCAGGATGGCCGTGGCCCGCTGGCCCCCACACGGGGCCCGCAGCCACCTGTCCCAGCGTCGGAAACGAGAGAGAGCTTGGGGGGGAGTTTGCCTATTCTTAAATGTGGATCACAGAGGTGGTCACAACTTTAAGTGGCTTAGAGAATTGTCCATATTCAAACTGGCCAGCTGATAGGTTCTATCAGTTCCCAGAGGAAACTGTAAGCACCCCTTAACAAGGACATCCCTTCCGGGACTATGCTTGCTAACCTATGACAACCACAAACACAGGAATTTTGAGAATATTTGACACAGAGTCCATAAACATTGTTCCGACAGGGTGAGAGGCCCAGGTCTCAGGAAGTCACTTTGGCATGAGCCATTCCATCAGAAATCACTGCAATGAGCAGAATAATGGCGGCTAAATCACCCTTCAAGAGAGTCCATGGGAAATTTTTTTATTTTAAAAACATGAGATTCTCTAAGTTTGCAGGACTTGGGTTCCTTCTGGGCCCACACCTCAACCCTACATCCATCACAGAAGCCACCACTGCTGAACTACAATGAGCTTTCCAGAAACAGGAGACCAGGGCACCATTCAATTCTTTTCATTAGTAGACAGCAAACTAGAGAATAGATTATTGAATTTTGGAATGACATCAAGCTTGTAACTGCTACAAGAATTTTGGAAGACCAGAATGGTATTTAATAGGATCCTGGAAAATCAGGTTAATGTGTGAACTGAATAGGATACAATTCAGTAAGGACAAGTGCAAAATTCTACATTTAGAAGGAATAACCAGTCATTTGAGTTGGGGAACCGTGAATCAAAGAGTAGAGGTTTTAGGAAAGGATCTGAGGAATCTTAAGAATTAAAAAAAATAATAATATTGAATGGAAAATATAATTGTACTCAAAAAACAAAAGCCCACTCTTGTGGGCTGTATAAATAAAAGAGTCAATTGTAAGACATGAAGCAACCTCTCAGCTCGGTTCAGGATTGCCAGGGCTCGTCAGCAATCCTGGGCCAGTTTGGGTCACCATTCTTCAAGAAATCAAACAACATCTAAGGGCCAAGGGTGGCAGAGGAGCCATCAGGGAAATGCCTTTCCTGGGATAGGTGGATAACATCAGGAGAAGGAGATAGAGGTGTTGTGGCATTGGCAGCTCAGCCAGCCATGGACAGAGGCACTAGACCTCACTGACGGGAATTTAGAGAGTGCTCAAGAAAGAATAAATACCTATGCACTGTTAAGAACTGTGTCTGCACAGAGCTGTGAGCCTGGTGTGAGATCAGCCGCTTGACACATCTGCACTGCAGTGATTTCTACAGACACATGAAGAGAGGCTGCCAAGGCCCAGTGCATCACCACCTTTGGCAGCAGCGCTTGACAGTAATACCCCATAAAGTCAAGGGTGCTCCAGTTGTTACAGGGCTTGAACAATCAGAGGACACCAGTGTCAGCACTGGAACTGAGAGCTGCAGAGCCGTGGGGCGATCTCTGCTATCCTTAGCCTCAGCACAACTATTGCAGTTTCTCTCTCTTGCCTGGCAGATCAAAGCGTGCAGGACTTCCTGCACACGGTGGATGAAGCAGTGGCTGACTCCATCCAAGGCACAGTGGTCCAGCTGGGATGCTCCCTCTTTGTGGACGTGGGTGTGCAGCTCTTGCCCGACTTCGCTGAGCGCGCTGCACGCTGGGCCAACAGCAGCCTGCTGCAAAACAACCTCACTGACCCCAACACAACCCACATACAGGAATGGATCACCACTGACCCTGCAGGTAACATAGGGACCCACAAAAATGGTTGCACATGAATGAAATGTAAAATAAGAGTAATGGGAGAAATTCCATTTAACCAAGCATACAGTTTTTTGCCACAATCCGTGTTGTCCAAACTAAGGCTGAAAGCCAGGAAACCTAATTCTTAACACTCATTTGTAATGTGAAGAAAGAGCTGGAATAGGTCTGAATCCATGAGCAGTGTCAAGCTGGAAAACCACTTGGCCTTGTTCTGATTATTTTAAAAAGGCAATCCTTTGCAGTGTTCTCAGTTTTAATGAGGAACAGTCAAATTCCCCTTGGACCATATTTATTGCTTTACTTAGTCACATGGGCCTGGCCTTTAGGCCTGGGCACGTAGGACTGCCTGTGTCCCCCTCCCTTTCTCTTTTCCATGCAGATGGGAATGTGCGTGGGATGACATTGGAGAGCGCTGGGTCGTCACTCAGCCAGGTCACCCTGGTGAGCACCCTATACTTCAGAAGCATATGGCAAAAGAAGTTTTCCTTTATGGATACCCAGATGTTGCCTTTTACCACAGCAGAAGGCTTGACCCTGAAAGTGCCTACCATGCACCACACAGCTGAAGTTAACTATGGTAACTGTCCTTGATCCATATTTGATCGACTGTACAACATGGAACAGATTTATTTAATTTCCACAGATACCACACTAAGATGCGTTATTTTCCCAACTTGAAGAAGTCACAGAAGAAGTCCCATCAAATGAAGAGACCATCCAGGTGACCAAATTGACTCCTCATAATCTCAGGCAATCATGAAACAGATCCTGGGTTCAAAATGGTTCCTAAAATAGCTACTGTCCTTGTCCCATCCCTCACAGACCAACACCTCCCAGTACTCCATAACAAACTTGCAAGCTGTAGGAAAATATCAAAAGGCACCAATGTAATGTGCCAGGAGAAAGAGAGATGAGAGACTGAGAGTACTGCACTATACAAAGTCCTTTACAATAGCATGGAGCTGGTTAAATAAAGCTGGCTAGGAAGGGGGTACTGCAGGAAGCACATTTGACCCCATGACAGAGGGGCAATTAAGACTAGAACGATATTAAGCCCCTACCAATTTGATTTGTTGGATGAATAAGAAATTTCCTGGCCCCTCAGCCTAATCACTGTCCCTTGAATGTGTGAGCACCAGAGGGAGCAGAGTATAACCAGGAGCACCAGCATGGCAGACCTGTAGCACTGGTCATTAGCCTGTCTCCAAGGCTTTAGGGAAAAACTGCAGATCTTCAGGGACAAATTCTGCAAGAAAAAGGGGAGAAATTCTTATGTCACTTGTACTAAATCAGTGGATGATCTTAGCACGGGCTTAAAACAGTATAAATATAGGTAAAACTTTTATTTGTATAATATATGAATACAGTGTAGGCTACATTGAAAAGGCTTGGTGTATGTGGGTTGCTGACAGAAGGACTCATGTTGCAGGCTTAATTTTCTGCCACCAGGAGTTATGCCAGTTAGCTATACAATCTCTTCCAAAACATAAAAAGCTCCTTTCCCTCCTGCTCTAAATTTCAGAACTGCACTTGGGTAAAAATCTTTCCATTTCCAAATCTAAATTTTTTCAAGACAAATTTGTATCTTAACATCACGCCTGCTTTATCCTTTAAGTTAAATAATTTCTCTTCAGTTTTGATATTTACTCCCAAATTAATTGCAAGTCACCAAGCTTTCTCTCAATTTCCTGTTAGCTAAGATGAAGATGCCAGGCTCTTCTAAACTATTCAAAAACCAAATGCTCCAAATTCTCTACTAGTTCTTTTTTGCACTTTTCCAATTTAAATTAGTCTTTCTAGAAAATAAATGACCAGAAATGTACACAAAACTTCTAATGAGGGCATACACATGCTTGATAAAATGTTTTCACCATTTCTATGCCTTGCTAAAAATACCTTGCATAGTGTATTGCAGAACCAGCTCGGGGCAGTTACTCAAGGTTGGCCCCACCTGGACCTTTTTCCTTTTGGCACTTTTTTCCTAGGTAAATCAAGGGGAGGGAAATCTCCAGAGGTATATAACTTTTTTTGTGTGTTTTTGAATCACCAGTTGACGTCCACCACTCCAATCTTCATGGCAGTCTCACTGTTTGTCTTTTATAGAAGTCTTGAGTGTTGACAACACTTAGGAAAGCTACTAGTGACCCTTTTCAACCTGGGAGCCCCTCTTTTACCTTTGCTCATTGTGGTTCTCCCTTCAAGTGGCTGCTTGCTGCCTTGCTTTTCTTGTTCTAAGTGCCACCACTTCTACCTGTAAATAGTGGCACAGTGAAACCGTGTTTAATGTTTTAGTTAAAACTAGATGGCTGGATCTATGCCTTTCTATCAAAGTAGTTATTAAGCCAAAAAAGTTTATAGTTTTTTTTGCTAGTCTGTGATATTTCAATTGATCCCACTTTCTATTTCCCTCTGCAACCTGATCATTCTTTTCTCCAGAGTAAGCCCTAAAACTTCTCAAAGACAGACCTAAAGTTTCCCAGATTGCCTTCTTTCTCTTACAAATGTACTCCTGTTTTCTAGTCACGGGAAACAACTGAGACCTCAGGCTATTAAAAACCTTTGCTGACTCATTTGCAATTCCACATCCAAGTTCTTCTCATATTCTTGGGGTGGTGATCATTCAGGCCCCAGATTATTAAATGAGAGAAGGCAGGGGGCTACCAGTGCTTATGCAAGTAGAGAGCTCAGGTAAAGCCAGTGACCAGGAATTCCACAGCTGAGCTGCATTGTCTGACCATATATTTGCCCCAGAGTCCTAGCAAACTTGATGTGAAATCATTTGTTGTGCTCTTCTGACCACTTGCCTAAACATAGACTCCATCCTATCATCCTTAAGTAGGTAGCTAAAGCACTAAATTTTTGCACAGAAGAGGAAAATTAGAAAAATATTTGGATCACCTTTCCTCCTGCCTGAAATGTGTGAGCTCTCTGCAGCTGGAGAGACTTTTGAGGAAAGCCGAAATAGAGGGATTATTTAAAATTTGCTGATTGTCAGATTTGATTGGGCCAATTCAATCTCTGTCTCTAAAAAATCCAGAAACATTTCTAACAAATCACTTTAAAATTAATGCAAAACACTGGTTCAGTACAACTAAACAGAGGACTGAGATAACTTTCCTTCATTATTAAATGCTAGCAGCTGTCTCCCACCAGGATCCAAAACACAGAGTGAGAAAGATAAGATGTGGCCTGTTATCAATTGCACCATTTACAACATTGTTTATCCTTTTAACATTGCCATGCAGAACAAACCAGCCTGGGGACAAGTAAGACTGCTCTAAGAAAATGTCAACATTACTGTTCACACACACTTCTTAAACACCACAACTATTTTACATATTCATTTTTCCAAGCAATTTGTTAAGAACGTCTGAATTGTAATTTAGCATATGTGTAATCCTTATGGGATGCTCAAAATCAGTTCAAGCAAGGAACACTAAATGTTCTGATTCAATAATTATCTAAAGTCTTTGGCTTTCTTTCTAATTGATAAAGAAGGACTGTATAACCTTTGTGCAGAATGTGCTGACTTCAAAATATCAGCATGCCTACAAATTAAACCACTCATGTCCAGTGCACTGCAAATATAAATCTTCCTTGCTTGTCCATTAGAAACCAGAACATCTTTTTCCAGCAAATGATCCACATGCTGGGAGTTGGTTTTAACAGAGCAATTCTCCATGTTGCAAGGCAGGAGGGCTCATCTAAGAGTCCAAAATTTAATCTAGCAGAACAATCAACACATAATGAATCCTATCTAGTCCATATCTACAAAACTTACAAACACTGTACACTAAATATTTGAGACAACCTGGAGCTACGCATTTACTGCCAAATATTCAGATATTATGAACACAAGCTGTCTATATACAGTTATTTACAACCCCTGACTCAGAGAGTGTGAGCATCTACCCTTGAAGATAGAATTGCTACACCTGGGTGAAGGAGAAGTAGAATTAATATTTTGGATGGCCTGCAGTAAAGGCAGTAAGGCTTTCATCTGCGCCTTGTAGTTAAGTTGCATTTAACTCCTGGCCCACTAGCTATTGCTGAGTGTTCCTGAAATGCTACCTATTGGATTCTCAGATGGAAAAATAAGGAAGCAAAATTGTGACAGCTGAATCTGTTCTACTGTATAACAGAGACCATTAGAAATGCCTGGATTAACTGCTCTTTGGAATGTGGGATGAAAACGGTACTTTTAAATGGCTGTTACAAATTGCTGTAAAACTAAATGCAAGTTTGGAAGCTCTCCAACTTTTACTTCTGAGACTACTTTTTGCAACCTTCATCTGATTGTGAGAGGTCTCTGCACCTGGATTTTCAAAAGTTATAAGTTTGGTGCTTAAATAAAAAAGAAATAAATAGTTCATGTTTAAATAAGCATATGCTAGCTCTTGTGTAATAGAACTATTTGTTTCTTGAAACAAGGTTAAAATTGATTTTTAAAGGTAGTAAAGATGGAAACATGAGCCAAAGTAGGTTTCAATTAATTAAGTAGGACACTCTGCTTTCTATTTTTGTAATTCCTGTCTACTGTAGTAAAATTTTACTGAAAAATATTATAAAATTGTAAGTTTATTCAAAGAACATACATTGTGGGAAGAGTCATCACAGTTGCTGTCATTGCCTTGGTAGTTTTGGGGTTTTTGTCCCCACACTCTGAGCAAGGTTGACAGCTGTTATATGAAAAAGTAATAAAATATCCATGCTCTGTTGAGGTGGTGCTTCAGGTGCCATGAGTGGCATTAGAACTGCTCTGCCAAGATATCTGTCTCTGACACACTCAGCTCTGTTCAGATGAGACTGCTGTGAGTTAACAGCAACCTGAGCTGGCTACAGGAGCCCTGGCACTGGAGACCACTCCTTCCACCCCACCACAGCTGTTCTGAACTGTCTGCTGACCACAGCAAGGACTGTGGGTTCAGGGTTTTTTTTTCCCACTTGAATGATGAAATAAAATCTCTCTTTGCCCACCCAAAGGTCAGTTCCAGACTGCAGCTCTGGAGGCTTTCAGCGTGGTCGAGTTACCCTACCTGGGGGAGAAACTCAGCATGTTCCTAGTGCTTCCCAGCCACAAAAGAACACCTTTGTCCCAGATTGAGTCTCACCTTTCTGCCAAAACCATAACCCTCTGGGCCAACAGCTTGAAGAGAACAAAGATGGACATTTTTCTGCCTAGGTAAGCAAGGTTAGCAGAACGGATTCACTACTTCAGCTGTCAGAATTCCGTGCAACAGTGCTGACATGAGCAGTGTGTGAGCAAAATCAAATTACATGCTTTTGGTTTCATTATTCATCACATGATCAGAGATGCTCTAACCCTTTCTTAAACCACAAAGAGGTGAGCCAGGAATGACAAGACTTTCTAGTTATACCCTGTACTGTTTTAAAAAAACCTAAGTATTTCTGTTGATCCTACAGCTTTTACTTACAATTTGTTTGGGGTATAAATCCTTTAAGGATCTAAAACAGAGAAATGCTGGTGGGCCTTTCCCACACTCATTTTTTTCTTAGCTTAAGGAAGAATAAATATATAACCTTGTAAGTACATGCTATTTCTATCTTTTTAAACTTTTCAGAATACTAAAAAAGCACTGGACAAAGAGCTTGGCCTCCCTCCAGCAGCCATAACCACCTTTCCATGCACAAAGCAGGTTTCAGTCATCCATTTTCCACTTTAGTCAGTTGTTTTAGCAAACACCTATGCTGGAGATATTTTCCATCTACTCCTATGACATTGCATAGTAGGAGGAATGAGGTGCAGAAGGCCTTGTGTGGCTGTATCTACTATACAGATCAGCAAGGAAGGGCTTCATTACACCTCTCCTACAATGCATTCATCACATTAACAAAGGACTGAAAAACAGTTTGTACATTAGTATTTGTTTTCTTTAAGCTAATTTTAGGGAAATGTTCCCAAGGGCCATTTGCTACAGCAAAAAAAAAACATTAAAAAGAGAACACTTTGGGAAAATGCAGAATTCACACGTCAAGAAGACTTAATAGCAATCTGATTGCAACAGAGGGATTCCTTCTGTTAATGTCTTCAGGGGTAGGTGAGCTGCTTTTCTGCAAGTACACTTAATCAGACAATGCACTGGGCTCAAACAGGAAGAGATGGATGAAATGCAAAGGCTTGAAATAAATTGTGTCTGTTAACACCTTTTAATTCTACAAAACTCTACAAATCCTGCATTTAAATAAAGTCTATCATATTAATTTCAGGTTTAGTATCCGAAGCCTTTTTGACCTAACGACAGCTTTTTCTGCCTTGGGAATTAGAGATGCATTTGATCCTATCACTGCTAATTTTAAAGGCATTTCAGGTAAGAGGCTTGACTGAATACAAAATGATCCTTGACACAATAGTTGTAAACTCTTACATTTGAATGATTTGTTAGACCTGGGTCTTCTGAAGTGATTGTACTTCGTTATCTGTGAAACTCTAAAGCACAATTCACGCTCAACTGCAATTGTATTTTGAGCTGTTCTGTAGGAAAGTGGAACCTGAAAAAGGTTTGATTTTGGTCTTGAACTTACTTTTTTCTTCTCTTTAAGATTAAAACTGTCAACACAGCATAGGCCTGGAAAAATGCCTATTTATTCAGAAATTTAGGATGCTTTAGTAAAACTTGCATTCCTATTTGTGTTTTTAAATAGTTATTTAACAGCGAGGGATGCTGGTCCAACAAGTCTATATTCCAACTCCTGCCACTGCAAAGAATACTGGTTTATGCCCAGGCTATATTGTCTTGCTAATCCAGTAATCAGTATACAAAGTTATGCTTTCCCTTTGCTAAAATACTGCTCTTATGATTAAATTCTTGGGTTTGGTACACTCAAATTCTTCTGCTCCTCGGAAAATTTGTCCCCATTTAATATTAAACACAAAAAAAAGAACCCAAATTATCTATTCTTTTTCTTTTGACTCCTTCCAGCAACAAAATATATCAACTTAGTAATTTCTGCTCACAGTAAAGACTTGGAGTGGTAGCTGCCCAGCAAGCAGCTCACATTCTTGCGCATGTGAGTGAATAAATGAAATCGCTCCAATTCAGACAAACCTGCTTTTAAAGAAAAGTTGCTTTCCTGGGATGAACCTCAGAAAGCACATTATTCATGGAGTTTTTTATGCTGCTTTTAAAAGTGAACATAGCAACGTTCTGTTGCAATATAGATCTCAGACTGCACATAGATGCACATTAAAATAATTTGTTACTGGCCACTGTTGCTTTGCTTATTGCAAACAAATGTTAATATACTGATAAACTACACAAGGATGTATTTTATAAAGTTAATATCTATTTAAATAAGATAAATATTTCTGGGAAATTAATTCCATAAACAATAACATTTAGCAGCTTCCTTCCTATGTTCACAACTCCATGGCTTTTGGCATACAGGATAAAGCTTGTAGAAGTATTTGATCCTGCCCTGGCAGGGTTATGGAACAAAGGATATGCTGAGACCCTTCTCAGTTCTATTCTTCTGTGTCATAGGAGTAGAGTTCTAGGTAGCCTAAGAGTTCTGTAAGGCAGAGTTTACAAGGAAAATGTATCTTAACCAATAGATACAGTTGAAAAAAAAAAAATAGGTAAGTTTTCATTTCCTCTTCTGTATGAAGCAGAAGCATAATCTTCAGAATATTTACTCTCAGATCACGTTTAGCAAACAAATGTGTTACCTCATTTCAGACCTGGAATAGCTTTTTTATACCTGAAAGCATCTATTTTTTTTTTCTCAAAAATGTGTAAGATTTATCTACTTTTTTAAATTCTGCCTCTCTGTAGTTTTGTCCTGCTTGCTTCCATCCCAGTTTTTCTGACAGGACAAAATTAAGGCAAGTAGATAAAATACTCTTTTAGCATTCCTTTGATGTCACTTACACGTTGGACTTGAACCTTGAGTTCAGAGAAGAAAGAAAAAACTCTCAACCTTCCCATTTTCTGCCCTCTGCACTCAGCTGGAGAGAAGCAGACTTGCAACACTCTCCTCACTATCTTTCTGAAATTAATTCTTTTCCAAGATTCATTTTATGTCACAGTCCCATGGTTTCTTCCTGAAGAGCAGTTTTTCTACAATTTCCTTTCCAAGGGTTCTTCGGTTCTCTGATTGTCCTCACACTGTTAATCAAAGTTTCTATTCTCACCATGTAACCTTGCCTTCCACCACAACCTGGAGACCGCTCAAACTAGTAACTCCCATTCAGCATCTAATCCACTGTTATGCACATAGTAGGAAAATGGTCAAAGATGGCTGAAATACCTAATAGTTATATGATCCTTAGATTCTGCAGGGGACAAAAAGGTAAAAGCATTCTGATTATTTTTAAAAAATATGCTCATAATGAAATGCAGAAAATAACTTATTAATTTTTGGCGTTTTGCAGAGCAAGATAGCCTTTATATTTCAGAAGCTATTCACAAAGCAGAGATTGAAGTAACAGAAGATGGTACAAAGGCATCGGGAGCTACAGGTAAAACAAATATTCAAACTTGTCACTTCTGGAGTTTATCACTACAAAACCAACTACTAGTCTTTTATTTAAAACAAAAGAACCAACCACTGTAGCATTTATATGTATGACTAACAAACTTTTGTATTTAACATACTTCCATTTTACCTTTCTAATTATTCATAAGAACTTTTAATTTTTTATGTCCAACTAAGGTGTAATGGCTCAAATGAAAAACCAACTTTGCCAGTCCAGAGAAAATCTGGCACTGCACCAATGATAGATGTACTTCACATCACAAATGCTGGTGGTCCTTGGCTGGGGACCAGGACACTCTACCACTTCTCCTTGCTCCCAGGAAGGAATTCAAGAGGCATGTAGGGAGCACAGCAGTGCATCTCACTGTGGTGCCCAACCTGTTGCACATCCCCTCACTCCAACATCCCACAGCTGCAATGCCAAAAAGAACCTGAGCACACCTGCACTGATGTATTCAGTATTCCTCTAGAAACAACTCCGAATAAGACACACATATGTGTCTATACACCTACATATGTAGGTGTACAGAGAACATCTAACATAACTAAGTCAACCTTTCTGCAGAGCTGTACAGTTTTAACTTTTGTAACAATTTTAATATTTTTAATTACTTTGTGGAAAGCCTCATACAAAATAAAAGCTTTTAGGTGACTTCAATTATGTACCAAAGACTAAGGGGAATAGATCTTTAGCCCCTTGAAACCAATGCCAAAGCATCCCTTAACTGCAGTCGGACCAAGTTAACAAGCAGATTTTTAAAAGCATAATTACATTTATTGTTTACTTTAAAAGTTCTGGATCTAGTCCAGATGACATGACGACTTGAAACTAGGCACATTTGTTCTTTTTACAAGCACTAAAATAGTGCCTCTCAAACTAGTTTTACTGTCTCACTTGAATATTCAAGCTAATTTCATTGTTTTAACTGTTCAAAAAATAATCCAGATCTGGTGGATTTCGTTTTGGGGCCGGGGGAGGAGGGGTGTTTGACAATGTATTCTTAACACTATATAGCTACAAAGAAGAATTCATTTAAACAAAATGTACTTTAGTAATAGCTGAACCATCATAATTCTTAAAAACTCTTTATTTAGTCTAATAATTAACCCACAACCAGAGAGAGGAAAGACAGTCATAAACTGAGTTGAGGATACTTAGGGTTTTTTGAGAGCTCTGACAAGAGAAATTCCAGGATGACATAGGTATTTCTCTGCTGCTTGTCTCCCATTTGGATAAGGAACTACCTTTGTGCCTTGCTTATCTTTTCCACCAGAACAGCATAGCTAGGAATTGGCTAACAGGTGAGGCAATAGCATGGTATGACTTCAGCAGTTAGGGATGTAATGACAACAAAAATTACTTTTGATATCCAACTCCAGGCAGACTCCATTCAGCATTGAAATATGCACAAATCACTGGCATGTAGTCTCACAACTCTTGACTTGTTAATTCTGCCAGACTAACTTCACTGTTGGATAAAGTTGTTGTTTTCAGTCTTAAAGCAGAGGAGCAACTCAATAGTCAAGGTACTAACCATCAGACCTTGAGGGCACTGTACAGAAGACAGAAAGAAAACAGATGCATTTGAATGAGTTTTTTCTTTGTTGCATTACAGCAATGGTCTTACTAAAAAGATCTCGAACACCTATTTTTAAAGCAGACCGACCTTTCATGTTTTTCCTGAGACAAGCTAATACAGGTATGCATGCTCTTCCTTTCAGGAGGATAATCCCTCACAAGTAGCACTGAAATCAATACAAACAGCATGCTGTTCTTTAGTCCAGGAAACTTCTACAGCCATGGAAACAGTGGGGTTTGGGGTTTTAAAGCATAATTTCCTTAAAAAGAACGTGTAACAGTCATAGAAGTCAAGGAAGCCAGATTAGCCTCTTCTTTGGACGAGCAGTATGTGCTCAAAAAATTTCTATCAAAATTATAGGCAATAGAAAGATCTCAGAGATGCTGAACATTCCAGCATCAGGAACTGATCTTCACAGGCAATTCAAATTACAAATGGGCTGGATCAGCTGGATTAACATCTGAAGTAGTTAAAATAGAAATTTCCCTATAAAGGAAACTTATTTGTGCCTATACTGATAGCAAACAGACTTCTGCCAAAATATGCATGTTTCTTTGCAACTGTTAACTCTTTTCTTCCACATGGCCTTCCCTAGCCCCCAAACAAAAGCCACACAAAAATCCCCAACAGAACTGCAGAGCATGTCTTAGAGTGAAGCATCACAGTGCTCCTTTAGCTTCAGTAGCAGATCATATGTCTCATTTCAGATGTCCACTCACATTAAGTTACTGCAGAATCTCTGCCAAAAGAAAACACCCCACAGCTTGTTGGCAGTAATAAAGAACTGCATTATGCACCATTTAGCAGGTACTTGCTACTCTGAAGCATCAGGCTCTCCAAGAACTCTTACCATCCTTAACAATGCAGTAATTTTGCATCTGAAGTATTTTCCTAAAAATCGTTCAAACCACCAAATTTCTCTCATAACTGGGGTCACAGCCATTTAGATTTTCAGGGAACATATAGACATTTATAGGCTTCAGTAAAACACTGGGGCCTAGCACAAAGACAGGAATCATTTTCCTTATCGGCTTCCAAGCAACACACACTGTTCTCTTAGTCAGTGAATACCTGTATATGTAACATTTTGCTCTAAAAACCTGTATCTTAGATTTTTACCACAGTGCAAGCACCTAAAGAGAAAATTACTAGCTTGGTGGGGCCTTTGTTTTAAATATGCTTTGGCAATCATTACCAGTCAGTGAATAAAAGTATTTTACTTGGCAAATGCAGAATTTTAAAATAAAAAGGCATTAATAATCTCACCTATGAAACCTGAGCCACAGACTCTTCAGGATTAAGAACAAACTTATTTTGGTGAATAAAATGGTCAGTTTACTATATATATACACATATAATTTATATAAAGAGGAAGGAAATCAGATTGTAAAATAGGATTTTTATGTGAAGCATAAAATATGTACCTTCAAATCAACCCAAAATCAACTATATTTCTGTAATTCAAGCTTTTTAATGGAAAAAGTGAAAACATTCAATCATTTTGTTTGCTCAGACTTAGTGACTCAAGTTATTGAGGTATGGAAAACTTGAAAGGGTGAACAAGATCTATTTTTCATCCACCTGTCTAAAAGTGCTTAAAACTTCTATGCCTGTAAAGTTCATAATGAATCTTTATGCAGACCAAAAGCGTTCATTGCATGAATTTTCTAGTAATAGCAGAAATATCTTTTCTAAGACTTAAAATAGCATAGTCCTGCTCAAAATAATTGAAAAAGTTTAGAGTTTTTTAATCTGAACTTCAGGTTTGAGCACATTCCCTTTGGAGGGCAGGCAAGGTAACAGCAACACAAACAACCAAACACACATCCAATGAATCTGAGGCAGTCATTTCATTCTCTTCTGTAACTAAAATATAAACACAAAGCAATGAACTGAGGTTCTGTTTTGCTCAGTGTTAAGTTTCAGATTGTGTCAGGTTTCTGGTTTGGGCTACCAATTATTAGCAAAGGTGTTTTTTAACACAGAAATGTTTAAGTTATTTTAAGACAAGCATGCAATTGCAGTCAGTTTTCCCACATAAGCAATGATTCTATGATCTGCTAATTCCATGCCTAACTTATGTATTTAAACCATACTACACTTTGAAAATGTGGCCCCAAAATGAAATAATGTTAATGTTGTTTTCATTTACAGGTTCAGTACTCTTTATAGGAAGAGTTACAAATCCTTCATAATAAGCATTAAACACATACTCTGACTTCTGTTCCTCTTATAATGAGCTTTCCTCCAATGAAATTAAAGGCTACATTGTATGTATTTATTAAAACACAGTTTTAAGCATCTCACTTTTCTAAGAAAAAGCAAGTGCTAAGCCCTCCACTACCTTATTCCATTGTAGACACTGTGGAAAGTTACAGCTATCTAGGAATCATCAGCACCACAACTACAGCAAAGACAGTATCCAAATAAACATTTGCAAAAAAATGGAACGGGTTTAGCCTCCTAAATGTTCAACAATATGAGCCAACAGCTTCTCTTCAATTTCATCATGGCTAAAGTTAGCTTGACTGTTGCTGAGTATGTAGGTCATCTGAATGAAAGCAGCCCACAAGAAAGCCTTGTAATATGTTCTTTTTCAAACATGATTTTATTTCCCTGTCCTGAAGTCAAAAGCTTAAGAATAAAATTGAAATTCAATCTGACTTCAGACAGTTATAGTCCAGCTGATATAGCAAGGTAACAAGCAAGCAGCAAAATGCTGTGAAAAGAAAATGAAGTTGAAAGGCTGTTTCAAAACTGACACAGAATCATAGTCATTAAGGCTGGAAAATACCTCTCAGATCATCAAGTCCAACCATTAGTCCAGCACTGCCAAGTCCACCACTAAACCAAGTCTCTAAACACTGCATCCACACGTTTTTTGAACACTTCCAGGGATGGCAATGCAGTACTACCTTTACTACCTTTGAATTGTACATAACATAGCACGGACATTCCTGAAGAACACTGAATGCAACTAATGGCATCAAGAAAAATGGGGGAGTTTGTTCAGCATCCTGACAAAAGTTGGGAAATGGCAAGTGTTCAGCAACTCATGACACAAGCATCAGAAACCCAGGCCCACAAAGATTTTGGGTGACAACTGCAAACCACTGACTCCTATGAAAAGCATCAAATAGGACTGTTTTATTCAACTCCCACTGAATCAAACAAATCCTTCCAGATAGTCAGAGCATCCAGCACAGCTGAAAGACATGGCCAGGAAAGCAGTCAGTGATATTTTGTGTCCAGGCAGCAGCACCCTCTGGCTGTTCCTGCACTTGTAAACATGTAAAATCTTCTGACACAGAAAACCTCTGTACAGCTTTCCTCAAAGGCTGCTGACCCCTGCTTTACTGCGCTGAATCCCTCAATAAAACTGCAGTTTTGTCATGGCTGCAGATGTGCATACAGAACATCACTTTGTTATGCTGGTCACCAAAAGTGCAAAGTACACAAGATACCCTACTACAGCTGCAATTCAGCATTAGCTTTCTTTCACTCATTCTCTGATTAAGAGCAGAATATCCAGTGATACAAAACCACTCTTCATTCTCTAACATTGATACCAGAACACAGAAGCACTGGAAAGGGAAGGCAAAACAAATCATTCCAATAAAAACTGTACTCAAACCTACACAAAGATTAAAATAGAGATTTTATTGATGGAATAACAAAAGTGCTTTTCTTAAATATTTTTCAAAATACATTTATACAACTTACAATAATATATCCAAAATAACTGTATATACAAAACATTACCTTGTTTAATGTATGTGCTTTTTTTTTTTTGAAAATTACAAAGCAACTTTTTGGCAAAGTTCAACCTTAAGAGGTGATAGTTTTGAAGGTTAGATTAAGAAAAATAGAACCTGAGGGAAAGTGACACTTATGTCCATGACAAGCAAGAAGTTCTCAATTTAGTTAAATAAAAATGTTCTCGTAGTATTTTTCACATTACAAAAATAACAGAAGTGAAGAAAAAAAAAGATGATGGATACTTCTCATCATTTTATTGAGCAGCTTCTCATTCTTTCAGGTACAGGAACTTGAGATAAGAGTGCATGTCAAAAATGAATGCAAGTAAGAACAGCAGTGCCCTGCTGTAGCTCTCTCTTGTGTGCAGTTTCTTAGCTGCTGTTGATATGGTTGACCTGATTGGATCTGCGATGGATTTCTTCCAGAAAACTCTCGAGCTGTTCTATCAGCATTCGTTTTTTAAACCTGGGTTTAAAACAAAGCATTATAATGGATGCACAGAGTAATACATGAAACATCATTGACAAAACTTTTACTGAACTCTGGAAACTTCAGTTATTACTACAGGAACAGTGCATGATGAGGCTACACATACATCATATGTATATATACACTGTCTCCTAGCATTCTGGTAAACCACTAACTTGCCTTTCCACCTACTGAATACAAAACTATGTTTACTACAGTTTATTATAGCACATTGCAGAACTTCACTCAGCCCTCAGAAATCCAGGAAAAAGAGAATTAAGAGTTTGTTGCTTCCAGAACTAAAGTTCTGAAGTACAGAAATAAAATATACATCAAAAGAACTACAATCCTGAAGCTGGAAAACAGCTTTTAGGGATTATTTGCATGCCTTCGTGACGCATTCACCAAAGTTAACAAAGTTCGTACTGGTGAAGGAACAGCCATTACACAGTGCAAAGCAGATTTCCTGACAAACAATACAAACTGAAACTTCAAGAAAGAAATTAAAGGAAAATACAGAAATTAAAGGAAAATACATACTCCATACCTCTGGAGTCTCAGCAGTTCTATTCTGTATCAATTGTATAGATTTGATCAGTAGGCCATTATGTCACCTCTGCTTACCCCCCCACTTTAGGAAGTACAACTCCCTGCTATTTCCAGCTAACCCCTCCCCCTTGCAACTTTTCTGCACCTTCTGACCTATGCTTTGGTAGCCATACATGTGCTCAAAGATAGGCAGCAATGAAAATATTTTGAACTACATATCAAGTTCAGTCCTATGACTTCACTAAACCCCAGCAGAAGCCTCTAGTTCCAGTCAGGCATCCTGGTCCATGTCTTTGACTTAGAGACATAGTACCTGCCCTAACTTCCAGATCACAAGCCTCCCCACAACCCCAGCTTGACTACTGGGAAAACAAGGTCCCATTCCCAACCACTCTGTCATTAAATACCCATGCTCTGGCCCCTTACACACCCATATCCCGGTTCACAGTATCCCACAGACACACCACACTTCAAAGTACTGCTTCCCCTCCATTTTTCCTCATTGTCTCTCAAAAATGATAGCTTTTCTGCTATTGAAAGAGAAACTACAGGCCAGGCAGCTTCCAAAGGAAGCTGAAAGCTGTGGATCTTTCAGAAATCTTCCTCTCCTCTTACAACTATAGTGGATTAACCCCCAGATTTAAATGGGAACTCTTTATAAACATTAACTTCGTTGCTGAAATGATCAAGAGCTTTCCTAAGCCCATGTTCAGAGATGGCACTCCTTGCAGCAGGGAAAGAAAGCGTTCCAAGTTTGAATTGCAATCCATGGCATTGCAAAGTCAGCTACCAGTTACCAAAACAAAACTATGTTGACAACTCTGGAGGGCCTAGAGATGTTTCCTGCAGGGAGCAGGGAGCCTGGATTAAATGTGATAGCTTGCCTGGATAAGGAAAGAGGCAGAGAACTGCATAGTGTTTGTAGGCAGTGTTACCCAGGTGGATAAAATATTAACACTATAAAAATCTAACAAAGGAGAGAAGAAAAGGATAAAGATTAAGCTGTTCCTATACTCAAACCAATAAAAACTGAAGTTTAGCAACAGTCAACAAATAGAGTTGCCAGCTTTTTCCACCAGTAGGTACAGAAAACTATTAGTTATGGTAGGAGATGGGATTTAATTCTGATGCATCCAAGACCAACACTCAACCACTGCCAAATTTTGTAGAAATGTCAACTAAAGATAGCTGGAATAAAGAGATTATGCAAGAGAAATGAGAGTTACAGGTGCTCTTAAAAGCCTAATTTTACAGGCACAAAAACTCCAGCCCCACTAAGGGCTGCCACAAACTCCAAGAGCAACAGTATGGTTTTGTATGTGAATGAGGAAGTATATAATCCACAGGCTATAGAACAATTCTTACAGGCAATGTAACAAGCAAAAGCACAATAAAGCAATTGTGGCTATAGGAAGAGCATGATCTATATAAATTTACATGCCCCACCAAGCTGGCAATAGAAAGCTAGAGGATCTGTATGAATGTCCAACATCCAGCATACCTTAAACTCTCAGCATGGTTTTCTCCTAAAATTACTTTGTTTTTTAATAATGAAATTTGCCTAATGCCACAGGAAAAGAGCTGACTACTACAAAACAGATTAGAGAATAAGAAGCAACTATTCTTTGAGGTTTCTGAAGTAAGCCTCAAAGTTCTGGCTATATTTACAACCCATGCAAGATCCTGGAATTACTAGTTCCCTGCAACTCAAACACTACTGGTTCTAATACATTTCTGCTTTTTTACCTCTCAGTAAGCATGTAGAAAGCTAAGTATGGACAGTCTACAGATACTGTAAAGAACAGTTTCTACCAGGATCAAAACCACAGGGTTTAAATCCTTATCAACTCACTCTTCTCCAGTGAAAAGCTACCTCCATTTCCAAACTCTCAGACAGGACTACACTATCTCTGAATGAAGTATGCTGAAGAGTAGAGACATATCTTTATGAGCATACCTGAATTTAAAAACTATTTTTAAGACAAGATTTTGAGCAGATGCTGTTTCTGAAAGCCTAATTCCCAGTAATCAGCAGCTCCAATACATTTTCAAATTAACAGTACACTCACACATGGACTTTTTAATTGGAATGATTTTTTAAAAATAACCTTCTCTTTCTATACCATTGTCCATCACATTTACAGGGACTTGGCAGTTACAGTTACTAACATCTTTAAGCCAAAATCTGAGGGAAAAAGGTAAGCTTTTACAAACAACACCTCAAGAAGCTTATGCATTTCTGCTCTTTCATAGGGAATTATTTACTTGTAGTGCAAAGCATTGTTTTCAAACAACTGCATGATTGTCCAGCAGTTATACATGGCACTACATGGTGCAGTTTTGTAAGAATAATACAATTCTGTTACCTACCTTGAAGCTTCTTTAATAACATTCTGTAAAAATATCAGTCGGGTTTGTAAGCTTCCTTGTACATGCTTCAGTAAAAAGAAGATTCTTTCATATTCTTAAAGGTCAAGAGAAAAAAACCATCAGTTATTTAAAAGATGCCTATACAGATATCTGTTATAATAGCTTTGAGTGAAATGCAACTGACTTCATTCAGTTTTTGTAAACTTGTACCTCCTATCAACTGTAGCAATAACATCTTATTTAATGAGAAGAAACATTAAAAAAAACACAGGATATTGCAGCTTAGGATATTACTAGCACCCAGCAAGTTAATTCTAGTACAGATATAAAAAACATTACTTTCATGAACACTGATAGGTATAGAAATGTTTTAATCACTCCTACAGTGATGTTCTTAGCAGATGTTTCAAAACAAATCTTTTCAGCTTTAAATTCATTTTGCTTCAGTCTCATGGTCCAGTACATTTCTAAAATAGTGATCTAACATGAATTCTTTGTTTAATTCTAATGCCAGTTTTCTGAAACAAATTTGGCATACTTACTCCTTCCTGGTTTTCGGATCTCTTTCATAATTTGTGCTCTTAGCTCTATATTAATCTCTCTGGAACTTCTGCAATGCACTGGTTTTTTCCCTTTGCTAGGTGAAGACATTGTCATGTTCTCTTCAGTACTTTGCTCTTTACTACCTGATTCCTCATGATTCTCCAAAAACCCATCAACATTCAAATTATTCCCTAAATGTTCGTGGCCTACATCCTCTGTATGAGTTGTCGGTCGATCCAATGAATTGAATGGTGAAGAGGACAGTGAAAACTCTGAATCCACAGTATTTGGAAAAACATCTGATGAAAGGGGGTCTGTAACGTGATTCTCAATGACATCATCAACTCCAGCTTCGTTATTTGTTTCTGATGCTGAAAAAAATAGAGATTACACTTGCCAGGTTCAAATTCTTTATCATCTGATACAAGTCAATGAGTCAGATCAGTATTAGACTCTTAAAACAGTCTACTGTACATGGCAGGCAAAAGAAAACCTGTTTGTGGATTGTAACACTGAGCCCATCACTATCTCCTGGCAATTAATGACTTCTAAAAAAAATCACAGATATATTCTATGAAAAATGAAGTTACTATATGGACTACCAACAAAAGAAAAAATACCTCTAAAGTGTGATTTTGTGACATGGTGTCTTTCCCCCTTTAAATCAAACTGACCAAGTTTACTTTAGCACTAAACAGTGAGCAAGAGTTATACAGCCCCTCAGCTTCACACCCAGAGAAGTGATTTCACTGCACTAGAGCAAAATTCAAATTAACTTCATGCTGTGATACTTCTAGAGCATGTGGATTTCCAGGCAAAGGAAGAACACCCTTCTCACTGTCTACGCTGTCTGCTCAGGAGAGAGGAAATACATCGTTTATACTTGGAATTTATATGGAAGATTTCCATCTGAACGACTATGAACTCTGTAAATAACCCCAGATGCACACAAATACTTCATTTTCAAGGGGGAGGGAAAAAATTGCCATATTTGACAAATAAGCCAGCAGTATTTTTTTACACAAAAAAGTTTTTTCACATAAACTAAAAAATAAACTTTAAAGATTTTGAAGATTCACTTACTTTTGTGAATAGCAATGGGTTTAACAAGGTCAGGCTGTGCTTGTGCAATTGGTGTGGGTGGCCCTTTTCCTCCAATGTGGTTATTCACAACCAGAGGAGTTTGTGGTCGCCCTCTGAGCAGGGGGGACATACAACGCCGCCTTTTCGGAATCCCTTGCATATTTGGTTCTCCAGGTCTTTTATGTTTATTTTGAGGTCCCGATACAAATTCGTCTGCTTCATCTATCATCATTCCCTGTAATTAATTTAACAGGAAGAATTCTTAAGCTTCACACCATGTAACGTAAGTTACAATTAATGCTCTGCATTATGATAATGTTTAGCATGTATAAGAGTTACATATAACATGCCATTATGTTTGGAATTCTAAATTGTAACCAAGACCAGATAAATGTGCTTAAGGCCCTCATCCAGCAGTCTGCCAAGTAAGTTAACTGAATGGGGCCATCAAACTTCCTTTTCAGTAATTGCAAAGGGACTCATATTTAATACAAGAGCTCTAAATGATATTGACAGTTGGGTCAATTCTAAGACAGATTTGGATAAAAGGGACAGTCAAGATTCTCAAAGTTATGGGAAGCTTTTTATGATGGAAGATTGGTAAAGGATTTTTAGGTATTAGCTAAAGGTAAAGGCAATTAGGTATTAGCTATACTAGAGACAAGTATTTAATTTATAATACAATTTAGAGACATAACACTGCTTTTCCAATAAAGACTGCCCTCCATAGGATACTACTGATAGAAGAACAGCTGAGACACTTTCTAATAACCATTATTTTTACAAGTATTTGAAAGGGTTTCTCCAATAGACTACTCAAAGAACAATGTAGGCAGTAGTGCACACACAACACATTTTTAGAAAAGCTTTACAGAAGTCACCTTTTTGTCCAATTTGAATGGATTGCCAAATGTATGAAGCCTTCGTGGTTGATCAGGATCAAGTTCTCGGAGTGGAGAAGGTATTTGTTTTAGATACTCCTGGTAGTTTCCCATTTGTGCTATAGGTACACTGTGAACTTGATCTATCGTAACAGAGGAGTTAATTAATAACCAGGACTGCTCACATTATGAGAATTTAGTCTATATCCATTTCATATCTGCAGTGTTCAGACTTTTATCATATGCATTAACAAAACAGCTGTGCAAAGCTCACCATTTTTCTTGCCTAAATTGGTATTCATAACACTTTTGACTTCAGGAGACTTGCTTAAATGAATCAGTACATGTCTTGTGGATTTACCATTATGACAGGAAATAAGCAATAGTTGTCATGCATGAATGTTAGTTTTCCAATGTGTCCCAAATTTACAACAGAGCAATGGATGAAAAAACACACTAGGAACAAATCAGAACTAAAACATTACTACAAAAAAAAAAGTAATGCCATGCTGCACACAGCTTTGACATAACTTTGCCTAATTGTAGCCACCCAAAACTTAATTGTCAGGACTAATATTGTCCCAGAGCAAGGGTAACTTTTGACCACTGTAAATTAACAAATTCTTAAAAACCCATAGGAGCTGATTTTAAACTTATTCTAGTTTTAGAGTTGCCAAGCCTTTGATCCAGAAAAATATACACTAGAAGAAACTGCAGAAAAAAAAACCCTAACATGAGTTAGTCCTCCTCCCTGAAGAACAACTACTCTGACAAAGCAATAATGTAATGTGAAATGTACAGATGCTAATCTGACCTAAGTATTCACAGCACTAATGTAACACAAGCTTTCACTTGCATTGCCCTTCTCACTCTTATTTCAACATCTTCAATTAGATGCCACAAAGCAGTGCCAGAAGACATGGGAAAAAAGGTAAAGGAATAAATTAGCAGACTACTGAACCATTTGCTGTTGGCTCAACAGGCAAAACAATCACAGTGGCAGCACCCAGGGAGCTAGCTTCCTTTTCTACTGCTCACAGTCTACTTCTACTGAGAGAGATCATAATGTTCAGAACTGCCCTGTGATTGTTCTTTTGTCAGATACATCCATGAAAGTTAGGAAAAACAGTGAACAAGGAATCTTGTGTAAAAGCCCAAGTCTCCTCATGTGGAGTTAAGGAGAGAGCAGTGAATTAGCAATCTTCTCTGTCCTCACCATTTTTTCCTCCAATAAGATAAGGAAAAAGCATCAAAAAAAAAATCATTCAGTTGAATGGCAGTATCAGGCATCCACCAAATTTTAAAGAACTACATTATTTGTTATATTTTAGCAATGATCATATCACAGGCAGACAAAATATAAACTGTTATCTAACCTTCATCTTGTCCTTTGAGGAACTTGCGAGTATTCTTCAGTAAATTAGATCTCATTCGTGTTAACTGATCCAAAAGATTTCTTCTGGGTATGTCATAAGCATTTCTAAATGTCTGAGGTTTCAAATCCTATGGTTCCAGTAAAATGAAATTCCAATTAATGCCAAGTAAGAAACAATATCTAGCATTTCAATGGAAGTATATTGAAAATAACAACATTACACACAGTGGTGCTTACCTTATTCAGCAAAGCTATTTGGAACCCAGCATACTCCTTCATATTGAGGTCTAGAGGTCTATGAGGAATTTCCCCAGTAATCCCCTGTAGCAGATGTTGAAAATCGTTCCTATGTGCCATAGACAGGTTGTGTGATCTGCTTCTGACCTTAATTCCAGTCTCTTGCGCTACCTTTTTGCCTACAGAGCCAATGACTCTATCGGACTCTATTTTGGCCTTAATTTGAAATAAATAAATAAATAAAATTGACAATATGCTCTTAAAAGGATTAGTCAGACTTATTCATTTTAAATTCCTACCTACAAGATTCAACAATGTCCTAACACACTATGATGACCATAACCAGGCTGAGCGCTTAAGGAGTGCTTAATACATAACTACTTAATGCCTACTACAGTTTTAAATATAGTGAACAGTTTTCTGCCTAGGTCTTCTGCATATTTCTCCTCTGCTGCCCGTTACAGTATCTAAGCACCAATATGCATGCAATGCTTTTATTTTCATAAAATGCCATAATTTGACTAGTAACTCTCTGCAGATCTATCTGTACTTGCATAATGTTCAGCTGTTACTGTAGAGAACAGTCAAACTCTCACAAGACTGATTCTCCCACAACTGTAGTTGTGACCAGTCACCCAATGGTGTCAACTTTTTTAAAGCTCAATACAAATAATCATAACATTAATAAATGTGAAATATATGATAATAGCCAACTGGCTGACCAGACAGACCTAACCCCCAATATTATGCTAGATTTGTACTCAAATTAACCATGTTCATAAATGCCAGCTTTTTGGTAGAATACAGTGAAAAGAGCCAAAAGGAATTTAGTAACACAACTGCCAGTTTTTGTTTTGCAATTTCACATAAATTTATAGACTACTCAAAAATTTGAATATGTATTGAGAATGCTGACTCTTTACTGGCAGAGCCTTTCAGAAGTTAGAAAACCTGTAAGTACAATTTGCAGTGCATGTCACTACATCTTAGAGGAGTCCAAGATGTCTAGGTTGAGACATCAGCTCACAGAATACTGAGCAATACGATTATGATTTAACAGGATATGCTCTAGACAAAGATATTTGCTTCCTCAAATAATAATTTATATTAATGTTTTAAGAAAAAGCTGGTCCATAAAAACTCATTTGCTAAGTTACAAGTCCTTGGCACTACTGTTTTTTGAAGTTTCAAGCCTACATTTTTTTAATCTTGAACAGAAAGCTTAACATGCACAGTTCAAAACTGGAGGTAGCAGGGCAGAAATGCTTGAGCCTAGTCAAAGATTCAGGCGCTATTCTGAACATGGTCAACAAGTTCAAATGGTCACTTGTCACGTCTATATCTATAGCCTTATCTGAGATTCTCAATTATGTCAGTTATCTCATTTACTAAACACTTTCCACTTCATGTCACAAGCCAAAGAAAGAACACTTTGATTCTGATGCATCAAGCACAAATCCCTATTTTCTGAAAAAATGCTAAAACATCTTTAAAGACAACATGGGTTTTTTTGGATAAAAGTATGTTACTCTCTGCACAAGTGAATATGCTCCTTAAATAGAAAAAACCCTCCATTTGTACTTCTGTATCTGTCTCTATAGTTCAGCTTATACAGTCTGTATTTAAATGTTATATTTTCCTTCAATTCAAAAAACAAAATTATTTTTTGCTAATTGATTATGGGAAAGTATAAACTTGATCTTTCTGCTCTTTTTTCCTTCAAAGCCACTGAACTTGAGTATTTAAAGATTATCCTTCTATCAGAGTAAGTTTTTACTGCTCTTTTGCTTCAACATTACCTGCTGACTCAACTTTTTGAGATATGAAATGACACTGTAACTAAGTCCATATTCCACATTGTCAGCTATAAGGTTTGGTGCTCCCATCATTCTCACAGCTTTCTTCAAAGGCTGAAACATGGAATATATTGCATGGTCATATTTAACTTTATACATACTTCAACTAACTGTACCCATTTCAAATAGAACCTGAGGTTCTGAAAGTTTGAAAAGAAAAAAAAAATACTCTCAGGGCAGCATTTTCTGTTGGTTTAAAATAGTTCCATTCATACAGAACCAGTTAACAAAAATAGCATTTATAAACAAGTCCCAGTGTATCATGAAATTAAGAAAATTTCATAACATTCAGGTCTCAAGCCTTCCACAGGACTCCAGTGAAAACACTATCATTATGTATGAAGTTGAACTATTCTCTCAAATTAATATATATTCTACTTGAAATAGAGACTACATCCCCAGTGGAAAGACAACTAGAAACCAGAAATTTTAACACAGTCATCTTACCCCAAGATAATAAGGAGGCATTGTCTTCAAATAGCTTTCAAACGACTGACGCCATTTCAATGTAGGCTTTGCTTTGTGCACTTTAAACAAGTCATCTAAAGGTTATAAAAAAGCAAAGTGACAAAATGAAAGGCATGTCTAGACAGCATTACATCTTTTTTTCTAAAAAAGAAGATTCTATAAAATAAACTCTTGAAGAAACGCGAGTTTCTCAATGATTAAATTAGCATCTGCAATTCAACATATATACAACTAAACCAAACATACACACACAAGATTAACTCTGCAGCCAAAAATGGAACCTGATAAATCATCTAATTGGATTGGTATTGAGGTAACAGATTAGGAAAAATGGCTCTTAAAACAATTAAAATGAGACCAAAATGTATCTGGAAATGATGATCGAGTAAATAATCTCACACACTGAGTCTGAGTCATGAAGGCCAGACAACTGGAGACAAGTGGAACAAATCACTGATTCTACCATTCTCCAGGTATTAATATTGGTATTAATTGCAGTAATCTATTTAGATGACATCAATGTTTCAATTATGTACCACAGAAGAAAATTTGTATGAAGTGTTATTTACCTAGCAGTGGAAGCAGGACCGGGTAATTGTAAGGCATCACAAATAAATTCACACAATTCAGCGCTGTACTAGCTTTCAAGTAACCAAAAGGATGACCAAGTTCACTGTATTTTGCACTATTGCTCACATACACCTGCAATAAAACACATTACAGTGGATTCACATGCCAAGTATTGTGTTCTGAAGTTGTACATCCTATTTTGATTATAGAATAAGATATATGAAAAACAGCATTCCATAAAAAACTTCAATTCAGCATGCACTCTACTTGCCTGCCAGCAGGTCTGAGGGGATTTTCTTTCCAGGATAAACTGGGTCAGTGGTGAAGGTTCTAATTCATATTTATCAAAAGGCAGTTTGTCAATGACCATCGGTTCACAATCAGTACAGGAAAATTTCACCACAGGATGAGATGTGCGAGGTGGCTAAACAAAGTATTCCACTGTTAATACGGCCACACAACAATTCAAAGGCATTTGTGCTATGACAACTAAAGTAATACAGCTTCTTGGAAAATACATGTATTTAAGGAAACTATTCAACACAGGATTCATTTATTGTTAATGAGTCCTAAGCAATGTATGATGTTAGCACTTGTTTTATTCTGAAGGAATCTTGTTTTCTAAATAAATGCCTATTACTTTACATAGTAAGTCTAGAGCAATACGCAACTAAGACTTCTTGCATTTACACAAAAGCTGTGCAAATGGAAGTAAGTTCTAGTGGGGACAAAAAACACCTTCAATGCTTCTCTGGGACATGTCCATTTTCATTCCCAACAGAAAGAGGTGCTGCACTTTTGCATTTGCTGTCTTCCCCAGGCACTTTTCCTTCTTGGCAAATTCAACAGTTACAAATTCAGCAATTATAAAGATCAAGAGCAGCATGAATTCAGAAAAACCCCAAACTTTAAAAACTCACATTTTAACTAGGCCTGAGAAAAAAGTTATTTCAATTCAAGGAATTTCAGTGTTTGGATTTTTTAATCTTTTCATTAATCATAGGAAAAAGGCCTTTGTGTCTCAAGTTTCAGCTGAAGTTAACAACTTGAAATTTCTTTTGCCAGAAGGGAAAGCCAATTATTAGTGTGATGAAAATTGGAGCTGTACACTTTCCACCGAAGGGAGGAATGCAAGCTCTTATACTTACCCTGAGCCTCCCCTCAAGGCCACTAGGATCTGAGGGAGAGCTTAATTGGGAAGCCTTCTTCCATTTGCTCTCCTTACAAAAAGGTAACTAACAAATACACAAGATGAAGTAGAGAAACACAAGGTTCCTTGGACTCTCTTACCACTTCACCTTGAAAGCAATTCTTTTATGTGTAAGCTCTAAGCTCTTCACTTTAGGACAAGCCACCCAAACAAGTTATCTGTCAAGAGCACTGATCTTGCCTTGAGTGTCTCCACCCTGAGGAAGGTGTGCTGTCCAACTGCAAACCGAATAGGAGGCCCAACCAAGTGGAGGAAGAGCAATTCTCTTCAAAGAATATGACTAATAAATAGCTGTGGTGGAGTTTTTGACCAAGCCAGCAAAGTTATACCAGGAATAAAAAGGCTGCAAAAGAAATTGACTACTCAGACTTGAGAAGTCCAATAATCCTTTGCTGGATAAAAGAACTATTTTTACCTCTGAGCAGTTGAAGCAGCCATTTACATGTTGATCTGCCAACAGACTTTCATACATTTAAGAAAGCTTTGATGGTGTCATTAGCCACAGCAGACTTAAGTTCTTAGGACAGAACTGTTTAAGACAACTCCACTGTGGATCAGGTAACAGGGAGGAAAAGTCAAGTATTTAACTATGAACTCTTAAGCAGACAAGATATGCTACATACATACACACACACTGATTACAACATGTGCTATGTTTTAACAGTACTGAAATACAGGTCCTGAAACACCATCAGCAAACTTAGCTCCCCAACACTGCATGAGGAAGGTTCAATGCAAAATTTCAATTGATATCAACAAGAATTTAGCTGTACATGACAGTGCTTTATAGTTATGAGAGCTATACACACTACAAGAGAAAAAAATCTTTTTGCCATTTGAGTAAGTCAACTTCAGGCTTTTAGATGATTTAATTCAACAACTCTTCACTTAGTAAGATCTATTTTACCAATCTTGATTAAGATCTGGAGTAGCAAACTGTACTGACTCTACATGACCAGCTTTTCTACGAAAAAAACCTTTAAATATCCAGTACACAATGACATCTCTTTTTAATGACTACAGAAAATTCACTTTTATTCATATATGCTAGCTTGCTTGTAGTTCAGAAGGACATCCACATCCTTTAATGAATGTGGCCACAGATGTCAAAAAATATCAAACCTGTAAATATGACTAAAATTTCATACTTGCATCACTCCTCAACAACCTGTATTTCAAAGGATTCATCTGTTTTTAACCAAGAGATAAAATTTACTAGAAGTTCAGTGAGTTAGTCAGCACATCTGTTTCATATGAAAAAAGCCACAAAAATTCAATAAAAATCATAATGAAATCTAGATAACCATTACACTACTGCAGGATTTCTACTTTAATTATTTAAAATATTAGCAGAAACAAAAATGCATTATACTATACTAATGATTAGATGTCAGACCAAACAGCAGTGGCATACATTCTTTTGTGAAAAAGAACAAATAAATTAATTCTGTGGGCAGTAATTAGAAAGCTGAGGTTTTCTCAGTTTGGATAAATTGAAGGCGTAGCTACACTGCACAACAGCAGATGAAATTATATTCACTTGCTCGAATGAAAGCAGAACTACCACAAGGATTCAAATTGTCAAGATCATACTATCTTTTATTAATACCCTCTATGAGGCAATAGAATCTGATAGACTTTTACCAAGTGCCACCATTTGATATTTAACAGGGTTCAAACAAACACTCAATCACATGTACTGGGTCAAAAATCTGTTACAGGCAGTTTCTTAATGCTTCGAAGTTACTGAAAAGCAAACCCCATATTATTTGCTCATCAGTAATTTATAGGGATAACTGCAACACAGGTTTGCATGTGTGACTCCTTGGATCACACTGCTCCCACAGTTGCTACAAAGCAATACATATTTCAAGACTTTAAAAAAATCTGTGAATAGGAAATCCTGGAATATTCCTTCATGCAGAAACCCTTTACTTTATCTTCAGTACATACCAGTGTTGGAGAATTTTGATCTGGCCAAAAGGATTCAGGAACAGGCCAATGACCTATAGGAACCCCAGTTTTAGGGTTTGGTCTGACATAGATAAGTTTGTGACAGCTGTGCCAGGGTTGGGGTCCAAAGGGTCTGGATATCTCCACCTGCCCATCTACAGAAGAAAAAGGCTTTGAGTCAAAATAATGTTAAAACTCAAGAAGAGGATTAAATAACTTCCGTGAAGACTTAAGGAACTATAATCCCAGGGAAGCCCTTCCTGCAGTTAATATTATTTCTAAGAATAGCAGATAGTTGACAGTAAGCATTTCTGCAAAAACACAGACTGAGAAACCAAATAAGCATTAAATGTTTGCAGGATGAGAGCCCAGAAAGCCAGTTTTCTGGAGCCCTTCATAATAATCAGTTTCTTTTTCCTCCATTGTCATTAACAGATAACCTTCAAATCCAAGCATTAAAAAAGTGATATACACGACTAATACTGCTGGACTTTTTATTGCAGTGAAGTAAAATTTTTTAAAAATCCCACAGATTTCTCAGTAACATCCTAGAGAGGGACCTAGCTAAGCCATTTAGAATGAGAAATTAATGCCACACGTGTATTTGCTATTTTGACTCTTAACACAGCCACTCTACTACATTGAAGAAAAAAGGGTAAGACCAAGTCTTCCAGATCATGTTATTTTCATTTCTAGCTGGTTGAAAACTGCTTAAAACTTATAAACCCCTTTAACTATGCCTGACATGAACAAATGCATTTAAGACCACCTGAGTGGTATGACCAAATGCAGAGGTATCTAGCAGCTACAGCCAGTTATTTTGAAATACTACAAAGTTTCAGAATTAGCAGGTCCTTTTGGTAGTAAAGTCTTTCAAATTGCAATAGTTACCCTTTTGACTTGACAACTACTACATTAAGTTCACTGAGTTATATTGACAGTCATCCCTATTATTTGATATATAGTGTAAAAAATTTCAAGTACCATCAATTGGTGAGGGATCTGGTCCAGCTTTTTCAAAATTTATTACCACTCCACTTTGTACTTTTTGCACCAATGACTCAAGACATTGATTCAGCATTCTTGGAGAGCACACACAATATGATCGACCTGGAACAAAACAGTCAGGGTTAAAGCTCTTCAGTGCTTCTGCCCTTACGTTAACTTGGATCATTAAAAACTGTTCAACCACCATACACATTGATTTATGTATGGATCACTGATTTAATGCTTCTCCTGAACACTCCCTCTTTAAGCAGCAAGGCAGCCTAGTAAAGCACTGACAAACGCCTCATTGGAAATGTTTGTATTTTCAACCCTTAATGACTAGCTCAAATTCTTGGTTGCATTCATGGATAATGGGCTCCCCCTTGTGACAGACATCAACACTTAAACTGCCCACAAATTTCAGTCAAAGAACTTGCCAGAACAGCCTACATACAGCCAGAAAGCAGTGGAATCAAATCCTTTTGGAATACTTTTCAAAGCCCTTTGTTTCCTCTCTATCAGGTCCCCTCTGATGCACCAGAAGAATAAGTACATTTTTAAAACGTAATAAACTCAGTGCCTGAGTTTGATCTGGAATATGTTCTAAGATATTAACAATATGATCTATAACTGAGACAAGTATCAATTCTGCAGAATTATGCATTCTGAAAGGCATTCTGCATGCTCTGGAGGGAAAAAACCTGAAACAACCCGTTTCCTTCACTTCTGGCTTCTTTAGAAGAGAGTGTGACAGGAATTTACCAAAACTGTACTGCAGAACAGACTCTATTACAATTTCTAATTGCAACGCCAAGGTGTAGTTAAAAAAAAAAAGTAAGTTCTCTCACAAAAAACTTCTGAAGAAAGTAGATTCACTCTTCCAAGACAGGCTACATTTAAATTGTCTGTAGCTTTAATGCTGTAAGTGTCTTTAGCTGCATTATATCAGTCTCAAGATTTTTTACAAGTACTGGAAGAACTTAGAAATCCTTATCCCATGACATGGAATCACACAATTAATTGAACTAAACTGAATTAATTTGCACTTTGGAAAGTAATGACTTGTCAAAGGAAACAAGGGCGCTCACCTCCTGTGACTTCACACATAGGCGTGATTGCAGAGTCATCCACAGGTACGCCTGTCATCTGCTCTGATTCTGGGGCTGTAATACCAGGCAAACGAAGAACCAAAGCAAATAACCTCTGATCCCATCGAAAGGGCTCCTTAGTCAACTCACTTCCAGGTAAAGGGGAATTGAGAGGTAAATGGAGCTGGAAAGGAATTTAAATCAGTGAATACACAGCTTTTAAAAGAAAAAAAATTCAGGTTACATAGCAGTGGCAATTCACTCTATATAAGCACACTTCTCTCTCCACGCACATTTAATAATTTCATTCAGGTACTGTACATTACCACCAAGACATCCATCATTTAATCAAGACTTGGCCATTTCAGAGCAACATAATGCATGCTGAGAACCTCAAATCAAGTGATAACCACTTTTAAAAACTGATCCAAACTCAGAATCAGTATTTTCTTTAGAATTTCAGCAATAAAAACAGCTTCACTGTTGTGTTCTTTTGTTCAGTTTTCTGCAGAACAGGCCCACTCTTAGCTTAGTACTTTTCCTCAATTCTTCAAGATAAGCACCACTGAACAAAAAAGCAATGTTAATCCAAGACTCTCATGGAAGAAATATAGCTTGGGTATAGCTGCTAAAAAAATTAAGTGTATATCAGGCAGGATTACCTACTCCAAATAACAGCTTCAAGTGAACTAATGCAGTAGTTATGTTACAGAATCAAAGATTTTAGATAATTTGGGTATATCCCAGAATTAACTCATGCCTGTGCTTTAAGTGAAAAGAAGGTGTTAACAGTAGCCACAGCTACACATACAAGGAAGAATTGCTTGCCATGTGCTGTTGTATTGCCTCTGGGAAGAACTACTCAAAAGTTTTAATTCAGAATATTGAAGATACCAAACACATGGAAGCATCTCTTTTTACTTTAATTCACAGAAAAGACAGTAAAGAGATTCAAGTGTCAGGCTTCAAACATGCCACAGTAGAGATACAGCAATGGTCAGGACATTTATTAACCACTAACAGCAATAGCCCGACACACTAACAGAACACCTGGAAGTCCTGGGATAGCAGCAGTTTTACACCTAGTTAACCCCAATGAGAAAAGCTTCTAAAGGACAGCAGAAGGCATTCACAAGATCCTAGATGCTTTTTGCATGCAGATACTTCACACAGACTAGTGGTAAAAAGAAAGCTTATCCAGACATTCAGCTACAGAAGCCCTGAGCAGACAGCTTTGCAACAAGTAATTGCAAGTTTCAGAAAATTTTATACATCCCTGGCTGATGATACCATTGTCAGCACAAGCAAAATTCTCATTTCACCTGGAGCACTGCAGCAACAAAAGGGGGGGAAAAAAAATCCCCAAAGCAATGACTCAAGTGGTGCAAACAGTTCCATTACCACACCAAATACAAGGGGGTTAAGCCCACATGCTGAAGCAAACTCAACACATCTTCAAACATTTTCTCTCATGCAGCATTCAAATTCTCAAGCCCAGCTCAATCCTAGCAAGAAAGTACTAGTCTGTTCCAAAACTTGATGCAAATCCACGTAAGTGCTCATTACATATTGCCTTCATTTCTAGTTCATAGTATTAGAGAATTTACAGAAAGCTGTTAAAAAAGGTCTTTTGTTTGCTTATTTCGAAGAGATAAAGTATTAAAAGTATCGAAAGTATTAAAACCTGATTTCCAAAACCAGATACCTCAGCTATTTCTATTTACATAATTACAGCATCTCATACTGGGAAAAATACATGCCTTAATGTTTGAAAAGCAATCAATTTATTGATACAATCTCAAAGCTATGAACAAGCACAACAAGCCTACTCATAACATGTGGCCAAGTATCAGAATATTTTGGACTTTTCAGCACACCCGATGATTCCTCCTGAATTCCTTTTTGCTTATGCAAGCACAGAGTAGTACAAGTAAGAACTGAATTATTTCCCCAGATGTTTCATGTTTTACACGAAATTGGTCAAAGGGAACTCAGCTAGTTTAGTACTGATTGACATGCATGTCTTTCTCCTCTACACAAAGAGCCACAAAGACTGCCTGACAATGGAAACTCAGTTAAAAGAAGTTAAAAGAATAGCCACATTCTTAGTAAACAGCCCAGAATCCTGACTATAAGGAGACTGAATTGCAAGCACTCCACCATCTTCACTTGGGGCTATTAAGGAATGCCATTCAAGCTTGCCTACTTAGATCTAACTGAAGATATACTATCTCCAAAGAGTATATTTGATCTGCAAAACACACCTATGTAACAGCATTATTTTTCTTCGGGCAGCACATATACTTGGTTTTTACTATATATATTTTTATATATAAAGTATCCCACTGGATCCTGCACCAAGACTATCCCGAGTTCAGTTTACCTCAAGCTCCAAAACATTTCTTTGGCTCAGCTGGATTTATGGAGAGAACTGCAAAACCAAAGAGTAATCAGAAGCTGGCCATTGCATTACGTACATATTGCTATCAGAAATGTTTTCAAACTGTATGGACAAAATGCAAAGCAATCATCATCAAATCAAATGTCCTCACCTTCCCACAATTTAATTCCAGTTAAGTTTAATATCCTTTTACACTTATACTGGCAAAGTTATAGATTCAAACCACCTCATTCACCAATATTAGCAATGTGGTCTTGTCACCTCCAGTTACTTTTTTTTAACTGGTATTGTATTACCATAGCAACTGCATACCTAGCAGAAACTAAGATGAGCCTAGAATTTTACATCTTGCATTTCATTTCTTTCCCCACGCATATTTTAATATGAAGGCATGCACACATTTTCCTCTTTCTCAACAACCAGTATGAAAGATACAGGTATACTGAACTAATTAAGGGAAGGTTATTTATCAGCTATGGTCTTCAACATATGACTGTAGAAAGACAAGTGTCCTCCCAGCTTAGTACTAGAAACCAGCTGTTTTGTCTCATCACTTGTTTGTAGGAGCACACAGAAGCCCTACCATTCCCAAATGCCACAATGCTACAATGAGATATCAGCGTGTGCCTTATGCCACTCTTCCTGCCTTTAAGACAAGTAAAATATTCCAGAACTAAGAGGGGGTGGAAGATAAGAATGTTCTAGAAGATCTCTTCAGTACAAGGCTATTGGTGAGCAGGTTTGTTTATTCTCAGTCCTTGTTTCTACCTACATTAATGCAATCATAAGAAGCAGCGCAGTCTAAAATCCTGAAGAGAAAAAAAAAAGGGGATCCTAGAGACCATAGGATGAAAAAAGTTAGATAAGCATTAGAGCACTCTGCACCAGCAGGGCAGTGTGAGAAAGACAGTAATGATCTTCTGGCAATGGCTGCACATATGGGCTCATCCATTAGAAGGGGCAGCAATAGCATTGCTTAAGCTTTAGTACCCAAGTAATAGCAGGCAGCTCCATCTCAGGAAATCTCATAAAACGTTGTTAGAAGACTAGGCACTAAAAAATATGCCTACAGTCAACTTCTCTTTTTGTATCATAAAAAAGAAAAATCTTAGAAAAAAGAAATCTATCTGCAAGTAACCTTCCTTGCATGCTCTTCTGGTACCCAGAAAAAGGACAAACATCCCACATTCCAAGCAAATGCAGACTTTCGTCCTTACAGGACTAAGGACAGGTAACTATTCAAGCCCAGCTGAGAACATCAGCTCTTGACAGAGTGATAAACCCTACTTAGTTATCAAAAACATTGTTTTCACATCTTTTTCCATACAATCCTATGCAGTTATAACACATAAGCACAAATTGTTCTTCCATGGGAGATAACTCAAGGAGATCCCAAAGACACCAAGGTCAACTGACACACCATGTCAATGTCATGATGTACTTGGCCATTCCAAAGCCAGCATTAACCACGACCAAGTACTCACTGAGCTGATATAGTTACACATCAAGAGCTCTGGAGCTCAGTGTCAAGTGCTGTGAACCCAAAAACTCCTGCTACCAGGAATAATAAGGATGAGAAAGAATGGGAACATACATTTAATGATATTTGCATATTTCTTAATAATATGCAATAATATAATATAATGCTATTTACACATTTCTTGCAGAATTTGTTTAGAAATCAAAATTTTTAACTGGAGGAACTATAATAAAAAACATAATGGAGCATTTAGAGCTCCTGATTATTCTTCAAAGTAAGCAGAACCTTGACACTTGTCACAGTTGTTACAACTGCAATACAAGGTGATCAGCTCTGGGAAGGATCAATGTGCCAATGCCAAACAGCTGCGGGATGAAGTCTCATGAAAATCACAGATTCCTCCTGTTAGAGTCTCTCATAACTGGAAGATCCGAAGAACAGCAACAAACAGAAACCAAGCAGCATTGCTTATGCTTTTTGCTTGTATAATCATCAGAATGTATCAATATGCTAATAACTCCATTTCAGTCTTGCAGACAAGTTAAATGCTACTTAGAGGGTATGTAGAGGGAGGACAAGGGAATATAGCTCAGCAGTTGTAAAACTGGAAAAGTATGTTATTTCATAATATAAAGAGGAATAAGAAATCCCTTCAAGCATTTAAACATTTGCTTAACAAAAGATGAAGAAAGGGCTAAGACTGAATTTGGAGGATCAGGCCAGAAGCAAAAGCCACTCCGTAAGGAATCCATAACATGAGACCTACTAATTAATGATGGTTTGCCAATAGTATGAGCCCATCCCCTCCTCAAGTTCTGACTGGAACTAGTGAATCCAGGGAAGGGTCTGGTCAACAGGCCACGCAGAACACATAGAACTGATGCTGGTAATTTTCTGTACATTGGCACCGGTGCATTAAAAAGCAGTGCCAGAAGGGACAGAACCGAAAATGTTACTGACTTGTGCAGGTGGAGAAAATTGCATAGACAATATAATTTCTGTCTTCAGTCTGAGTAACCACACCCATGAGAGACAAGGAAGCACTCACTGAAGGGTAAGGCTCTATGTGCAACAAACATTTTAAAATCCACAAAGGAACAGGACATCTGAAGAATTCAGCAAGAGCTCTGGAACAGGGTTTAAGCTTGACTGCTTCACACTAGGGTAAATGACAGTGTTCGAATAGTGATAAACTGATTGCATTTGTAAGAATGCAAATGTTCATCTGAATGACAAAGCTTTGAGAAAACTTGCCTCCAGGTTCCATGCTGGCTTCACAGGCTTTCCAAAAAAACCCCAACAAAACACCAAAGCCCAACATTGTTGGTTCTCTTGAACATATGTCTTAAAAGAACTAAAAATATACTGCCTCAGTCGATGCTAGGATGTAAAAACGTTGTGATAGCCAGTGGGATATGATCACTTCCAACACCAACTCTGAAAAGCCTCCCCAAAGTCAAACCCAAAGAACAGGACATTTGAAAGTGACTGAAAAAGCTTTGTTAGTAACCAAAGAGGAGCAATGAACCTCTGTATCTCCAGGGTGGTGTTCCTGTACTAATTCTAGTTCATTTCTGCATGTCCAACTTGAGAGGTAACTGCAAAGGACACTCAATGGAGACAAAGAAAATTTCTGATCAATAGGACACACACTGACAACAGCAAAAGATCATCCCTGAAAGACATTAGCGCCCTTCAAATGCTTTGTTCCTCTTTGATAGTGTTAAGAATGTTCCTACCAATACACCTACGGCAAAAAAAAGGGGGGGAAAAAAAAATCGCATTCTTTGCTGGGTGTGAAACATACCCAGTACATACATATGAAAAAGCATACAAACAAATTTGCATTTTGTCTTGCAGGAAGAAAAGTGGTTACTCCGCCTTCTGGAGGAATGGAACACCTTTACATTGGCTTATTTATAACAAAAAACCCTCACATTAATTCACTATTATTAGAGCAAATTCTGCATTTCTAGAATGTAATTTAATAATCACAAAATTGTAACATTGGGCTCAATTTGACATGATCACAACACAAACTCTGGGTGTAGCACACACTTATCAGTCAGGACTGCTCATGAGCCAAGTCTAAATTTAGTAGATTAATGCAGTCACCAGAAAGCTCTTTCTCAACCTAAGTTACAACAGTTTAAAGATGTGAATATATGACCAAATGGTTGCCTGACTCTAGGAAAATGTCTTCTTGCAAAGACTAACATGAAAAAGTTGTACCCACATTAAAAGGAAAAGGAACAAAAAAACCCTGGCTGGCTATAAAAAAGACCTGACTCTTGTTAGAGAAAGAGCTTAATTTACCTAAATCATTTTGAATAATGAAGATGAAAGGAAATGTAACATAGAATCATAGCACTGCATACACTAGAAGGGACACATGCACATAATTATACAGTCCAGATGCTTTTGACTGCTCAGGACCTTGTCCAATGCAGCTTTTCCCATCTCCACAACCACTGGACAACATGCCCAGTGTTTGATCACCCACACAGTTAAAGATTTTCTTGATATCCAATCAGAATTTCCCATTGGAGAACTTGCAGCTGTTGCCTCTCATCTCAGCCCTGGGTACCTCCAGGAAAAGACAGGCTCCCTGCCCCATTAAGCTGTTGCAAAGGGTGGTAAAGGACTCCCCAGTCCTCTCTTCTGAAGACTGAACAAACCCAGTTCTCAGCCTCTACCCAGAAGTTATTTGCTTCACCCTCTGAGCACCTTGGTGTCCTTCACTCCAGTATGTCAGTGTCAGATTTTACTCATCATCTGACAACAGAGATTATTCTCCTCAAGGAAGGACTTACACAGCTAAGAGATTACCCAAAATAGTATTCTGCTGCTAACAGATGTTGCATGTATGTTGCAAAAGACTCAAAAAGCGTCACACTACTCTAGTCTACTCAGTATTTTGTACTGCACCCATTCAACCACCAGATTAATCTGAAAATAGCTTATTGGGTAAAAAAAAGTATGATGGAAGTGAGGTTTCATACAGATAACCTACTTGTTACTGTGATCCAGGAATTCCCTTTCAGTTACTAGCTATGCTTGTTGGGAGTCCACACAGAATTATGCAATTCTCTTCCTTTAAGTCAGATATATTACAAAAACTACTCAAATACCACTTTTCATACAGACAAATTCTGTAAGTGCTGTAAGAATGCAATATAATACATTATTAGGAGAAATCTGAGTCACTAATGAACAGCAAAGTACAAGTTAATCTGTACAGTCAAGTGTGGTGCAGCACAGGCACAAGTAGTCTACATTCTCCCCTTAAGTTTTAAAATGGAGTTTTGGATATTAACCTTTTCCCTGAAAAGGGAATGAGCTTAGGCATTTGCTGTAGTTTGTTTTGGTTGTTTTTTTTTTTTTTTTTTTACTATGGGCACTGAGCTGGCCAGACCAATCCTATCCCTTGTGACCACTTTCATCTTTTTAAGGAAAGAATTCAAAACGGCCAGTGAGTTAAAATAGTTCAGTGCCTCAGCATTTGCTATACCTCTAAGTTAGCCAGATGTCTGAGTGGGTACTCCAGTATATTCAGATCTCAATTTTAAACTGCTCTACAGATTCAATTTGGAATATATTTCTTCAGTTCTTATCTTGAATTATAAGGACTACTGATTTGATTATAATCTTTTTAAGAACTCAGTGTGAGAGTAGTACATGTTTCACATACTCCCTAGTGGCCACATCCTTTGGGAAATCACTACTTTAACTTGGGTCTGTACATAAAGAACTTTTATCAAAACCAATTAAAGACATACGTACTTTACAGAAATCAATTCCTTCTGCTAACATTTGAAAAACCATGAATTCCCTAGACAGAAATAACAAACTCATTCTACTAAACAGATCAACAGTTGTACCACAGGTTTCTGTTGCATGAGGTAAGGAAAAAGTTTTGTTTTTCTGTAATGCTATTGCATAAAATTACTTCAAAACACAAGCAAGTTTAAGCTATTGATGAGCATTATTCTGAGGAATACACTCGTACTGTAAACAATATCAATGTTTAAATAATGTTTAGTACACATCACTGTAACCAGAGGTTAGATCTTACCTCTTCCTGTATCCCACTGGTAGTAGTTAATTTACTTCCATCAGTAACTGTTATAATTATTGCTGGCTCCAGAAAAAAAGGGTTTCGTCCCTAAGGGAAAAAAAGTAGTTTTACTTAAAATGATGTAACAAACTCTGTTCAGTCATTAAATAGCCACTGATATCCACCAACAAAACAACAAAGCTTGAGGTATTTGTTCTCGTGTACTACATAGTACAGCACAACGGGTTTCTGAGCCTTTTTACAGTCAGAACATGGAAAGCTAGACATTTAGCATGTCTGTATTCAATGAATGCATACAGAAACACAGCAACAATGGTTAACAGGACTTCAAGAATAATGCTTGCTGAAGTAGTCTGACTAACTAGCAGCTGTTTAGAGAAACAACCATCTCCTCAAAAGATACTTCCAATTCCCCCTATTCCAAGGTTTTGTGTGATTTAATTACTGTGTCTCCAAGTAAAGTATTTGCATAGTATCTTGTGATCATGACCCCTGGGTTAAAAATTAACACTCTGTGTATTAAGACTGATATAAATAGCAGCAGTTCCATTCTGATCAAAGTGCTTCAACATGCATGCAAAATCTACTTCAGAAACAAATACCTGAAAAATAAGCTTTCCATATGTATCATTTAAGACAAAAACATATACAAGGTAAGATATTCTAGGATCCCACCAAGACATGCACCTAGCCTAGCTGTAGCAAAAACTTGAGGTCAGTTATTGGTATTTCCTTTATCTACTGCCAGTATTCTAGGAGCTTTCTCTGCCTCCTGAAACAGAATTCCAAAGAATTCCATGGACATGTCAACTCCAAGCTCAGGTACCACATTTAACTCTACCTAGGGTTAATAAAGGACTGAATAAAAGTCACCAAAATAAAGATTTTTTTTTTTTTTTTTTTTAGTAGGTCCTATTTTCCTTCTCTTGCTAATCTCAAGGCCTTTTTTTCTTCTTCAGGAAACTAAGAAAAATGTAACTAAACCCAGAGTCTAATTCTGCTTATAAAGATAAACTATCTCATGAATGCTTATGATTTACTCTAAAAATATGGGGAGAGAATTAATAGGTTTTAGAAGATCTTTTAAACCCATTTTTAGAACCCATTCAATATAAAAGATCATCTACTGGTTTTGTGCTTCAAACAGAACTATTACTTAATCTGAAATATATTTGGTGAAGGGTATCCAGTTTGATTACTGTGGCAACACCACATTTATAGTGGTCAATATATTCTCAAACCTTAGTGAAAAAAATGTTTAAAATTCTTTTCAAATAGCAATCTATTACATACTATTACTACAAAAAAATAAGCAAAACTCATTAAAACAAAGATCAATCTCTCCCATAAAAGCCAAGCTACTTTGTATTTTAATTTAAACAATTACTCAAAAGATTTAAGGACTCTCAAAACACTCAATTTTAATTAAACTAATTTCCTAAGAATATTTAGCCTTATTTCATTCTTAACAGCTACAGTATGTTTTTCTGCCAACTAATAGTTTACCATAACTGCAAAACATCAGCTGAAAGCTAATTACATTGCACTGAAATAATACAGAAAGCAGGGTTTGTAAATAGATATTCTCATGAATACTGACCATAAAAATACTTGAACCCTATTGCTAAGAAATTATTGTAGAAAGGAATTGACAGCTGATAAAAATAAAATTTTAGTTTTAGAATGTCATAAGCAATGCTCTTTAAGTTAATATTCTGATGCAATTTGAGTATTAAAATTTTCATCTCTGGCAACACCTTTTACCTGGATATACTCATTATCTTGAAAAACTTTTTTTTATTCCTTAACTATCCTTTGTCTCAATTTTACCCATCTGAAGTTTAAGCCTTAAACAGTTTGGTCTCAGAATGATTATGAAATTACAAGGAAGGAAACAAGAGTTGCTGAGCTTGAGCTCCCTACAAAACATGTCTGAGGGAGAAATGTCTTCATCCTCAGTCTACTTTTTATAATATCACAAGCATTTTACCTATACAAAGGACAGTCACTGACATACTAAGAATCAACTTGTGTTCAGAAACATAATTAAAATGTATCAAGGAAGAATTCCAGTAAAAATGCCTATTACTGAGATTTACTGGTTTTGACTAAAAATTTCCATGTCATTAATTTTTAATGACCACCACTGACTCTTCTGACCCTGCTCCTCACCTTAGTTATACAAAGGCATTCAAAACCAGTATTAAGTCAAGTATTCCTCTAAGAAAACCCCCGCTTATTTATGTAAGCTCTGAACAGTGAGATGTGACAAAATTAAACTCCAGAAGACTTACCAATTCTTTTAACTAAACTGCAGCAGTTTTGTCAACATCAGTTGAGAATTTTATTTCAATCTAAATAACCTAATTCCACAGTAATCAAATTACTTTCTATTTATCTTCCCCTAGAAATACACTCTAAAAAAATCCACTTCATATTTACACATCTTAGAAATATGATATTCTCCTAAATACATAGCAACACCATTGACTGTAAATGCATAGGTAATTAATTCAGTCCAGCCCAATTATTTTGGATATGCAGAGAAACAATGAGTGACAGAGCACACTACCAGCTCTTTGGCAACTTACAGGTACACTGCAATGCACTGGAAAGCATCTCAGGATAACAAGGTATAAATAATAATAAGCCTGCTTACAACTTACTCCAATAACTAGCTAACCAGCATGAGGTTTTATTTATTTCAGAAGCAAAATCTTTTCAACACACTTCTTTTCCTTCTGAAAGTTTGTAGCAGAGGCAAAAAAAGGAAGAAGCACCTAAGGTTTTAATGGCTGACCACCCTGTAACAAGGTCCAAGGAGGATTTTTTCATTCACCTACAATCTGCCTTTTCAAGGACAGATATGCACCAAGGGAAAAAAAAAAAAAAAACCACAGACTTCTTTTGGAAACAAAGTTACTTAAAACTCAGCATCAATACCAGGGAAAGCTTGCTTGGCTAAAAAGGAACAAGCAAGAGATTCAAAGCCTTAAACTAACTTGTTACACAACACTTCCATTGGAACAATTTGACAGCTTCATGACTGTTCCAAAACACAAAGCAACTCAGTTGTGTTGGTTGCCTTTTCCTTAGTCTCCAGCTGAAGCAGCTCTGTGCTCAAATAACACATAAATACAGAGCACCACTAAGCTACACACCACTCACAACAGGTTACAGTAAGAGGCATCCCATGCCATCCCAGCTTGTGTCCTCAGCTTGTGCTCTCCGAGGGAGCCTCACATCAAGTCAGGAGTGTATCAAATTATCAAGACACATTTTTGCCTGGTTAAGGCTCTCACAACTAAGAGCTCATTTCCACTAGCAAGCAAGCTTAGCATCAAGTTTCAGCATGGCTAATTAATACACGCATGACTTTTTTCCTTCTTCCAAGTGTACAGGTAAAGCAGTTCAAGAGCTATTGTGATCTTTACATATGCAAGTATACAATATTACACATGCAGGAAGAAAAGATTAGTTTAATACTACTGTTATCTCAAAGAACACATTTAAATATTAATTTCAGAGTCAGAAGTGTTGAAAAACTGAAGAAATAGATGAGGTAGAAATGTGACCAAAACACATCAAATCAGAGACTATAAACGACACAACAAGCAACTACTACAAAAGTATGTAGTAGTACAGAAACTTCATGCCCAAGAAAGGCTGGAAGCTGAAAATAGACATGAACTGAAGTGCATATTTTTTAACAGAACATATCACAAGGAACTGGAAAAAAAGCATTTTGAGATCACGACAAATGTCTAAAAGGTACACTTTCATTTCAGTAAATCATAAAACTTGGCAAGCTGTATTGCACATCTATCTCCCATTATCACAGCAGAGCCTTTTCATTTTCAGAAGTATCAGCCCTAACTGTCAGTAAATTTAGACATCTGACCAGGAAATACAAAACTGCAATATCAATTTTTGAATTCAATCTTTGTTTTTTATAATTTAGGTCAAGAGTCTCACAAATGCTCGTGAGAATCTGTGAGCAACCATTGTCCAAAAACAACAGCTTAAAATGAAATCTAAAAGAATGACAAAAATTATTAGCTTTAAAGCTATTTTTAAACTGATAAACAGCTTTTAAAAAATACTGAAATATTGAGCTTGAATTTCAAACTAAAACAGACAGTCCAAATCCATCATGGTTTTCACTTTGTTTCTTAGAAACTTCAGTTACGCTTTAGTAAAGGTCCAAATCCATCATGGTTTTCACTTTCTGTTTCTTAGAAACTTCAGTTACGCTTTAGTAAAATGAGGAAATGTCTAAGACATTAACATTTATTAGAGACTTTCCCCTTCATTGCTCAAGGCAGAACACAATCAGTCAAGTACACAGAGGTATTTAACAACTGTTCTGATCATCAGTTACATAAGAACTACAGCATGCTGTTCAACTTACTTCTCCCACTCACATTTTCAGCAGCTTTGACTATTTTCTATTACCCCCACAGAACTAATCAATATAGTTGGCAAGTGCTACAGAACCAACTGTATCATGCTTTCACACAATTGTTTCCCAAGTCACAAACACAGCTGAATACACTGGCATCACAACAGTATTTTAGTCAATTTATACCTAGTAATTAAACTTTACAAAAATTACTTTGCCTTTAAGGATTTTCAAATGAATGTAGACACACACCATGATCCTGCACATACATGTAATGCACTATAGGACTAGGGAATTAACATGCTTTCAACTTTGGTAGATTAGTAAATTCTTTCCTATTACTTGATAAGAAGCAAACTGTCTTTAAATGGAAGTTTTCCCAGATGAAGCTACTCTGCATATCATCTAATTAATATTTAGCACAAACACACCATGAAACTTTGATCTATCAGAACACAATGAAGAATATGCTGAGGGTGGGGGAGAGCAAGAAGGGTAGCCCAATTCTACTACAACATGTGCTTTGATAAATCTGACTTCTCACAGGATATGCCACAAGAGCACCATAATTCCGTGGCCAGACTGAAAAATACAGCACCTCTCAACTCCATCACAGTGTTATCTAAGTGACTGTACCTGCATGATAAAAATAACTTTGAAATTGTATTTATTTACTATAGCTGTTTTAGAAGTGAAATTGATTCCTTGAAGTGGAAGCACCTCAGTGTCAGAGAAACTTCTGGTTTTGGCCTGAATAAGCAAGAGCTGAAGAACATACTGGAATTCTGTACAGGCTTAAGATTTGACAAGATGGACTTCACAGACAAGGAAAGTTGCTAACTCGTCTGTCTTGCTGTCCATAAAGATTTCAATATGTTCCCTTGATGCTGTTGGTTATCCAATACGTAATACAGTTTTGCAGTGGTAGCAATTCTGTCTTAATAGGAGAAGATCAGATATTTGTACAGCAGATGTATTTCAAGATCACTTTCAGAAGTCACAGAAGAAAGTTCAGTGAGAGCTACACCAACCAGTTTGAGTTTCAGACAGGATGTGTTCTGAAATATGTTAATAAGATTTCAAGCCATAAAAGAAATTTTAATAAAAACCAGAAATCTCCTTTGATGCCTGATTAATGACAAAGATAACATCAGTCACAAAGAGAAATCTTATGAAACAACCTAATGAAAGCCCCATTCCAGAAATTACACTAATCTCCAAGAAAAATGCCCTGTGTTTTTCTGAAAGGGCTGCAGGACAGCAGGATGATTCTTACTATTAGAGCTAGTTCACACACACCGGCAGTATGGACAAGCATCCTGTGTCATAATACTATAATCTTTTAGCTCTCCCTCCAGTACCCAGGAGGACTTGTGCTCTGTCTTTCCTTCACACTAGGCAGTTGGGAATACTACCTCACCCACAGACAGGTTTCAGAAAGAACACAGGTAAATTAATCACCTGATAAAGATAATTTGAGAGATCCCCTTACTACAACCAAAAGAAGAGAACCCTATGTCTTAAGGGGAAAACAACTGCTATCAGAAATGCAGGTGATAATAGCACATTTTAGAAGTCCAAAGTGTGGCCCCAAGAACTATAAAGATCTAGTTCCTCTGTATATATAACAGAGTGAGTAAAACCATCACATCTCTTCAACCAAGGGATGAGGGAAAGAAACAAGTTTAACAAATGCTTAATGAGTCTTGACTGAGCCCATGACAGTAACTGTACTATGAAAACACCAACTCTCAACACCACCAGTGATCCTCCCAAATTACAACTCCCATGGATTTTGCTGTAGTTTCAGCTGCATAAAAGCAACATTTATAAGCCGGTATTTGGCCAAACCAGCCTATCAGAGAGTACCTCACCTAAGTAAACTTGTACTTTACTTTGCAATTGGAACACCAGCCAGCAGAGGGGGCAAAAGTTAATAAAATCTATCCTCATATGAGGTGATTTGAGTGACAAGATAAACCTGAGGCATGTTCTGTTGCATACTACCTGAAAACACACAGGAACAGGTTAATACCTCCTTTTTAAAACTATATATCTAAATACTCTAGATGTACTTGTATAAGTACAAATAAGTAATCCATCAGTGAACTCTAATCTCTTAAAGCATGTTTAATCCAACAGTTGATTCATGGTTTCTAGACACCATGGAAGCGCATACTATCATTCCACTACTCCCTTTTTTTGCTGGAGACTGCCCATCTTTGGGAGGCTCAGCCACAAACATTAAACTGTATTACAGACACATTCCCTTTGCTTTTGAAGTTAACTTCTCTCTCTCCCCCCTCCAGTATTCTATCTCAAATTATGTTGTCTTTTGGAGAAGACCTTAAAAACAGAGTTTTAAGAAGGCCCACTAGAATTTATCAAGGTCAGAATCCATGCTTCCATTAACTCACCATCTTTCCCCCTCCCCATAAAATGGAAAATGCTGTTCAAGCAGTAATGATTTCTCCTGCACTCATTCACACTCTGAAAGTCAACATAATGGCAATGATTTTACAGTAAGGATGGCTACCAAAAAATATCTTTCCTCCATGAGGCAGGATTACAAAACCTAAATTCAGCTGTCCTCCTCTATAGACTACAGCAAGGTTATTGTAGGCAAATTAATTTCCCATATTCTAGACAATTCTTTAGTTAGCTACATAACAAATACCTAAGAGTTACTACAATGCCTAAGACACGGGCTAGGCACAACTTCTTATTTGGAACACCTATGTAGGATTACAAGGCAGTTACATGGTTTTTGCTTCATTCCTTACTGGCACTAGAGATTAGCAATAGATGAAATAATTTTTGCACACACAGTATTTGTACACACATTGGTTTGGTGGTATGAAGCTTTCTGGAACAAATTAAGTTGTAGACTTAAATAAAAAAAGAAATTAAACAAAATACATTTAGCATAAGGCTTTCAAAGCAGAACACAATTGTAACAGCAGACTTTTCCTAAAGCTGAGCCAGAGATCAAACTCCTCAGCGCATCAGTTACAGAACTAAGGGAGAATTCTTGAAACAACCATTATGTCCATAACATGAGCTACCTAAGTTCCATTTAAGAAAAGGAAATTTAAGGTATTGAGGAAAATAAATAGGATGGAAGCAAGTAATTTGTTCCTTGGTATTTTGGACCTAAGTATTATCCCCAAAAATCTTTTTTAAAAGAGCCATTTACAACTTCAATTAACTACTGAACCTCCAAACATACAAACTAGCTGTGTCCAGTCAAACCTGTACAGCAAAAATCAAAGATCCAGTTAGATATCACTTCTATAATTAGAAATGCTAGAGACAAAACAGCTATCTGAATTGCACAAGAGACATCAAACCCATTTTCAAAAACAAAGTCACAGATATATCTAAGCATATCAGCTGCTTGCTTTGCTAAAGCTTGCAAGTTTGTGTTCTATAGGCAGTGATTTCATTGCACATCCATCCTGAAACATACCACAAGAAAATTCACTGTGCTTAGTATCATTTTTATAGATGCTCATAACTTTACACATTCTGGGTTTCCAAGTCTGGCACTGAATGTACTGCTTAAAGACTATTTAATTGCGCAACTTCAGTCATTTTGGAATTCTCTCAAAAAGTTTGTGCCAAGAACAAAACCAAAACTAACAGCAAGAAAACAAAAAAGGCAACTCAAAGCAGCCTGAAAATGAGTTTCAATGCAAGAATGGTTCATTCTGGAATACAAAATCTCCATATTGAGTAGTACACATGTGACAACAGAAGGCATGTGTCAAGGAAGCAGTTTAAAGGAATGATGAATACATAGCAGATTTACTAAGACATCAAACTTAAAACCTCAAGATACTTTCATGTCTTCATATGCCTAAATCAGAGAGGTCCCAACATTAGTAAGTCACAGTTTCAAAAACCACAGGTTCGTATATAGGCTTGTCCTGTTTCTTTCACTTAAGAACAAATTTAATTGAGTTTTAAATATCATATTATATAAGTGATAACTTCTTGATTAACTTGTAAGTGCTCCAGTTTAGGTGAGGTCCTTGGTAAGTTTCAAAAACAATTCAGTCCTTCAATCTTTCACAATTATGTGACAGTTTAAAAAAAAAAAGCAAAACATGCACAGAACAGAGATTTAATATATAATAAAACTCAGCAAGTAACTAAACAGTGACAAACTGCATCGAAATGAATAGCAAAAGGCCACTAACATTTGAAACATTTAAGTACTGATGTGAGAGATATATTATAATCCCAGAAAGGGAAGAATCTTTTTCTTAAATTAAATTAACTACCTAAGCAGCAAAACCAACTGTGATTGCAACTTGTATCTTGTTTTTAAGCTAATGGAAATTTTAAGTTATAGAAAAAGACGCACCTTATTAGTTACTTGCAGATTAATAAATGAATCACTATTGGAATAATCTGAAATTGTATAATCAGCCAATAAGTTACAGGAGTTGTCCAAGTTATTTGCATGAACAATAGTACATGCAAGCTGCTAAAAACAGGTTGTATTTGAGCCTTTATAAACTTTTTCTAAGAAAAATAAAGTAACAATCCATACCAAACATAACTTTAAAGTCAGGTCCAAAGATTGAGTTTAAGATTATTTTGGCTATATTTCCTCAAATTTCTGAATGCTTTATTCCAAAAATAACTGACCTTGCCAAGCCCTGGATCAAGTCCCTAATTACAGCAGCCTTTCTGCTTCACAGCAATGACTTTACATAGCTGATTCTGGCTCAGTCAGTGCAATTCACAGTTCTAAGCCAGGCCTCTGCTCTCCACATGCTGGAGAAGGGTAACGTCCTACAGTTTCCAGCACACTAAGTAGAGGAAAAAAACCCAACCAAAAAACACAACATCAAGAAGAAAAGACAGGCTTGTATACAAAAATCTCCTCACATTTTAGGGGGTTAATAATCCAGAGTACTGACAAGCTGACTAAAATCAGCTGATTGACCTATGAACACAGAGCAATTCCTCAGAATAATTTCCCCAAGACTCCCCCACAGTTCCCTCCTGGAGTTTATCACAACAGCAGGATAAAATAGTTAGCTGTTTTAAACCAATTTTGAACCACTACAGGTCACAGGCCAGTTTATTAATCTCACTGACCAATCACTGATTTATTTTACTATATGGAGTCACACAACCTGAAGCAAGGTTGGCACAACTATGAACACACAAGAGGCCACAAGTTCCAGAGCAGGGATCTAGGCTGAGTACACCTTACATACAGATGCATACAATCAGGTTGGGATTCAAAGCTGGGAGGGCAGAATCATTGCAAGTGATGGCCACTTTTCACTCATTCTGTATACTGAGCATCAGAAAACAATATCAGTGCCCTATGAGTCCAATGACATTCTGTATTTCTTCAGTGTAGCTTGACAAAATGCAGTGTATTCAGACAATTTATGAATGAACATGTTATGGCACTGCCCCTTCCAAATCAGATTTGTTTAAATACTGAGCACTTCAAGATTCAAAGTGGTCAAAGCAAGTTCAGAACATGATGAAGTATCTTTTTTCTGCTACTGGAACAGACTACTGAGATTGTTTTCATTGGAAAAAATAAAGTGCTTCATGTAAGGTTGTTTCAAATTCTTTAAAAATACACTGGAATGGAACTAGACAAGTGATTTTTAAAACATTTAAGACTTTTGCTGAACTTTGTTGTGCTGGGAAGGCTGAAGGGCAAGCATTTCCACCTCATAATGTAAAAAACCACTTCAACAGTGCCTGCTGTAGCTCTCACTAGAGGGTATTCTAAAACAAAACTAACTAAAAGTTTCAAAAGATGGCACATTTAAAGGTTATGGCCTAAAAGGTATAAATTCAAACCAGTATGCTTAATTTCATCACACAGCAGATGGGAATGATTCATTTTTACCAGCACTTCACATACAGATCTTTGACATTAGCAGGCATATAGGTTTATGTTAAATCCATTGCTATTTCACAGAAAACAGGAGACTGTGAGAAAGCCTCTCATATTTCTGCCTTTATTATGCTTACAATTGTAATGTTGTTTACTGCTGTCTGAAGTTCTCCCATTTGGTTTTCTTGGGGAAGGGGGGCAAAAAAAAAAAAAAAAAAAAAAAAGAGACCAGGAGAGCTACTCTAGAAGTACAAACCTCTGCCTCTACCAACATGAGAAGCAAACTGCATGTGCAGCTGTGCCAGCATGACAAAGCAGGAAATGCTAACCTAAACTTTGGTCCAAATTTGGAGGCACATGCAGCACAGGCCATTTCAGTGCAGTGTGTTATGATCTCACAATGCCAAGACAAAAGCCATACTCAAAGGATTTTGACTTTTGAGAGCAAAAAAATCCAGTAACAATCCTCAAAAGCCTCTTGGGAAAATAAAACTGCTCAACGATTTAAAGAAAACAGAACATATCACTGCAAAAGCATACTGTAGTCCATGTCAGGGAACAGTACTTCACATCTGTGATCGTTGTGGTTTTTATAAGCTCAGGAGAACCTAGACAAGCATATAAGCAAGTAGTCAGCCTAGAATGTGTGACTTAAAGCTGTCTTGTGCCTATCAAGTATGATTAGACATTATCTCCTAGGTATGCTATTTACTTGTATTTGGAATACCAGAGTATTTATGCCATTATGGCAAAGCACATTGAACTCTACAGACCAATGCCAAGTTTTACTGTGGGAACACATCAGCAATTCTGCTACTGTAGCTATAAATGGGTCTAAACATATATTCAGAGAGAACTATAAATTGGCAGTTAACCTAAAATTGTATTGTTTGATGGTCACACACAGCATGAAAAATCACTCAGAAAAAAGTTATTTAAAAACAATGCCATCATATGCAGGATACCCTCAGACTTCCAGGTCAGAAATCGGTCATTCCAGCTCTGAGCGTATTTTTAAGTTCCCAACATATTCTTTATCAGTTGAATTCAATTTGAATTTTAGTTTTCCTCGAAATTTCTTAGTTATGCTTCTGTTCATATGTGAAACAATACAGAATAAAAGGCTTTCGGCAAGACTGCACACAGCCTGGTAAGTCACCCAAACAATGTTTCTTGTACTAATCTAAATCCAGGCAGCACCTTATTCATCATTGTGAATGAAAAATACCTATTCTAAGTGCGCTCGTATTAGACAAATTATAGTTGACTTTTCTGTTTCAAAACAACAAAGTTAGCGTGCTTTTGTTACATCAGATTTGTTTAAAAGTCAAACTCATCTCTAAGCCAGTTTTACCATAGCAGTAATAATTATGGGGCAGAAAAATATGTGCAAGATATTAACTCATGAAAAGCTTATAATATTGAAAAGTGCTGTTTCTATATGCAGGATTAAAGCAATTTCACCCTGAAAAAATTTGTAAAAATACTTTATCAACTCAACCACTTTGAAATCCACTCAGTTAAGTGTATTTTATCCTCTCAAACGTTATTCTATGCAATAGTGCTGAAAAAACAGTAAGAGACCATCATTACACAAATAACAAGCAACGTGAAACACATGGGGTATCAATAAATCCGAGTTTTAGCAATTTCAAGCATCCATCAGATTCCAGTTTTGGTGGTGCTACGTTGGTCCTTTGTATGTGACTATCAAAACACCACTGATAGTTATTTTACCTATCTCAGATTCAGTGCTAAATCTTAGAAACCTCACTACAAACTTCAAATAACTGAGGTTGATGGTTCATTTCAACCATTTGTTTACATTTTTACTCTGTTGTAACAGCAGCTACATTTTCAATGTTTTCTGTTTCCACAGAAACACATCTATCAGTTTTTAACCCCTGTATCAACTACAACAAGCTGCACACTTGCTACACTCTAAACTATTTGGTTAAAATGTGACTTGCAAACAAAGTTGCTGAACAAGCCACAGTTACAAGACCTAAGAGTGTATTTCAAGAAGACAAAACACCTGTCAGTAAAAGGCTTGGTATTTCTGACTACCTCAAACAATGGAGAAGCTGAACTGGAGAAAATAAAAAGTCAATTATCTAAGTGTAAACTGGGCTAATGAAGTACACCATTTTGTGTGATGTGACAGTAAGCCCTTACTGAACTTGGTGCATTTAAACTGCTTTGATCCTGGAGACATCCAAATCCTGTATTTTTTCCTAAGCTCTCCATAAAAATGCAGAAGGTGAAAAGGATCACTATTTTTAGTGAATGCTAAAAGCTGACACCTTATTTGAAGGTTTATTCTTCTGCTATCAATCATCACAAAAAGCATACTAAGGGGGGAAAAAAACTATTATTGGATTCAAGCAGCATACTACTGAATTTATCAATCTAAAAGTGCTGCTTAAAATGCCACCTTAAAACGTGTACTTTCCAAAAACATTTTTTCTTGGCAAAAGCCTTCAAAACAATTGGATCTAGCAACCTCTCAGTAAGACACAGCATTTACAAAGCCGTACCATAGCATTTACATCAGAAATAGCTTATGAAGAAATCTTCCAGGCCCTTGACAATCTAAGTATGTTGACAGTGTCCTTTATGATCTAAATGTGAGATCCTGGGGCCAGCTGATCTCACAGTAACTCAATCTTTATGAGTAACTAAGTCAGTACTTATTTGCTTAAAGAGTAATATGATAAACACTCATAAGAAAAATCCAAACATTAAAGTTGCAATAAAATACGAGATTTTGTTGGAGATTTTCCCCAACTCCAGAATGACCATTCAGCCATCATTCTTGTTCAGAAGGTCAGCTGATGGAGAACTCTGGTTAACTTTGAAAGAAATCAAGTATAGTGAGTTACTCTGCCATTTAACCAAACAGCTCATACTCAGCAGGGGCACAGGATATCACGCTGGTGGAGACACAACCAGACAATCCCATCAGGCTTGTATCATGTCTTGTCATTTGCATGTGTGAGCAAAATCTGTTTTACAAGTCATTTTTGTGTAACAAGTGGATCTTAGCAAGTATCTTAGAAGCTTGTCAATACATCAAAATACAAGCACAACAGTCAAAAGATTTTTAGCCAGAGAAATTTCCCACAAAAGAAGATTAATAACAGTTTGGATTTTATTACATAATACCACACCTAAGATGGTTGCTTTTTTGTAAAATTATCTTCTCTTACTCTGAGATACTCAGTCTTCAAGTATCTGCCCCTTAAATTTCAGTTAACTACTATTTTATGGTCTTAATATTCGCAGTTGCTTTAGAAAAAAGTTAATCAGCAATTTATGTTCTGAGTGAAAACTATTTCAAATGCAACTGAGCATTCTGACCACTTTCATTTTCCTGATTTTTTAAGTTTCTCATGTCATGTACAGTTAAATATCTCTTTGTCTGGAGTATATTTTAGGTGGTAGACAAGAACAACAGGAAGATGAGGATAACAAGACATGGTTTTAAAGACCAGTGTGAAGTTGAGGACAATTAGGTGCCCCAGATCTCATCCTGCAAATGCCAAAGGGTCAGTTAAGTGTTGTGGAATTTATTTTTAAAATTTATTTTTAAAAATTAATTTAAAAATTAAAAATTATTTTTTAAAATAGACAAAATGGGAATCTTTGACTTCAGCATCAGATGACCTACCACTTGCAATACATCCATGTATTTTTGCAGATGCTAAAAAGGGCTAGAATTTCTGTTTAGTCACCTGACTGCCCATGCAAATACCTCTTCAACAGCCAGCTCCACGTGTGGGATGGAGCAAAAACTGCATAAATGAGGATGGGTTCAAGCCCAGAGACTTACAACCAAAACGGATCAGACAAAGAAAAAGTCATTGCTTCACAGACAAAAGAGCAGCTATTGCAGTAATGAACACTACTAGTGAGTCAAAATAGTCATGACAACTCAACTGCCCACTTGAGTAGTTGAGCACAGCTGGTTCACCTAGAGCAAATTATTTGACATGGGTTTAATTAGAATAATTATCAGTAGCAATGGGAAAGAGCAAATAGTTTGTGTATGTGCCTACAGGGTTTAAGTGTTCAAGAAAGATTCATACAGCTCCTGTAAAACACCAGAAAAATGGGAGACTTATACACAGATGTATGAGGACAGCAGATGGTAATAGAAAAAAAACCCCATGTGTGAACTAGCACTTTTTTTAAGTTTCATCACTAAACAGGCATTTTAAAAATGTTTAGGCTCACTTGATCATCTCATGGCAAAGCCATACAATGCAGCATGAAACTTCCTTCACAAACAAATAGGGCATGTTATCACAAACTCAGACTGGAAAGAGTTGGGGGGAGGAACAGGGACTTATGTTCACAACCATATTCCCATGTTAAATACCAGAGCGGTACTAAGTACTAATCCTCAGATAGTGGACAAAGCATTACATGAGAATAACAAACAAAAAGGGGAGATTCAAGTTAGTATGTCCCACATGAAAAGTACATTATATACTTTGACCAACACTAGTACCATCCTTCAAGTAAAACAAATCCAGGCTTTGATCCAGCACCAGAAAGAACTGAGTCCTAATGCACACATTTAACCTACAACTTCTGTATTTTAGCAGCTCATACTAAGGAGCATGAGAAGGCTGGCCCACACCAAAAAAGTCCTGTTTTAAAGGGATAGTTGCAATAGAGATTAAAAAAGCACAGTTTCTCAAGGTTCTGATACAAGAGGCAGGTTTATAAAAATACACTTATGCAGAGAAATGTTGCAGTAAACTCACTGGAAAGAAAGTGTTTTGAAAAAGTTGTGCTCCTTCCAGTACTTTTGGATATGCAGTGTTGTTAGAAAAATGGCTCATCTCCCAAATTGTTCAGCACTGTATAGAGAAAGCAAAGTTTTCATAACCCTATCAGGCTTGCCAGCTAAGGTACTGAACATAGACTTGACAAAAATAAAAAAATTGAACTGAGAAGGTCAACTTGGAGGCTACATCACAGCTTAAAAACTGAGGAATAACTGAAATGAAAACAAAAAAAGTAAGTTGGGTACAAAACTATAGTCACTGACTGTATTTCTTCAAGCTAGCTGAGCTCTGCTTACTTTTGAAGAAGGCCCCATATTGAATATTCCGTGAAGATGCCACTTTTGGACAACTAGCTAATTGCTGTCTCTGGGAAGTTTGTGTCTTAAGATTTTTCCACCTAGTAATAGTCAACCTACCTGCCCATAGTTGTCTATGCCAGTTACTAATCTATTTAAGTTTAATAAATCAAAAGCTGTCCTTAGGGACTGGCCAAGAGTCGTAAGTCCTTCAGCTTGAAGGTTTTTCAGTTCATTCATAAACGTTGCATGATTTTCCTTCCAGCCAGCCTGCAAAGAGAAACATGAGAAGATTTATTCTGCAGATACGAGTTTTGCTTTCCTGTTAGGCTACAAAGAGCCTTCCCTGCTGCATGCAGCTCACTAGAAATGCTAACAAAACACCTCAGAAGTTAGTAGTATTTGATGTTGCTCCAAAGAGCCTGAAATGATGCACTTCTCTTAAACCATAGAACTCCCCATTTATCAAACGAGCATTTTTGCTTTGTCCCCCAGGACAAATTTCTTTGAGGACACCGGTGCCCAAACCTCAGAACTATTTACATCACCCTCCCAGATGGAAGCCAACTGCGCTTGTGAAGCGACCTCCAACAGGTTCACCGTCCTGTGTCATGTGGACCCACCGCCCCCTTCCCCCGCGCGGTGCGTCC
>NW_008238132.1:7878781-7879075 GCF_000691975.1 Corvus brachyrhynchos
CCCGGCCCAGGCAGCCCCCCGCTCCCTGCCGCCCCCTCCCCGCGCAGTCACTCTCGCTCGCTCTCTCTCGCCTCCTCTCGCAAGGCAGAGCCCGGTACCTTCATGAAAGTCTCTACAGCGCCTTTGGCTATGTCCAGATAGGTGGTGCCCAGATGAGTGCGCTGGTTCATGGAGGCGGACGTGTCTATCAGGAAGAGTAAGATGGGCATAGTGCGGAGGGGCCGGCGGCCGGGCGGCTACATGGACAGCGGGCGGGGGGCTGAAGGGAGAACCGTGGGGGGGAGGTGAGGGGAA
>NW_008238132.1:7880281-7897690 GCF_000691975.1 Corvus brachyrhynchos
CCTGGCAGGCAGCACAGGGGTCGCCTGTCGTATCCACTGGGTTTAGGATGGAGAAAACAGTCCGGTACCATTTTGATGATGAATTCCTACAGACATGGTCTGGCCTTTCACTCGATCCTGAGGAAAAAAATACTGGCTAGCCTTAGCTGTGACCTTTTTCCCTCCATACGGGCAGTGATTAACACTAAGGTTTCTTTCATCCACGCTAAGGCACTCCAGATTTACTTCTTATAAATCATGTAATTATGGAGTGTTCCTAACCAATTAACGACGAAGATCTCTGTTGTCAGTTTTTTGGCGATTTGTTAAGGTTTGGGGTATTTTTTTCCCAGCAATTCAGTCTGCTGTTTCTGCTCATAGCCTTGGAGCAGTAACTCCAGAGCCATTTCTTAGCATAATCTGTTCAGGAGAATGCTCTGCTTCCTATCTGACTGTTTTTTGGGTTTTTTTCTCGATCCAGCTGATGTGCTCCCACAGCTACTGCTCTAGAAGGTTTGAAGCCACTGTGCTCCTTCCTTCTCCCAAGATAAAATTAGCAGTGTTCTGGCTTGATTCATCTTGGTGTTCCAGGCAAGATTTCTGTCTTGTTAGGCAAGAGCTTGTTTGGGCTTTTTTATTATAATTTTTTTTTCAGACTAATGGAAAATTAGCATTTCTAGGAAGAGGGAGGGATAGAATCGCATCTCCATTGCAAATTGGTATGCATTCTTATGCCTTCGAGGAGCTTATTTTGGTTTTCCTGTTGGTGCTGCACCTGTGACCTGTGCCATCCTTTCTCAGGCTTTGGGGTGAAATCAAGGGCACTTCCTTTCAGCCCAGTTTACCATTCAAGGCCATTAAAGTATCTCCAATCATAAGGACCCTGTGAGAGCTGGGAAGGAATCTTTGGAGTTGGTGCAGGCTAAAGTACAGCAACTTTGGAAGTAACATCTTTTACTGTGATTATTTCTCACTGTGGATCGTGCTGCTGGTGGTGTGAGTGGCCAAGCTCATGTGCACTCAGTGGCTCTTCAGCTACTTGTATCTTTCCAGCAGTTCAGTATTAGAGCTCTAACAATGGTGCTGGGTCTCATGACCTGCAGCAAGGCTGTTCTGGTACAGGTTCTACTGTATAATCTGAATCCCTCCTGTCAGAGGGAGAAAACCAGCAGGGGCCACAGAGGCCACATTACTGGGTTACCCTGGAATCCAGCTGCATGCCAGTCCCTGTTACACAGTAAATCATTTGGACTGTCTGAGGGGCTTGATTCACAGTCATTTTCTCTCCACTGAGGTATTTTGGGACACCTTCCTTCCCCTCAGGTCCCCGCAGAAAGTTACAGGTATCTTCTGCAGCTCCTAAGGTCAGCAAGACTGGCTGCTGGAAGAGCAGTAATTGTCTCCCTAAAGTGAGATTCAAGTTGTAGGCTGCAGTGCTGCTGTAGCAAATCACACCTTGGGATTAGTAACGTCATCTGGGAGTAATGTTGACTGAGTGTATGATGATGGCCATTAATTGGCTTCCTTTTAAATTTCTGAGATAGGCACATTCTTCAGACATGCCATATTCTCTCCTATTTGTATGTTGCTGATATTCCATTGACCATTCTAATAAAACCAGAATCACTTTTGTGTGTAAAACATCATGCATCTTCTTGGGGAACATCTGAAAAATGGGAAACTTCTGGAATGGTTCCTTCTCCAAAGTGCTGGAAAAGAGGCATTTTAGAGTCCTTGCTATACCAAGAAAATGTCACGATGAAAGGCAGCCTGGGCCATGAAGACTTTGTATAAATCCTGGAAGGTCATTTGGAATGTTTATGTTTTGTTGCCAGTAAATGAAGAGAGATCAGGGAAAAAATTATGTAAATTCATGGCGATAGAATCAGTTATAAACCAGCATGAATTCTGAATCAACTTTGAAAATTGCAAGCTGTATGCATGCTGTAACTTTCTTGCAAATGCAGGAGGAAGGTGAGACTGAAGCAGCTGGCCCCACCCTACCCCTAGTTCCCTCAGCCCTGGTAACACTGATGGAAGCATCCCACAGACAAAACTTGTACACAGTTCCAATGGGATTTATGCAGTGAAACTAATTTACTGTACTTTTCTGTATGCACTTGCTATTTGCTGTTATCTTGGAGGCCATTTGGAGCATTCAGTCCTTCCTGCTCCTGTGCATCTTCTATTAGATCTGTATTAGATCTGCTATAGGGCAGAATCGTGGCTGGGTGTGTGTTGTCTGTGGTAGGCATTGGTACTTTACTGCTGGGAGCAGGCCAATTTGATTAATATTGAGAAAGATTCTTTCAAAGACAGGTAATCAACCCAAGCCTTAAGTGTGCATCAGCCTCTTGATGTGAGAGTCATAATGGCTGGTACTGCCATCAGAGTCACATTTATAAATCTGTGTGGGAGATTGGCTGCAAAGGAACAAACCCCAGTGATATTAGTGGTTATGCTCATTACTGGCAGAGCTGACACAGCTGAGCAGGGAGAGAGAGTGAGGCTGTCACTGAAAACAGATGCATCTTTCTTTTGCTTTTTTTTGTATGGTGGGCAAAGTGACACCCCATGCACAGTCCAAATGAGCCAGTTGTACCTTTTCTCCTGAGTCAAGACAAATTATTTCAGCAAGCTTCTGGCTGGAGGAATACTCTTGCTGTCCTGATGATGCAAAAGATTCCACCTACTTCCATACAGGTTTGTATTTCTTGTACATCCATGAGGAAGCATGAATATATATGTATGTCTAAGAATATTTGTTTTCTCATCTTCATAGAATAGGTGTTGTCCATTTGGGGACAAATAAGGTAGTATTGAAAATGCAGATTTACTTTACATTTGAATGCTAAGTCAGTAAACCAAAAATCAAACAAAAGTATGAAAATATACCTAAGAAAACCCCATCATATGAAAAAAGCTGAAGAGCATTTTTCTATCATTTGCTGTTACTGTGTTTTCCTTAAAAAGCTTCTTCTCCAAGTTGATGTTTGTGAAATTTCTGTTGTTGGCCTTATTTTGTCCTAAACTGCAGGCTTAAATGGAAGATGCTGTGTTAATGACCTTCAAGCAGGTCTGAGAACTAAAATTGACAGAATAACTATTTTTTCGTAATTGTCTTTCTCCTCAATATGGAATTGTTTTCACAAAGAAAATTTCCAGGTCTTAGTCAGTCCAGGTCCTAATGACACAGGAAAATTTTTCAGAGCTTCCTTTAAAGTACAATTCTGTAGCCTTTTAGATTATCATTATTGTTTCCCCGCCTATTTAACAGTTATGTTTTCCATTTCCTAATTTTATTCTTATATCATTAAAATATATTTCTTTATACAGCATTCTGGGTTTCAATTTATCTTTTAATACTTGTGTCCTCTTTCTTTTAGTCTTCCTTTAGCCACGTTCTGTGTATTCAACTCACTTGCTTTTTTCTATAAATAATTTTTTTAACTTGTCTTGCATACATGGCAGCTTATATTGTTGGGGGGGTTTGTTCTTGTCCTGATGGGTTTTTTAACTAGTTTCAATGCAGTGGGGTTGGAGCCTATTTTTTTTTCCTCTTCCCAAAATTCTTGCCAAAGAGAAACTGATTAAATCTTATAATTCAGATAGCCTAGGTAAACAGAAAACTTTTTTAATGTATATTCTAGGACGCGAATGAGGGTGCCTATTTTTCCAAGATTTGCAGAGGCAGCTGCCTTCCTTTGAAACTAGCATCTTTTAGAAGCATGTACTTTGGGTTCCCTAGCACCAGAACACAGCAAAACTACATCCCTCTGCAGAACAATGACCTCTAAAAGAAGTGGCATTCTGGCTTCTCTTGGCCCATCTTCAAAGACACCCTCTTTTTCATTGTCCATCCATTGGGAAACCCAGAGGATAGCCTTTGAAGTTTCCTAGGGATTTTTGTATTCCCCACCACCCCTCCAGTCATCCAAATCCCTTGCTGTTTCCTGGCTTGGGAGTTGGAACCGCAGTGAACAGCAGTGTACCATCCAGGGAAAGAACAGTTAATGTAGAAATGCAAGGAAATGGGTACAACAGGGGTTTGATATAGCTTGTTTTCTAACTGTGCAGCCTGAATGTGGGTACTGGGAGACTGAATTCATGAGTATTTGTGAAGTACTTAGGTACTTCCAAATCAAGTTATGATGGAAGTGCACAGTGAGATTATTTTCTGAGGAAAGAACCTGATCTCTTCAAGGTCCTCTGGCTGTGACAGCAGAGTTCAGTCACTTAATGATGGGGAGGTTGCAAGGCACCTGAATAGAAGATAAGGAGGATTTTGTCATTAAGTAAACTGTGATACATGCTTTTCCTTTACTCTTACTGGTCATAGATTGAAAGGTCTTCTAAACTATGCCCTGTCTTCATGTGTATTTAACATTGTTTAATAGAGCAAGACCTCTCCTATTTGGTACTGTGGGGGAATATTAAATATAACATGGAAAAAGCTACTTAAACTTTTCAAAATTGCAGTTGTGATAAGGTAGTACACATAAGAATTCAAATAGATTTACATACAGTTCTTATTTATCCTTTCTGATGTGTTATATTGCTCCTTTCACTTAAGTTAGGGTTCTGGTCAAGAACAAAAACCTGTCTCATCTCTGGGCCTTTAAATTTATTCCATGTCCTGAGTGTCTAAGCTGGTGCATCAAGATCCAAAGGGAACGGAAAACACCCTCTAGCACACAATAAGGCCTGCCTGCCTTCCTTCCTTCCTTCCTTCCTTCCTTCCTTCCTTCCTTCCTTCCTTCCTTCCTCCCTCCCTCTCTTCCTTCCTTCCTCCCTCCCTTCCTCCCTCCCTTCTCTCTCCTCATTTTCCATCCTTGAGATGCTGGTGGCAGCAGCAGCCCATTTGATTACTGATACCACCAGAATGCCCAAGAAAATATCAGAACAGACTTCTCAGTTTACCAGCAGTCCCCCAGGTCATGAACACAGGAGGAGTCTTCTGCATTCACTAAAACAACAGGTTTGAGGAGACTTTTGCTTGTTATTTCAGGGGAGGAAAAAATCATCTCTTGCCAGAATGGCCAGAGGTAATAGTTAGGGCCATTGAAAGTTTGAAAAAGATCATTTGTAGCAATCTGCCTGGTTTTCGGGGTTGCCATGCAGGCTTTCCTATGACAGGAACAGAACTATGATACTCTTCCTCCACAACACCACTTTTAAATGATCTTTGGGGTGGTTGTTATGGCCCTCCCAGGGAAGCTCCCTGGGGCATGGATGCCTTGCCTGTACCCACGGACCTGAGCAATCCCCTGTCACTGTTCCAGTGATTGCTTTTGTTCATTCCTCCAAGCATTCCTTCTTGCCTTCACTACCAAGTTTCATTAGCCCTGGAAATCGTATCCTTCCTGAAGTGCTGGACCCTCCCGCACATTTCATAGCATAGCAACGTAACTCCATTACCATGGATCCCAGACACAAGCGTGCAGAATTTATCTAACTAATCAAGCAGCTAAGGGACACCAATTTCAGCTATAGTCAGCTTGGATTATAAAGCACTTACAGCTAAAAGGTAGCCTACAAGCACCTCCCAGGGAGGCAAAAGAATGAGGTGGGGGAGGGGGTTTGTTTGTGGTTTGTTTTGTTTGGGTTTTTTTAATGGCATATGTAATGTGCATAGTCTTGGTAAACAGACAGAATTATTCATCCATCCCTAAGCTGCTTCCCGCTGAGGTATCACACCTGCATGTGATATTTGAGAGCTGGGAGTTCTTTCTTTAAAATATTGCCACACTGTAGAGGTTTATTGTCCAACTTTTACTCTGAGTGTGATTATTATGCATTGTCATCTTTTGCCCAAAATCAAAATACACTCTAAAATAAAGATGCACTCAGTTGCTACACAAAGCAGCTGGCTGATGACTGATGTTGAATGGAATATGGACTAGTTGATCTTTTTCCACTTAGCAGTTAATGAAAACTTAAATCTCAACTAGTAGCTAATCGGAAATCTCTACAAAAGCCATCTATAAAGCACAGACTTAGGTCTTCCAGAATACAATTAACCTGATAAAGCCTCTCATCCAGAGAAGGAATCTGTCATCTGTATTCCATGCCTTCAAGGACCTATATCAAGGTGTTTGGGACTGTTTGCTGAGCATGTTATTCAAAAGATGCAATTAAAATGAAGTGAGAGGATTTTTTTCTTTTCTATTTTTACACACCCATTGAAGCTCTGATGTAAGGCCTATTTGTCATAGAAAACTTAAATGGGTGCCACAGGGGGAAAATCTCTCTTGCACCAATTTGCAGAAAAATAGTGTCTTGTTTTCTAAATATTTCAAATGAGAAGGAAGGACACTTAAAACACAGCTTTGGAACACACAAAAGGATAATTCTTACTGACTTAAAGACTACAAAAAAATTTCTCATTAGGAAAATTTTAAAATTGACTTGAGACCAGCTTACAGCAAAACCTGAATTAGAAATGTAACCTTTTTTCATAACAAGACTTCACCAAGCAGTGCTATTTTTGTCAGTGATGACTTCCTTTGTTGCTGGAGATGGCTTTCAATTTCATGATGTTGCAATCGGAAAGCCTTAAATGTTTCAGAATCAGTTCTAATATTTTCCTGTTGGTAAGCCATTTTTAAGACAACCTACCATTTATGGTTATTTTCCAAACATGGGGCCAAAATAAAAAGTCCAAGAAAGCCCATCCCATAATTCACATTGACAGTAAGTGTATGCTTCTCCAGGTTTAGCAGAGTGTGTGTGTACACCAGTCGTGTGATGAGTGTAACGTTTTCTCTGAGTTTCTCCTGGTCTTTTCCTCTTTTAAGGTATTTCTATTTTCTGTTAGTCTGTTTTCCTAGGAACTTGACACCGATACATGCATTTCTGTTTGCTGGTTTGTGTGAGTTGTGAATAAAGATAGCAGTGATTTATATAACTGGGGTCTCAAAGGATGATGAAACTTAACAATGCAAAAACCAGGCTTTTAACTATTATATGCATTCCATTACATCTCAGGGTATTGCAGGTTGGTTTTTTAAAATTTTATTTTCCTTGATCAATTCTTATTTTTCTTCATGTCTTCCATTTCATGTCCTTTTTATCTCCTCTTTCAGAAGAAGTTACAATATGTTTTTCTTGACATTTCTACTTAGATATGGCTTATCTACTTAGATATGGCTCTCCTCAGCTGGCTGAGGAAAAAAAAAGCCAAAACTACTAATTTGCTCTGACAAGTGCTTTCACTCTTTGTGTTTTTGATGATTGGTTGTGCTGTGTGCTGGACTTCTGCAGCAGCTAGTTAGTAACTCCTGATGCCAGAGTAACTCCTGATTCCAAAGGTTGACAGATACCATTTGAGCTCTCATTTCAGAGGTAAATGACAGCCCTTTAACCCAATTATAGTCCAGTGTGGCATAATTGGACTCATTTGTGATCCTTTACCAACTGGCTACTACAGTTAATTTATGGGAAATGGGACAGTATTCTTTTTTTCAAGGGGAATTAGAGTCTATTATGCTTTAATTTATACATTGTTTAGAATTCTCCAGACTGTTTATACCTTAGCACCAATTTTTCCATTTCTGCATCTGCTCATTATTTCCTAATTCCTTTTTATTATACTGAAATCTATTGTTTCTGTGTTAACATGCTTTACAGAAGTTTTCACTGAGACATTTGGAGTTTTTACTTTTGTTACAGTGTCCCTCTAATTAATACAGCCAATTTCACTATAATGTCAATTACTTTGTGGAGTATATAACTGTGACCATCATCTAAATCTGTTCCTTATTGCACTGGTAGCAGTGCAGCAGACCACTGCCACTAGCATCACACTTTCCTGTAATTCTGACACTGTAGTGAATTCCTTCCCAACTGGCAATAAGAAGGTCTTACACAGCTCTTTCTCTGCTTGAATTCTCTGTTTTCTGGATTGTGAAATTGTCCTCTGCATAATTCAAGAACCGCTTCATGATCTATGTTTGGCAGAATTTGTTACCCAACAGATGTCTGGACAGTTAATGACCTCTGTAAGTACAGCCCTGTGATTTCTTGCTACTGATGGTCCAAGAATTTTTAATCTATTCTGCTACAAGTCAGCACTTGAGCAGCATGTTACCTCTTATTATAAAACAAAAGCATAAAATCTGTATAAATTTTCTTTTCAGAATTGTTATGCCTAGTCAGAAGTGGTATTTTTCCCTCATTTTCTTCTGAATCTTTGTTCATGTATGTGTACATACCATGCACACATGCACATAGCTCCATATTTTTCCTTGGCCCAAACCAAAGGACATGAATGAAAACCCCTGAAATTAATCAAAATACAGTTTCAGAGGAAGATTACTCCCATAAACACAAGTCAGAACTCACACTGCATGTCTTCAAATTGGGGAAAGGGTAGATGCCTGAAAATGGTCTATGGTAGCAAAGCCTCTTTGACTGTCACTTTTACACATATAGCAAATGTAGTCTTACATTTGAAGAGGATTTGAAGGCACTGGAGTGATGTGTTCTCAGTATGAAATCATGCTGCAGCTGCACAACCATTCCCTTTCCTCCCCCCCCCCCCCCCCCCCATTCAGATCAAGCTCTAGCCCATCCCTGCATAGGAAAGTTGTCCTAGTTTCTCTTCTGGTTTTTTTTTTTCTGTTCAGTTATCGGCACTTGTGAGAGGAAAATTGTCAGGCAGGATTGTATTAAAGAGGAGGTAAGAGAGTCTCTAACATCTGGCACTCATCTGCCAGAGGAGAGAGTCAAGGAATTGAATGCGGATTGATACAGGTCCAGTCAGACATCCCTGTGGAGATATTCTGCAAGCCAGGTGCTGAAGTTCCCAGAACATAAATCTGCACAGTGAAGTGCTTGAGAGGATGGATTGTACTTCAATGTGTGCCACTGTGAAGGAGAGAAATTAGGCTGCCTGCATACAAGTGCTCCTCTAGCAGTCAAGGTCCCAGCAGCTGCCTGGAACTCTCACCACATAGCTCCTGAAAGCCAGGAAGTTTGCTAGATGTCTCATTGGTACCTGCTTCTGCAGAGGAAGGGTCATTGTGGCCAAACTGCTGGATAGGAAGGTACCCAAACACTGGAGAAATGTTCATCAGCTGGATCTACACTGGTAAGGTTCAGAAGCCAATGCTCTGGCATTCTATGCAGAGCTCTTACAATTGAGGTATAGGCAGATTACTTGGCAATTTTGGCATGAAACTCCTGGCAACCTCTCAGATGGTATGTGGATATGGCTTGGAGAACAGCATGGAGCAGGAGCCATTTCCTCAAAAGCAATTTTACATCATCACTTTTGGGTGAAGAAGAAAATGTAGTTCTGCAATGCAAGCTAGGACACACTGTTTTGCCTCAGAACCCGAAGAACAATCTCTGGTTTGTTTTATGAGCTAGCAGAGCTGGAGCAGGTACCTGAATTTCTTGCTACAATTTTGGTCTTGGCCTCTCTAGCTTTGGCAAAAGGTTTCTTTTTGTTAGGTGGGGGGATGGAGGGGTGAGTTGTTTGGGTTTTTTTTTTTTGCGGGGAGGGAGATTGAGGATTTTGTTTGTTTGTTTGTTTCATGTGTTTAAGTATGCATGCATATCTACTTTTGGTTTTCTTCAGATGGAGAAACCTGTTTCCAACACTCATTCAGTACAATTTGAGGGTCTTTACATGTTCTTAATTACTACCTATCCCCTTCTCCAGTGTCTTCTCACTTGAACACTTTGGGAGACATGGCCAATTCTTAGTGTTTCCTGTCATGGTTCAATGGCAAATAACTATTGCCCTAGTCCTGTCTTGTTACTGGAGCTGATCTAGCACGCCAGACAAGTTCTTTTGGTTTCAAGAGCATCGCTTGGCCTCCTATGGAGTCTTTTGAGCACCTAAAGGTGCCTTTTTATACTGATACCTGGTTTAGAGCCTTTGTGTGAAAATTGTCCTGTGCTCATATTAAGCATACAATACAGATGCTATTCTGGGGCTAGTTAGCTTGAATTTTGGGGGCTGGTGAAAACTACTGGGAATGTAATTTTTTCCTCCTCTCTCCCAGATGGACTGACTCACAGGTTTGCTTTGTTTTCCTGTTTGGAGATTCCTTGTGCACTTTCAGAGGTACAAGCTGTACACTCGTCAGTTCCTCAGTCTTCACAGGGGTATTTCTACTATCTTGTCAGATTATATTTTTATACAAGGAGGTCACTGAGTTACAGATGAGGACATGACTGAATAATTGGTTTTGCCCTCCAAACATGTGGCCTCTTGTCTCTAGAGCACTTCCTATTTTACAATAAAGAGTATTATTTCTCCCGCTTTCATGAATTTTCACATTTGGTGGATGTCCTACAGTGGGCCAGTGCTTTCACACCCACTCTTGTCCCAAAGGAAGTCTTCCTAAAGCAGCTAAACGTGACTCAGATATGGTTCTCTCTTCAAAATCAAAGGGTGCTCTGTAGGTTGTGACAATAAACATATGGGCCTACTACTGTGCAAGATGTTCAAAGCAATCAGACATTCTGGCTGCAATCTATCTGGAATAAAAATTATCAGGAGTGGCCTTGAGGTAATCAGAACCAAATGCTCTATAACACCATCTGTGATAATGCCCATCTAAATGTGGCATTAATGGGGTGTATATATGTGGCCACAGGCTGAAGAACCTCTTACTACAGTGATGATCAGAAATGGTGACTTGCCTGCTAAAGAGAAGGTGGTACATAACATTCGCACAGAGTAAGACATTCAAAAGTTTGATTAGACAATCTGGGATTCTTTTTTAACTCCAAACGGTCCTGTGGCAGTGAGTCATAAGTCCCTGTATACACTGAAACTTCTGCAATTTTGCTCTCAAGCTGCTTCTTGGGACTTCTTTGCAGAAATCATTTTCTACAGGAGGGATGAGTTCAGCTGCCCTGCTTCAGGAACCACAAGCTTTTCAAGCAATCCTTTGTCACAGGTTTGAGTTGACAAAAACCGGCAGCTTTAGCAAGGGTTCCACCTATTAAGGACTCAGATGCTTCGTTTGTACAATATGGAGCTTTCTATGTAATTGCAGTAAGGGGTAAAAATGGCTTGACTACAAGAAAACTGCCCAGCTCCAAAAACTTTCTATTGAAAAGTGCGTATTAAAATGATGCCAGAGCTTTGTTAGCAGTTGCACTGCTAAGATCTTTTGGGCGTAAGTTGTATCAGACTTTTTGTATTTTCAAATATTCCTTCATTCTTTCATCAAAGGCTCTTTCAATATTAACAAGCAATAAACATTTTTATATTTTTAATAGTTGTTTATATTTTAATAGTAGTTTTCTTGTTTGATTTTTCTCTTTGTGCACTCAGATCATCACAGAATGGTTTGGATTTGAAGGGACCTTAAGGATCATTGAGTTTCAACCCCCCTGCCATGGGCAGGGACACCTTCCACTACACCAGATTGCTCAGAGCCCCATCCAACCTGACCTTCAACACTTTCAGGGATGGAGCATCCCCAACTTCTCTGAACAATGTGTTAGTGTCTCACCACGTTCCTTGTAAAAAATGTCTTCATATGCCTAATCTAAACCTACCTTCCTTCATTTCAAAACCCTTTCCACTTGTTCTGTCACCACAACTCTTGGTAAAAAGTTTCTCTGTCTTTCTTACAGGCTCCCTTTATATATTGAAAGACTGCAATAAGGTTTCCCTGGCACCTACTCTTCTCCAGGTTGAATAACCCCCAACTCTCTCTGCCTTTCCTCATAGGAGAGGTGTTCAAGCCCTCTGACCATTTTTGTGGTTATCCTCTGGACCAGCTTTAAGAGGTCCATGTCCTTCCTCTGCTAGGGATGGCAAAGCTGGATGCAGGACTCCAGGTGGGGTCTCACAAGGGGAGAGTAGAGGGGCAGAATCACCTCCCTGAAACTGCTGGCCACACTGCTCTTGTAGCCCGGGGTGTGACTGGTTTTCTGGGCTGTGAGTGCACATTTCTGAGTCATATCCAAGTTTTCATCCACCAGTATTCCCAAGACCTCCTCTGCAGGGCTGCTCTCAGTCCAGTCATCCCCTGGCTTGTATTGGTAATACACTGACCCAGGTGCAGGACCTTGCACTTGGCCTTCTTGAATTTGTGAGGTTTCAGATGGTTGAAAGCATTTTGTCAATCTAACAACATCTACTGTAGGCCCATGTGTAATACATGTGAAGAAAAAAAAAAAACAAGCCAAATGTACAAAAGTTATTGTAATAATTTGTTCCTTGATATTCCCTGGATATGTTCTTAATTGCACACTCTAGATGAAAGAAAAGGCAATACTTCAAAGCTTTTATATAGTTCATGCATTACATAACACAAATTCATTTACCTTTCATGCAGGTTACATAGGTGATGTTAATGCATTTTCCAGATACAAAATTGTGTTTGCTGATGATATTTTATGATTCTTCAGTATCACAGAGGGAAGATTTAGGGAAGAAGAAGGTCTTAAGTTCTGAGGCCTAGAAAAATATGAGAATAATGAGCTTAGATGAGAATAATGAGCTTAGATGAATTAGTGGTCAGAAAGTTCTACAAAAAAGACAGTGCATTAAATTACAGAGGTTTTTTTACAGAAAGTTGGAGCCCAAAATGTGAGTAATACTACAGCAGGATCAATGAGGACAAAGGAAACAGCAGTAAGACTGCATACAATGCCAGAACTGCTTATGGGGCAAAATGTATGAGCCAGGAGTTGTCATTTGCAGCCCACACACTGACACAGCATCACTTTTTTTGTTCTCACATGTTCAGTCAGTTACAAAGCCAACAGCACTTGCATGGCAGCTAAAAATGAGTGTATATTTTCTCGATAAGGCACTACATAGGGGTACTGCTGTGTTTATTTTTTAATGCTAATCTTTCTCTCTATAACTTTGACCCAGAGCAGATTCAAGCCCTGTTTCTGATAGGTCCTCATTTTCTTAATGACCACATAAATCAAAACTAATAAAATATAGAAGAAAACTGTCACAATGAGCATGTAGGGCTCATTAATAGAAATATGATAGGTGGTATACTATTCATTGTGTGACTGATAAATACCTGGAGCAAAATAAGGAGCAGTGATTAAATTTGAGGGTGCATTTTTGTAACAGGTTTCATATTTTAAGCAAGATGGACAAGCAAATTTTCCACAGAACATTTTGACACTTCATGAAGTTTGCCTTCCTATATAAAGAGCTCATCTATATTTGTTTCCCACATTCTTCCAAGAATGATGTAGCATATGAAATTAAAAATACTTTTCAGTAACTATCTTATGAAGGCTGTCACTGATGACAAAATAGGAGAAGGACAGAATTTTAAACATGCATTTTTGCAGTTGCATAGAAGTGCAGGTATAGAAGAAATTGTAAATCCCATATATTGTAAATCTGGAAAACATTTGGTTTACAAACAAGCAGAGAAGAAAAGCATGAGAGAGTAAAACACCATATTCAATGACTATTGAGAGGCAGCTCTACTTGTTGCCAAGTGATTTTTACCTTTTTTTTTAATGTGGTTATCTTTTGTGTATACAAGTTCTTTGATTTTGCATGGGTCATTAAGAAGGAGGCCTCAGAAGACAAAATATGGCTTTCTGTCAATAGAGCAGTTTTAAATTTAAGCACTGAATCAGTCAAAGTGCAGTCTTGCTCCCACACTAGCTCCCTTCTTGCAGAGTGAGAGCAACTGGAATCAGATTACTTAATGGCTCAAAAGGGCATGAAGAGTTTGGGCCTAAAAATTAATCACCATAAACCAGTTTTTCTTTATTAGAGGCCTCTTTTGGGGACTTTTACTATTATTCTTACTACTGTTGAGCACTTTGTAAAAGGTCTGGTTTTCCTAGCATCCACAAAAAGACCAATCTGTTTATTAAATTGCCCTATGGCTACTCAGTGGCCCCAGTGCTTGACAGTTTTAGCTGAAATGTATGAGAGATGTCACTTACACTGCCAGATCATGTAATGGTCATAATTATGCAGAAAACTACAATTACACCAAAACAGAACATGCTGCTGTGCTTTTTGGTCAAGTAACAACTGTGCAGAACAGGAGAATCTATAAACACAGGGCTGACAGCAGAGCTGGGTCCTTCAGCTCCCTCCTCTCTGGGCCACTCTTCCCATCTGCAGGTCGGGGTTCTCTCCTGCTTGTCTCGACTGTCACACAAGATGTGGTTACCTACTTTTAAAAACAGATTTAGTATGTAAAACTTAGAAGAATCTCACCCCTGTGTGTCTAAAACTAAAGACATAAAAAGCCAATCCCAAACCCAACCAGCCAAACAGAAGATGGAGCCAGAGAGCAGCTTTTAAAGCAATTTGCCAGAGAAGATGGGGAATTCTGTTTGCTCCAACTCCTAAACTCCAAACAAGACTGCAGATAAGGAATTGGAGAAAGTCCTTCAAGATTCTGGCGCAGTACGAAAGCATGGAAAAAGGCTCCACTCTGTGTGAATGCATCAGTCCAAACCAGCACAGCTCCTTCCCCGGGGTCTTCTGTCCTCACCCTGCACATGAATAGCGTGAGCCACAACTGCTGCTTTCAGGCAGGCAGCCTAATTCTGCTCTACCCCAACCAAAAGAGGGAAAGTCAGCCTGCTTCAAGAATATAAAGGCCAAAACTAACAGAGGGATGGATGTTTCATTTACCGAGGTGTCAGCCCAGAACACAGAGTAAGAGAAATGACGCTAAAAAGCAAAGATGAGGTAATACTAATTTGATATAAAGTAAGCTGCATTTTTCATTCTGTATTACTGGTGGATACACTCTTCCAAGAAAGTTCACATAATCCAAGTGTACCTTGTAGACAAGAAGTAGAACCTTTAAATGATGTCATCATGCCATTATTTTGCAATTTTCTGAAAAAAGCAAATACTAGAGGAGCATCTTATAATTCTTAAACCTACAAAAATTTTTAATGCAGAAAAATAACTGAATAAGCTTGCTTTTCTTGGCATCAGATTCAGATGCTAAGTTGTCCTGCTTTCAGTCCTAGCAATATTTTTAATCCATGCAATCTGACCTGAAAGCTGTGACAGAAAATGAAAAAAGATATTCTAGGAAGTATTTATGAGATTTATTTCCTTGATTTTTCTTTTCAGTTATATGGGGAAACACTTTTCTAAAGTACCCTAATTTTGCTTCTGTAAGTTCTCATTAAACTTGATGTCTACAGCGATTCTAACTTTGTCTGAACTGTCACACAAGGCATGATTCCTGACTTCTGTCATTGTAGGAAAATTGTTTATAAAAAGTTTTTGATTGTTTTGTGTGACAGTGGTAGGTCTGAGAGAACACTCAGGTACTGTTGGTAATTTCCATGTCTTTTCCATCACCACAATACTCTCTAAGCCTGTAAGGGGAGAATGCAAGAGGAAGGTCCAGATTCTCACTTCAAAATATTTCTATTTCTTTGCTGTCTCCCTTCCTCCTCTCCTCAGGTTTCCACATATTAATTTTTCTCCCTGCAGTCATAGCAAAATTGTTTTTGTGTTCAATAGTTTCCCAACCATATTTCCCCATCTCATCAGGGAGAGTAGAGCATTGACCTCAAGTTTGCACACCTGACAAAATGATGTACCAGACTTCAGGACACATTTCTATTATTCACATACTTTCCTGGTCTTGCAGAGGAAATCTCCATTACAGATAAGCTTCAAAAAAAATGCCCTTAAGAATTTTATCTTGAATAGCCACTGGAATCTCTCTTGCATTGTGTTGTCTTTTTTTTTTTTTTTCCCCTTCATTTCTCCACAAAGGGTAACTTATTTCCAAAATCAACCGTTTATATAAAGCATATATTTGATTTCATAATATTTTTATTTCACTTCAGTCCAAAATGTCTGCCCACCTTTCAATGTTTTCCTCCAAACAGTGTCTTAAACCTTGAAGGAGTAGTTGGACGTGGAACTCTTTAAGGATATAAGAGAGAGAAGATTAATAAGGGAGAGTGATGTTTCAACAGGCAATTGAGGATACCCCAGCTGATTTGGGAGATATGTAGGACCTCCTTCCAATCCTGTGACCCACACCTTTGCCTATCAAGACATTTCTCATTTTCTCAACTACTTTCTTCTTTAAAAGCCTTTTTGGAAAATGTATTCTGGGTCTCCCAAAAGCCTGCAGCCTGCTATCTCCAGCATACGCTCAACACCTGTTTATCTGTCAGTGATCCACAGTGCCTGATCTTGAGTGCAAACAATTGCAAGCTTGGCAGACTTTACCACACTTCAGTTTAAAAGACATTTTTAGATATATTCTGAAAACTATCAAGTATACCAATCTTCAAAGAATACCTCAGACCTCACCAAGTAGTGAGACAAGCATTTCTATCTGTAGGTCTAGCCTAGGAGTGCAGGGTCATCCATAGTGGTAAGAAGGTGGGTCTTTGACTCTTCAGCAGTAGCTCCCTTTTAAGAATTATGAGTAAGAGATATTATCTAGTCCAGTTACACATCCTTGGGGAAATTGTTTGAGACTGCAGATTCATTTCCTGTAATCCAGCTGTGCTGACCAGACCTTTCCTGCTACAGTACACTTGCGGACCTGTCATGTTTAGTTGAGAAGGCTTAAATGTCTCACTGTGCTCCTGCAGACACTGCTTGCTTGTTTGGCAGAAAAGAGATTACTAAACATGGTGAAATTTAAGTTTCTGTCACAAGGAATTGACTTTACCTTTCCTCTGTTGCCTCTATCTACTACATAGGCAACAGAAGTGTGAGTGGGCAATCAGGATTTGTTATGTTGCAGACGCTGCTGTGTGCTACTCCTGGAGAAAAATTAAAACTCCTCATCTTGGATTTTTTCATACCTGATTCTTTTCTACGGAGAACTGCTGCTCATTGGCTTAGGGTGGGTAAATTTAAAGTTGCAGCTGAAATAGCGCTTTCCAATCTGCTGACAACTTCTGCAATGTAGGACAACACTTCAGACATTGAGCATGATTTTCCAGAATCTTTCGAGACAGATTATGAAAGTTTGGCATATGCCTCGGGAGGAAGTTGCCTTTTCACTGGCTTCAGCACAGAGCTCTGGGCAAGTGATCTGACTTTTTTGGAGTTCAATGACTTTGTCAGGAAAAGTAAGCGAAAAGAAGCCGCTTGATGAAAACGAGTTGCTGGAAGTGTGCTGCGTTTCTCTTAGGAAGAAACTTCCTGGAAGAGAATTTCTGCTGGCGCCGCGCTGCAGCCCTGCCTGCCCGCGTCCCTGTCTAATGCAGCAGCAGCAATCCCATGTTTTCCTCCAGTCCCAGGAAAAACTCAGACAAGGAAATGTAAGCAGAGGGAAGCAGCCGCTTAAAGTTCAATCTTCACTCGTTTGTTTTTGGGGGTTTTTTTCGCTCAGCGGCCACAGCAGCGTGGGACGGACCGCACGGAGCCGCACGGTGCCGACAGTCCATAACTGGGCACGGGTCAGGAGAGGGACACACTCCCCGGGCTGCCCCTGAGGCGAGCCCGCGGCGTGGGAGGGG
>NW_008238132.1:7898207-7909197 GCF_000691975.1 Corvus brachyrhynchos
GGATGGTGGAGGCAGACCTCCAGCATCCCTGTGGGACTGTAGATTCCACCACCCGGAGCTCGGGCAAGCGTCAAGGTGGCGGTGGCCCAGCATCGGGACATTGCTTTAGGCAGACACATCACGTTCTGGAGGAGAAGAAGCCTGGAGCAAGGGTCTCCAGCTTAGTGTCCCACTCGCACTCCTCCTCCTCGTCCTCCTCCACTGCTGTGTGGGTCAGGGCAGTGACTGGTCTTGGGGCGCCGCTGAAACTTGCAGGGTGACTTTTCTTAGCGTAGGTACAATGGGCTCTGAGATTCTCTTCATCACAGGGATTGCCGGGGAGTCTGTGGAGATCTTTGACCTTGCCTGAAGATTGTGATGGCAGTGGCTGAAACAGTAGTTTTGGTTCCCGTTTCCCCTCTCCAAACGTTTCTTAGTAATTGTTTAAAAATACCATATATCAGTGATAAGATCTTGGAGTTAAATCCCGTGTTGAAAAGTTGCCAAGGAGGAGAATGCTTTCAGGCCCTTTAGCAGGGCTTCGAAGTGACTGAGGCTGCCCAGAGGCAACTCTGTCTCTTTTGAAAGAGCTCAAACTTAATTCAGCCCTGCAGCTGGAGCTTCAAAATTCTAACTTGAAGATCTTTTATTTTAAAATAAGTGCTTATTTTTCTTGCAGTCCATAAATAGTTATTCTAGGCAGGGTTTCTTTGCAGCTCAGGTGTATGGTGTAACCTGTGTCCTAAGATTGAAAGACACATGTTGACCAGTGTGTCAATATGTTTTGATGCTCGAGAGTATTTGGGTGGACTGTTTCTCATGGATACCTGCTGTTCTGTTGAGTGTCTGTTTTTATGTCTCTGCAAGCTTTCTGAAAAACTGACTGTATTTTCTTTCATCTTTGTCCTTTGTGTAACTTAGTTTTCTGCTGTCAAATATGTACAGATTTAAGATCATTTAAGTTCACCCAGGCTGAGGTCTCCAAGTGAACTCTCATATGCCTGGTAGCAAGAGGAGCTGAGCTACTTGGAACAAGTACTCTGTCAAAGGAACTTTAAGCAGAGTTTTACATTGCTATGTGCTCACAATTTTATCGTCTTTACATTTTTTATGTATTTGATGAGGTGTTGAATAAAGCTTGAGCTTGTTTTGGTTCACAGTAGCTTGTTAGGCTTACTCAGCCCATTCTTTTTCCCTGTAAGAAGGTATTCCTGAAATGTATTTCCTCTCATATAGATGTCTCTCTCAATCTCTGCATCTTCCCTCACCTTAGAAAAAAAACCTGTAGCTTTAGGTGTTGATAGCAAGTTGATGCTCCAGGTTGATATTTCTGTGTAGAGAAAGGGATTGATAAGACATCTTTGTTTTCACTAGTAACTGAGATGTCAGCTTCAAGAAACAAGCAGTGAAGAAGAAGCCAGGAGTTTCACACTAGGAAAGTCTGGAGGTTCCCAGGCTATTTTCTGTTTAAAGGAATTAACCAGGTAATGTGCCTGCTTGCGGGGCTTGTTTGCAGCGTCCTTGACATGCTACAAGGTATGATCCTGCCTTTTACTTCTCTAAGCATGAAGATGTTGCTTGATGGCTCTTTCTTTCATTTTGTGCTTGCATTAGCATTTTTATTGTAGTTAAAAGGTTAAGAGTCTAAAACTGACTTGGAAGGAATAGCAGGTTGGGAGTCTAACTTGCAGGTTTTAGGATACCTGGGGTGAAAGCATAATTTGCCAGACTTTCAATACCTGTGTATTATGATTAGGCTTGTGCAGATCCTTATGGCACCTTTTCCTGTTTGGACCTGCCCTCTCGTGTTAGTGTTGACATGGTTGTTTAATGGCCTTGGAATGTGGAGGGCTTTTAGAGCTTCCTGGAAACTGTTAGGGATGGTTATGGAGATGTTATCTGTCCCTTTACTTGTTAGCAAGTAAGTGAGTTTTGTTCATGTTTCCCAGCTTGCAATATGCACTGCTCATATGAGGAAAATGTTCTGAAGCTTCTGTAGAGAACTTCAGCTGGAATGACTTGCCACCTCCAGCACTTGCTTCAGGCTGGGACATCTTCTGTAGGTGAAGGAGGAATTGTTTTGTGGGTGAATGGCTGAACACATCATTATTGAAGTTGCTGGTAGTCTTAGCAAACGCAACAGCTAGGTACCACTTTAGAGGTTTTCTTTGCTGTATGATGTGGCCCCGTACACCTAAATCTTTAAAAACAGGAGCTAGCTTGGTCTCTGGTCTCAATTTAGTATGGTACGAATGGTGTTATCTGGTTTTAAAAGACACAAAAGTGGTTTTAGCTATAGCTTGCAGACATAGTCATGCATTATATAGCCCTGAATCATGTTTGTAGCACATACATGCATATTTATTAAGAAATAAAATGAAAACTATGTAATAATAGAGAGTGTGGTTATTCCTCATAAAGAAAGACAGAGGAGGGGAAAGAAGGAATCTTGGGTGGGGGGTGGGGGGAGGGTTACGTATTTAACTAGATTCTGAAGACTTTATGTACCCTACTTTATGTACCTTTTTTAGTGTGTGTCACTTGTACAGATGATGCACACAGATTTTTCTCTTCTGAATCCTGGTCACTCATGTTAATTGAGTGATGTTCATTGTGCCCTAATCCTAGCGGGTTTTCTGATTCTTTATCTGGGCAAAACAGACTGAGCCTGTATCTCTACAATACAGCTGGTGTGCATGGGAGGGATAAGATATTTTGTGGTTTTTTTCTAAGGAAAGGGATGCACCTGTTTAGACAGGTGAGAGTTAAGGTAGTGGCAACATTTGTTATCCAGGAATGTATAAATCTAATGCAGGATGACCCTAAGAGGTTACTAGGTTTCATCCATGCTCTTCCCCGCCAGCAAACATGTGAAATCAACAGACATATATAGCCAAACATGGAGAGTCTTGAGTGATCCATAGCATTGTATGCTCATGTGAAGCTGAAGTGGGATTTTCCTAATATGCACAGCTGACCCTAAGTTGTCATCAGCTTCCTCAGTATTAAAAGCATGTGCTGCCGTTTCAAAATTGCTGAACATCCTTGTCTTTTGTTGCCTTTGGAGGGAGACGTGGGTGTTGGGCATGTCTGAAAAGTAGGTCACTGGCATGTCAAGTTCAGACATATCTAACTCTGTGCTCCGGAGAAGATTCAGTGTCATTAATCTTACCTGAGCATGGGATATGGTGGGACAAGTGCACTGACTCACCCAGCTTTCAGTGCAAGCAGTTCTGCTCAGTGCTGGCACACTTGTGTGTTTCTCAAGAGCCTGCCAGCGATGTGAGTGCTCATTCAGCTGGGCCTTCGATGTGCTGATCATGTGTAACCGTGTGAGACTGGCAGGAGGGGGCTGGGTGTCATCGTGGTAAACCTGCACTTTGCCAATAGCCCTCTTTTTACCACCAGCTGGATTGTAAGTGAGGAAAACTTTCGCAGAGGCTGGTGTAAGCAGCTTTCCTGGTAATTGTGACCTCTGGTCTATGCCCTCTTGTGGGTGGGAGTTCTGTGCTCACTTCCATGCTACGGACCTTGGAAATGTAGGTATTCCAGTCAAGAACTGTCCTCCTGGAAGTATTCACAAGAAGTAAAAATTTTCACAGTCAACGGAAAATTGTCAAAATCTTTTCTTTTTAAAAAATGGGCATTCTAGTCTCTTAGAAGGTCACAAGACTTAGGAGGAAAATATTTATCCCTTTATCCCACAGCTTTCAAATTTCTATTTAATTTTTTTTTATTAAAGGAGTAGAGACCTTTGTCTTCTCCATTACCTTGTATTATCTTAAGTTCTTTTTGAACTCAGATGTCTCAGCTTCTTCCTATGGATCACTGTACAAACAGTGAGCCCAGACTGCTTATCTTATTAGTGTCTTCATCTCACATAGGGAAAACTCTGCAGAGCTTGTATTGCTAGGTTTGGTTTACAGTTCAAGGATTTTAAATACAGATATGCACTTCAGCTGTTGTCCAAGGCTTGTATTCTGGGTATGCTAACTAGCAAGATTTTTAGGGGGCATGAAAACTTAATGTCCATCTTGTGTAAATGAAAATCTCTTTGCTAAACTAACAGTGAACTAGGAGTGGGAATATGCATATGTGACAAGAAATGTGGGAGTTGTCTTTGGGTTTGTGCTGACATGACCTCTAACATAGAGAACTGTGATCTTTCCACCCTTAAGTACATAAAAAGCAATCTTGTTCTCCTTGTGGTTTTCCTGTCCAGATCCAGAACATTAAGCATGTAGCATTATAGTTCATGTGTGTGAAAAAGCTCTAATGGAACAGTGGGTTTCTTCACACAGTGCTGTGTTCAGGCAGGGTGCAAGGAACCACAGACGCTTGGTAAACTCTCTGAGTTTCCTTTCTCCTGTGGTGGAGTGGTAGAAAGTGATTGCTTTGCCCAGCAATGTGGTTGCAGTACAGGTCTGTAATTCTTGTCTAAGCACAGGGTTACATCACCAGTGTCTTCTCTGCCTTGCGTGTGGCTGTTGGTTAACAGCAGAAGTGAAGGTGCTGTGAGAACTGATTTGGATGCTGTTTGTGTATATTTATCAGTCTAAGCCTGGAGGTTTCACATCCAGGTGATTGCAGCATGAGCAGTAGCTCAAGCAGTGCAGAAGGTGTGGATGCTCTTCACAGGTGTAAAAAGACTTGTCCCTGCCTGGAGGTTCTTTAAATTTTGATAAAAACATCAGTCACCAATAAAATTGTTGATAGGAATTGAAGAGACCTAGTGCTGTAGATGCAATTTGGTTGCTATTTTTTTTTAACTCAATTTTTTGGATATGTCGTAATTTGATGACTGTGTGTTTGGAATAAATGTCAGGGTGGAGGTTAGTGCTGGCTGTTTGTGAGGAAGAAGCGGATGCTGGCGAGAGGCTTAAGAGAGAAGACAGGAGGTCCAAAAGCTCTTGGAATCAGACATTGTTGCAGATGTTGAACAGTAACTGTTCCTGATTTGACTAACATGTATCCTGTTGAGATGCCAAAATCTGAGACTAGCATGTAAAATGTCTTGCTGGGTGCTTGTTGGGAGAGATAAACTCCACTTAGTCACTTGTGGGAGACCTTCCAATGTTGTGCTTTTTTAACCCTCTGTGCCGCTTTGTGCCACCACTTGTTGAAGTTTGTCTGAGCTTGTGTATCCCTTGCCTTAAGATGCTCTCCCCCTCTGTGTCAGCTAAAGATTTAAAGCACAAACATTTAGTCTCATCCCTCTGATTTGAGCTATCCTGAAACTACTAGCTCATGTAGGTCAATGCACAGATTGGTGGAACTCCTGCAGTTGCATTAGGTTCATGTCTTAACTGCAAGACAAGAGCTGCAGAAATGTGCTCTGACCTGACTTGGACCACAGCTTGTACAGACCCAACTTCAGCAGCACAGTTGGGCAGCAGAATAGAGTGGAACCTTAGGTGCTTGAGCCTTCTGAGTTAGAGGTGCAATGGTTTTTACTCCCCTCTCTGTTTTAGAGATTATTCTTTTGTAAAAGATGTGAGTGAATATATCTTAACTTACAAGCTTTAGCTGGAATAAGAAGAGCTACTTAATATACCTTCTGTTTGCCCCCTGGTAGCCTTTTTTTCTGCCTGTTGCTGAACAGTGTTCTTGAGTTGCAGCAGGTTTTGGGATGATGCATCTGCTTCCCATACTAACCAGTTCTCATTTCTCTTCTTGTCTTCCCTGGCCCCATCTTAATTTCCCTGGCATCTGCTTACACAGAGACTGGATCTCTCATCAGTGTGTCTCATGTCTGTCAGGCTTGGTGACCTTCCCCTGCAGTCTCTCCAGTTCTGCAGCTGAGCAGTGCTTCTCGCCAAGAGGGGACTGCACAATGCCACCTCTGTGTGTGGCCTGTGGACTCTGAAAGAAAAACAAGTGCCAGTTATGGAGTACATGCAGTACAGAGATGGCATATAACTAAAAATGTGCTGTTGAAGGAAACTTGTTAGTTTTCCTCCTCAAGATAAAGATGTCTAGAGGAGGCAGTGATGCCGCAACATGAAATCGCTGCAATACCTAAAACTAAAGGAATTGCAACAGTTTTGAAGCTACTGAGCTATTTAAGCAAGGCTGACCTTTCATTGTGGGTCACTTAGCAAACTGAAGGTCTCAAATAGCATGTGACCATTGTAACACAATAGAAATATGTCAGTAGCTTGTTTGAGCTACTTTATAGCATTTTGTTTACTGAGACAGACTTTTCTTTCTCTCTCTCCAGCTGCTCTGGTGCCTGCATGGTGTCTGCCAACCGTGATCTGTGCACAGGTTTCCTAGCAACATCTTTTAGCTGTGTGGTACTACATGGAAGAGAATTGCTCGAAAGTGGCACGAGTTTTGTAAAATGGTGTTTGTAACAGCCCAGAGAGAAGTCAGAAAGTACTTGGCAGCTCAGAGATCAAACGGAAAGGAGAGAGCGGGAGGGCAAAATGCAGGCACTGCGTTGGTGCTTCTGTGGTCAGGAGCTCTAAAAGCTTCTTAAATGATGAGCAATGCCCTGAGGAGAGCAACTGGCTTTTGCACAAGTGTCTTCTGTGCATCACTGTGTTGTGTGCACTGTAACCTCTCAGACACTGAAAGACTATTCGCATAAAAACACTGCTTTGCCCTTGTTCCTTCATCACACACTGGCCAAATATGAGTGGGTTTGTACAAAACTTCTGGTATCGGCATGTATTTGCCCAGGGATTTGATAAGAATTGCAGTAGTCCCTAATGCAAGGCCAGAAGCAAGAAAAAACACAGCTGTTTCCCTTCTGCGTGCAGTGTGAGGAGTGATGGATACAGCCATGCACTGCTGGTTGTGGCAGGGTGGGATGGGGCACCATGGGACGGAATAGGAGCAGCAGCCATGGAGTTCTGAGAATAGCCACACACAGCGGGGCACATCCTGTTCAGCAGAGCCTTGTCCTGCATGGGGCATTTTAGGAAAGAGAAAACAAAACTTCCTTTTTTTTACTTTTGTGAGGTAAAGAAATTATGTAAATGGGAAAACTATAAAACGGACATCCACACAGGAATGGCAAGTACCCCTGCAAGCAGTTTGGGCGAGTGGCTGGAGCAAGCCTGGAGAAGGAAAGGGACAGTTTCGTGAAAGGAGAAGCAGGAGAGGGCAAGTTTACCAGGCAACCCTCCAGGGAGGGACCTTTACATAATCACAAAGCCATATGCATCTCTTGGGGGTCTTCATATGTCAGTCTGCATGCCTGATGGCTTGAAACTGCACATAAATAATGGCCAAAATGGATATTTGTCTATCAGAAAACAACTAATGAATTTTACAAATTAGACTGTGCCAAAATTTTAGATGGACAAAATGGATTTTTTTAGATGGACAGTACTGGCTTCATCCTCATGAGAGGGAGAACAGTTGTGTAGGCTGGGCTAAAAACCATGGTGTTTTAATTTTTCTCTTAGTCAGGCTGCAGGAAATAGCATTGTGTAACTAACCTTGGCCAGACTTTGAACATATGGGCTTTGCTTGTCACACCATGTGTATTCACCACTTAAATTAAGTTTTTCAGGGAACTCTTAAGGTTTTGAGCACTGAATCAAAGGCGATGCCAAAGCACAGTTCTGGGTAGAAAAGCACGGCTGTTCTGCTGCCAAGTTTACTGCAAAGTTTTGTCTAATGTTGTCTTTTATTCTCCAAGTCCTGTACCATTCCCTCCTACTGTGAGGTGAAAGATCAATGTACTTAGCAGGTTTTTGCAATAACAGTAGTGATCGATCAGCCCCAGAAAGCAATGCTTTTGACCTTTACAGGTCTGTAATCATGGTTTCCTTAGGCGTTGAGTCCTGTGCAGTGAAATCTGAGAAAAGGCTGTCCTAATGTGAAGTGGCCTATTTTGCCACAGGTTGAATTTTCTGAATTCAGGTGATAGAACAAGTACAGTTCTTTGTCTTGAAGGGATATGGAGAGAAGATCCATGCCCGTGTTTAGAATGTGACAAATAATGAGATTTTGCACCTCCAGCAGTGAGTGCAAATGTAGTAAATTTACCTTTGGCTTCAAATTCACTTATAATAGCAAATAAAGGCTTAATTGTATTCTTAAGCAGGAGGTGCATCTGCTTTGTGGAATACTTTGAGGCCTTAAAGTAAACAGGTTTTTTTTTTTTTCTCCTTTAAAGCTATGATAAGGGCTAGTCATGAGTTGGTGCTAAAGCTTTTGCTTTAGCTTAAAATACAGTAAGTTATAGTGAAAACATAATTACATTTATGCAAGCTAATGCATGCTAGAAGATGGGAGATCAGAGGCTTTTGGTGTTGGTAAAGAGCAGTGGTACGTATCCTGGTGCAATGGTTTCAAGATTTAGATATCTAAGTACCAACAGTCTTTGTCTTCCACACTGTTAACTTATCTGTGGCTTGAAATTAAAAAAACCCCATATAAATAGGGACTGAAAAAAGAAGTCCAGTAGGTTTATTGTGATGCAAGGATAAGAGGAAGTAGGAGAGCACTGAAAATTAGTCTGTTCTGTTGCTTTTCTTGTCACCGTTTAGGCTTTCTGTGGCAATACAGCAAAGCTTATCTTATAGATGTCTCCTCCGATTTGGATGCTTTTCCAAGAACACTTACAGTGGGGTTTCTTTTCTTACAGGTGCCAGCTGGCACTGCAAGGTCAAGTGATGAACTCACTTTTCTGTAAGGTATTTCTCTATATGTATGTTTCTAGGCCAGTTTAGTACACAGAGATACAGAAGGGATTGCCTTTTCAATTAAAGAATCGCACTTATCTCAAAAAAACTTGTAATGCAATCCCTTTTAAGAGATAGGTCCTCATAAAGTATTTTGCCCAATTTCCAACATACATAAACTTTAGGAATCTGTGCTGTGAAACTGGAAATGATGGCCTGCATTTTCCTTGTAACTAGTTTGCACTCATTTTGCTTATGTGCTGAATTATCCTTACTTTATATATTTTCTTCTTGATCCTAACTGTTATTAAGCTGTATCTTCTCATTCCCATAGTCCGTTCTTTTTTTCCCATCCAATACAGAGAAACTCTGCCCTTCCTCTCAGATCTGTGTTTTGCTAGAGCAAATGTGGGCTGTGGAGTCATCCAATGAGTGGTTCAAATGGACATTTCAAAGGCTTCATGTTTTGCAGCACCATGTGCATTCCATCAGATAGAAAGAAAGCAGGATTTCCAAGGAGATGCTTTCAGCTTTGATGGCAAGGGCATAGCCTGTGGTCCAGCCTAGCTTTTGCTGCATGGAGGGTTGGCTAAAGACAGCTGCAGCATTCTGATGGCAGTAGAGGTCCTCTATGTGTGTCTTGTCTGGATTTAGGAATCATGCCTTGGCTTCACTGGCTTTTTCAGCAGCTCCACCAACAATAAGCAGTTGTCAAAGGATCATTGCCCTTCTGTAGCTACTGGAAGTCCAGCAGGAAGGGTCATGCCTGTGCTGTTCTCCAACATCAGGCATACAGCCCTTGTGTCTGTTCTTGTCCTGTTGGTCCTATTGATTCAGACTCCTGTGGCACAGGACTCTTTGATCAGGCAGAGCCTCAGCATAGTCTGCTTTCTCCTGGCCAGGAGCTTAATGGGAGGTGAAAGGGTCTTTGCTGAATAGTCCTGTGTTTGTCTTCTAGACGTAAATGTTCTCTGCGCTTTTATTATGCCATGGGAACAATTTACTTTAGCATAGGCAGAAACAAATACTGATAAAAACTAGAGATCTAAGTAGGGCAGTGTAGTAGTACTAACACAGGAAAAAGAGGACAAAAGAAGTCTCAACATTAATTGTGCTGAGGAGAGAGGGTGAAAAGATAATGTGTCTGTCAAATCAAAATTGACACCTTTGGCTTTATTGTCCCCTAGGCCTGGACTGATGATATGTAATTACTGGAATTAAGAAGTTAATATTTTTTGTGGCAGTCAAGTGATGTGTTTTATTCTCTTCCGCTGAGTCCTATGTCCCATTCAGTCAGAACAACTAAAATTAAGCCCAAAAAGAGCTCTTTGGGTCTACCAAAGCCTTGCCTGGGCTGCTCTGTGGGCTGCCCTAGCGGCTGAGACTTTTAGTGCTGTCTGATGAGCAAAAGCCTGTCTGGTGCTACCTCAAGTTTTCCAAGTTCTGTTACATCTTAATTTTTTGAGACAACTGCCAGTGCCAGCTAATGCAAAGAATGGATGTATGCTGGATTTCCTCAGGCAGGAGCGAGAGGGGAAAGCAGCTCGTTTAAGAGTGTCAGCTGTAATGGGTGGTGGACCACTGCGTTTGGCACAGTATGTTACATACAGGGGTTGGTTACGCAATATATAGGCACTAATCCATTTCCAAAGAGTTCAGTCTCTTCCCTTCAGGAAATGAATCAGACTTTATAAACTAATCTCTTCTTGGTACCTTCTGCAAGTGCCAGTAAATGAGTGGGAATAAATGAATCCATCATCATGCTTTGAAAATATCAACTGCTAAATGATCCTGCCAGATTTCCAGCAGGGACATCAGCTCAGACCCATACAAACACTGAACATCCAGCTTCACACTCTGATCCCTGTTGCTGCCAAGTTTATTTGTAGCTAAAAGGCCAAAGCACATAAAATTTCGGAGAGCCTGCTATGGTGCTTGGAGTACCATGGCAGTCTGAGCTGTGAAGTGCCAGCAGATGAACAGCCCTGTTGGATGGGCTGTTGCAGAGACCTCTCAGCCCTGCTGCAGGCAGGATTTCTACAGGCTGCCCAGCTGCAGGCTTTTCTCTGGGGGGAACATTTGGGATCTCTGTTGTTTGCCATTTCATCTTCCCCTTTGCAAGCTCTTCATGGTTCCTGATACAGTTGGGGAGCACAAGACTAGGGGGAAGGGAAGAAATCCCACAGTAGCTTGTACCACTAATTCAAGTGTTGATTTTGGAGTGGAGGATTAAAAGTAAGAGATGGGGTTTTTTTGTTAAACAAGAAATGCTGTAAATGCTGTTGGTCACAGCCCTTCAGTTTCCAGCAGTAAGCTTTTCCACAAATACTGTTGCTAACCCGTATTATTATGCTGGAGAAAGCAGTAGGGAA
>NW_008238132.1:7909373-7944705 GCF_000691975.1 Corvus brachyrhynchos
AGGGAGCTATGAATGTACTGATTGTTTAAAAAAATAATTACATGCTCTAGTGGCTGAAAAATGCATGACTTTCATCTGAATTCTGAAAGCTCTTCTGTGATTTCAGATGCTTTTACTCCTACTTTCCCTCCTTCCTTCATTCTTTAGTAGATGAGAGAGAAGCTTGGTGAGGATTTCCTTTATAAGTTTGTGTGACCAGGAAACCAAGCCAAAAAGTTGTCATCCCCAACTGGTTTTTATCCACAGCATCCTTTTGATCACAGCTTATATTCGTTCTCTAAAAACCTGATGACCTAAAACCTTGTCTTCGAGGAAGCAGGCATGAACATTGTTGTCTGGCTTTTATGAGGAGTGAACACACCTGAATAGAAGGCCCGAGGACTGCTAATATTGAGGTCACCAGCAGGAAGCATGGATAAACCTCACCCACAGCTTGGTCTGCCTCAGTCAGTCTCCTGTGGTCTTTCCTGTGCTCTAAAACTGAACTTATGTTCACATGCCCTTTTTGACACAGACATTTTTAAGAGTCAAATTCTTTTAGAAACAAGCGTAACTGTTATTCAGTTGTTAAGCACAAAACCTGAACTATTAAATGTGTAGGCAAGTGTTTTGTATACAAAATGATATGGGAGAAGTAGATAAATAACCACTTTGACAAAAATTCTGGAGATAGGAAAAGCAATGATATGGGTAATTGCTTAGTGATCTGTGTTCATGTTTAGCACGTGGATTAAAAAGTGCCAACAGTGGTTTCAAAAAGTGGTGCATGTGCATGTGTTGACACCTCAGATTCAATGGTATTTTTCCAGAAATAAATGGTACTGCCTGTGTTTGAAGGCAAGGTCCTAGCTTGCAAGCTGGTTGTTGTGATATTCTGAAGCATTATCCTGGCAATGGTCATCTTTTTGCTTTGAGTTTCATTTCCCTTTATTGCTGTGTATGATAACTAAGCCAAAAAATGGTTTTTATTCAGTTATTGACCAATGCCATTACACCGACCTCAGGCTAATAAAAATGAGGGAGGGAAAGTGGGAAAATATGGACCACCTTGAGATATTATTGTTGTGTACAGTGTAACAAGAAAGAAGAGCTCTTGTCAGGGTGAACAGCCAACCCCTTGTTCTCACTTTCCTGTTCTTTTAGACAAGCCCAGTATTGCACAAGATGGTTGGTGTATACAGGGATCAATACTATCAAGCCTTTTTTTAATGGCTCCATGAATCAGCTGGGAGATATGGGCAGCTGAACCCATGGCCAGTTGCTATAGGGACTGTATTTCTAATAAATTAAATAGTGTGAGAGTATATTTCAAGCACGGGGATCTGGCTGGCTGTGGTGTCTGGTTGTTGGTATCAGGCACTGTTCTTGCCATGAGCCAGTTTGTACAGGCAGTCCCCATACAGGGTTTGGGAGTCGGCTTCTACCAGGGACTGTTCCCAGTACATAGCTTGGATGCAGCTGCTGGTTTCTATGCCAGGTGGCCTCACTGCCGGAGGCTGGTCCCAGGCCTGTGTCACTTATTAAGGTAGGTGTGTTTCACATCTCCGAAGCACCCAGGTCATGTGGCCGTTCCTCCTGGTGGGGTATCAGATTGCCTACAGGACATTGGTTCTGAGATTTAAAAAAAAACCCCAAACCAACTAAGCCACTGGATTAAACAAGACACAGCCCTTGAAACTGTTACGCCTCTAAGCACTTCTGTTGGTTGGAGATCTGTAACAGTAAGTTTAATAACCCTGATTTTGAGACCAAAATAGTTTGAGATTCTTAAGATAACTTCAACCAGACGTCTAGAGGAGGACAGATCTCCCAGGGCCCCTGCACTGAGCAGAAGCTCGTGTGCCTGCCAAATTCCTGTGTGTGACATTGGCCAATGACCCGCAGGGCTGCAGCCAGGGCTGGAACCCAGCTGGAGCACTGAAGTTGCATTCATTGCCTCTGTGGCCAAATTCTCTAGTCAGACCTCTTTGTTCGCTTCCTGCACCACAGGAGGCCCAAACACTGGACCTGTAACTGATGTAAATACATCTTCTGGCATTCCTCAATAGCTGTCAAGATATGTTTTCTCCATGAGCCTTCGTTTCTGACACCCAGGGATGTATCTTTGGCCAGTTTGAGCAGAGCATTGCATGTCCTGTAGGTGTGGGAGATGGGACATGAATGCTTCCTTATATGCCAGCTCCTTCCCTGCTTACACCATCCTGGGGTGGCATCCTTCCAGTGGGCTTGGTGTCATTGCAGCTGCACTGTGCCTGCCAGTAAAAGTACCCAGGTTTGTTCTAATAAGTGTGACAGTCCCTTCACTGTTTCAGGCCATGTGAGAGCTTTGGTCCTGTATTTTTAAAGTCATAGAACAGTGCTAAGCTGTAGTAATGACCAGTTTTGAAATACAAGTCACCAGTCATCTGCATCTGAAACACAGACAGCTGAAGAAAGAATTCTTCATCCGAATCAAGAGCATAGCTTGAAGAAGGTCAAGGAAGTCCAGTCACAAACTGCTGTGAAGTTTTACTGAAATATTTCATCTTCGAAAAGACCTTCAGTCATAAAAATTACATTCGTGCTCCTTTCCATTCCTAAAATACTTGAAATAAGCTGGACATACAGTTGTCACAGACCTTACCCCAAGCAGTTTTCTGCCCATACATTTGGTGTTGCTGCCAAATGATTATAGAAAACTCTAATAGGTTTTGTAGGTTGTATTAAAACTTCAAGGAGGACAGAAAATAAGAAACTTCCATTTCCTAGTAAAACTGGTGATGCCACAAAGAACTATGAAGGGGAAGTGGGTGGCCTCAACAGGTTGTGAGCTCCTCTACCTAAGAAAAGCAAGGAAACTTCAGGTACAGTAATTAAATTAGTCTTCAAAGCACATTTTCAATAGAAAGTACTTTATAGCTAGAGATGCTTGTTCTATAACTGTCAAATAGGTCTTTCTGCCTTGTTCAGTTTACCTGCCACTGATAATGTAATAGGTGTTGTTTGGGCAAAGTCTTGTGGAGAGAGTCTCTTCCATAATCTTACAGTTTTTGTACAAGATGTTTCCATTTGAGTATCTGGTGGATGATTCACACAATATCTCAGTCTTTCTCTTTTTTCTGCTCCTTTACCCATTGTTTCGGGGACAGTGATGTGTCTTCTGTCAGGAAGAAATAGTAATTTCCTTTTGTTTCAACATGCAAACAAACACCAAAATTGTCATGGCTGTTTTCATCCTGCTCCAGTGTCACTTGAGAGTTTTGCTGCTGGCCTCATGAGTGGGACCAGCTGAGCATTTCAAAAGGACAGGTGGTATTTGCGTTGCTGGAGGAGTGCATGTACAGCTGCACAAGGGTGATAGATATCCCTTAGCTGTCACTGCCACAGTAACTGGGATGGGGCAGCGATGGAGTCAGAAAATGTGTTGGATGTAGCATCATTGTTCTGAGACTCTTTGGCATGGTGCTGCCCTGTGGCAGTTGTGTTCTCCTCCTGTTCCTGAGCTTGGCCCAGGTTGCTAAGCTGGGTTTTGTGTCTTGGAGCCAGGCTTTCCAGTGGCAAGGATTGTTGGACTTGCCTTGTCTTCTACAGTATGTTGTTGTTCCCTCTTGGATTGTGAGGTAATTTATATATTCTAGTTTGTTTCTTGTGTGGAGTGTCTTGTTGTAGGAGCCTCTTGTGTTTCCTATGAAAAGTTTCTTGTTTCATTTTTAATATTACTTTAGCTGTTCTCAGGATGGTTGATCTGAAATTATCCTCTGGTACAGGTCCTGTGATACTGAGGAAAAGGTGTCAGAGTATTTTGGCCCAGCCCCGAGTTGTTATAAGATTGATTGCCTTTTCAAAGCATCAGAGGATCAAGAAAGCAACAAAATTTCCTTTAAATCATGTATGCCCGGAATACCCGGGATGTAAGAGTTGTACAGCAATCTTTATAGTATTTTTCTACAAAATCTGCTGCTTTTGCTGTACCACAAGATTGCACTGTCTTACTTTGGACACAAATAGAAATTCTGCTTGGCCTCCATTGCATAAGATCTTGTAGAAACAACAATTTTAACCGTAGACTAAGAGAGAGAAGCATATTTTGAGCCAAATAAAATTAAATAACAAGTAGCTATCAATTATGCAGAAGTAACAAAAATAAACAGAACAAGATGTCTAACTTAGCTCCCTCCTTCCTATGAAACTAAATTGATTTTCTTTTCTGAAATCAGATCAGGGTGACACTGGTGTTGCTATTTGGCAAGATGATATGGTTACATATTGTCTGAAAAAATAAGGAGAAATCATCTGCTAAAGCTGAAAGTTGAAATGGAAAGGTTTCAATGTAGAGAGAAAGAATGGGATGAATGTGTGATTATCCATCCTGCCTTGCAGAGAAGCTCAGTTCTTGTTCAGTCAGTGCATATCCAGTCTTGATGCTATGAAAAAATGTAGCTGCTACATTTTTGATTAGCTTGTATAGTGTGGAGTGGCTTGCACTGTGGTGTTTCATGAGAGTTCCATTTTTCAGTCACTACCTCTATAGTGGTGACGCCATGAAGATTTTTTGCCTTTTGTTTTATACCCCTGTTATACCTTTTTTACAACTTCTGTATTCTTAGTGCTTTTTGCCTACATTCTTGGACTTGTTTGTCAAGCTGAGAGACTCAACATTTTAGAAGCTTCGTAGGTAGGGATCAGTGTGCCCCAGACCCCAAGGTCCTCTCCAGAACACATTCTGTAAACCAAGATAGAACCATGCAGGGGAAGGCTCCGTGGGGAGGGGAGCTCATTCAAGCCTCTCATTGGGGAATTTTTGATAGATATGCTAATCAGTAAAACCTATAATGTTATACCAGATCTTCTGGGGGAATTGCGGGGTGCATTTTGGTGCATTTGACCTGGACATGTGCACCTAAGGATCCTTAAAATAAATACCAAGGTCAAATCCCTTTTTCCCTTCTAACCGTGTTTGACTCTTGATTTTAAGACCAGGATAAGGCATCAGTGGAAGCAGAACTCCTAGTCCTGTGTTCTTACCTTAGACCTGCTGGTGTTTGGTACCACTGTCCTTAAGTTCTCTTGTGCAGCTGGATTGTGGTGCTGCTTTCTCTATATGTCCAGGACTGATTTAGAAGCATCTCAAACAAATGTTTTTTATCTTTGACTAGTAGTCATTTTTGTAAATATTTCCTAAACAGGACCAAGTTTGATTCTGTGTGTTTGTTTATTCAAAAACTAAGCTGCTTTTGACGAAAAAATATTTCATTCTTGAGACCCAGTAATAACTTGACTCAATTTGGGGAAGAAAAGAGAGTAGGAATTTAAGAGCCAGAGCTGAGACTTGAAACTTTCCATAAACACCGAAGAGGAAGACAACAGAAGTGGAGCTTTTTGTTCCTTAAAATATGTACAAATTTTGCAGTATGCAGTTGGGAAAAGATCACCTGACATTGAATTCAGATAGCCTGCAATGGTCATAACTTCCTTTTTCAAACATATTTTTCTCTATGCTTATTTCACAGCAGTAGATAATGAACCTTTGTTTGTCTTAAATGCCAAAACCAATTCCTGTCTGTTAAAAGAAAACAGAGCCTAAAGGATTTAGTGTCCCAAGTAACAGAGCAAGAACTTTGTAATTGTGAGGTATCAAGGTAAGTGCAACTGCACTTTGGGGAGAAGCCTTAATGTGGGAAATACTTTCCAATTTACAAATTTGGAGGGTAGCTGTTGAGTGCAGCTGTAAGGTTTTCATTGCCCTGTCTGTCACCAGGCTGCTTCGTAAATGCAAAATGTGGAGCTGGACTTCTCCCCTTCCTTCTGGTGAGGGACAATGCACATGCACAAAGCTGCCCTGATACCACTGTAATGGGAGTGGTGGGAGAGTCTTGGGGTTTAATGGTTTGTCTTCAGCCTGTTACTTCCATTTGGATAGACCTGTTATTACCAAAACACTGTGTTCTTTCAGTTTCCTTGTCTGAGCGTTACTGAACCAGACATTCATTGCCATCCTTACTGCAGGCTTTGTATCATTTGTACTTTATATCCTGTTCCCTACTGCTTGTTCTTCCCAATTGTGTTCTAACTCCTCTCAACTCAGTCTCTCATTTCCTCACCTTTCTGCTTGTTAATTCTCTCAGTGACCCTCCTCTTATCAATTTGGAATTCAAAAAAGGCAGGCTGTCTCCTTCCTGCATGAACTTGGAGCAGCTGCACATCCTTGCTAATACTGTTAAATATCAATATCCAAGTCACCTTATATGAAAGTGAAATGAGGCAGCTTGGATCAGGAAAATCACTGACACCAGAAATTGGTAAAAACCACCTTGTGCATTGGTGATGTGAAAAAGCCTTTACTGTGTTTAGCTGGTTTTATCTGCAAGGTGTTGCCTTCTAAAAACCTGAAGTACCCACTCTATCCTTCTGTGGTCCAGCAGCAGTCCACAATAATTCCCAGTTTATTACTAGGATTTTTTAAACCTGTTGAAATATTATTAAAATGCATTGAATTGTTATGAGTAATTGAGAGACAGTGAATGTGTAATGCCTCCTAGGCATGAGGGAGTGGGATGGGAAGATACAAGCAGTAGAGAAATGAAAATCAAATGGGTAGAGTTTCTTTCATTTGCAGTGGTTGGGGAGAATGGCAATATTTGCCTTTGCCTTGGTGTTTCAAATCTGGCTTGGTGAGGAAGGGAGCATCAGCTGCTTGAGGAGGAACGTGGGCTACCTCTGCAGTTGCTTGTGGGGGGTGAAAATGCTGAAGGCTTTCTACTGACAAGGAGAGGTGACCTTGGTAGCCTGGTACCTGCTGGTTAAAGGGTGTTCCTGAAAACAGAAGTACAGGGATGCAAAGGGATGCACCTTTCCCACAAACACATACATATCTCAAGCTTATATTCTTGCCAATAGCATGAGTAATTTTAAAAGGCTAAGTCTAGCAGGACTTGTAAATCGCTGTCAGCGCTTGTTGAACCAGATGCTGGAGCCAAAACTCTGGGGAGAGAAATAGTGTGGTTGAAATGTGTGTAAAAATAAAGGGTGCCAGAGGAAGAGACAGTGTGGGATGACTGGGAGAACTGTTGGGAGTACAGAAAGATGTCTCTAAGCTTTTAAGTGCGTGGCTTGGAAGTAGGCTACTGGACTGTCTTCTGTGGTTCCTATGTCCTAAATAGAATTAATGGTTGACCACTGGGAAAGGTATGACATAGATCCTCAGCATTCAGTGGCTTTTTAATTAGCATGCAGCTGCCATACCATGAACCTTTGCTTCCTTCTACAGAAATATTTTCGTTCCAAAAATTGATCAAACAAAACCATTAAATACTCTGAAAAAAAGAAAAAGTGAGTAGGAAAAGCAAAGACAAGCCTTGACCTTTCAGACTTAAGAGTGTGAAGTGAGTATTTTAAAGGTACGGTGCTAGGGGGAAAGGATGCATTTGTGAAATGATATGGTTGTGCATTTCCAACAGCCTTTGTTAGCTTGTACTTATTTACACTGAGCAGTGCAGATGATGCAAATGTGTGTACTTCCAAAGCAACCCATTTGTTCACTACAGTGTTTGAGGTTGTAACTGTTCTCAGTCTTTCTTGTAAACTTGCTGTTCCTGTTTGTTGGTGTTATTTAGAGCAAACTGTCCATCTGATCTATTTTCAGGGTCAGATCCTGTCCACAGAACAACTCTGTCTAATATTTTCTGCCTCCTCCCCTCCAACTGGAATAAAAATTGATTCTAAATAATGCCCTTCACGTGCACTGCCTCCCTCTGATGCTCAGTAGTTGGGATATCTCTCAATTAAGTAAACTGCTTAACCTACTGCAGGCTCTTAATAATTTACATTTCTTGATAACTGCTCACAAACTGCATACATCCCTCCAAAGTTCACCGTGTGTACCTGACAAAAAGACACAATTTACTTCTATTAGGTATGACATGTGGAAGATTCTTAGTAGACTGTCAGGTCATTCCACCTGGATGTTTTCAGCATGTCTCAGATACCAGGACAGGAGAGTGGGACGAGGAACTGCTTAGCACAGCAGAACACACATGGATTGTGAAAGCAACAGAGTGGGTTTTAGTCTGTGGGACATGTATTTCATGGCTTGAGGTAACTGGACACGTCCTGTCTTTGCATGGTAATTTAACTGTCTGTAAGGAAAGCTATTCCTCCCCTCCCTGCCCTCTTGTGTAAGAAGTAATCCTGTCTGACCTGCAAAAAAGTTGAGCCAGAATTACAAACATGATTTTATTTTTCAGACAGTGCTGAGCCTGCAAGGCCACAAGATCAAAAAGGACCCTTCTCTTATTTACTGTCTTTACCCCACCTCAGCTCATCTTTTTCCCCAGCAGATGCTGTGAGCAGATTTTATGCTTTAACTAATAGCACAAGGATTTACTGGCCCAGTGGGTTGTCTCTAGCTGTCTTTTACCTTGTGTTACCACTTAAAATCTGGTGTCCTCTGCCAAGGTCAGCAATAGATCTGGTCTGCTTCAATCTGCTACCACTCTGCTTACAATGGCCCTTGAATAGGCCAAGTCATTACTTCAGGCACCTTTCTTTGCACTGCCCATGCCTATGCTAACTAGTAGTCTTGTGTTGGAAGGCAACATCCACAGATGCAAATGCCCCATTCCTGAAAGCATTCTAGGCCAGGTCGGATGGGGCTCTGAGCAGCCTGATCTAGTCAAAAGTGTCCCTGCCCTTGGCAGGGGGGTTGGAAGTAGGTGGTCTTTAGCTCTCTGGTAAGGAACTTCATCTTTATTCAGGATGGGGAAAGTTGGTAAGCTTTTTCCAGTGTTCATGTACAGTTGCCCACTATTTAAATCAGCAATGACTTTGACAATCCTTGCTTTGAAAATACTCTCTCTTGAATCCCTGATTCCTGTAAATATATAAATACTCTATTTATTACCTCTATTGTAATCACCATGTTCAGTAGCATGACCTAGTAAGTACTTAATACTTTTGAACTTGAGGATGTTACCTTTTTTATTAGCTTGAAATAAGATTTACATGTGGGATGCTGCCAAGCAGAGAAGCAGATCTTTAGAGATTACTTTATCTGACAACCTCAAATCTATTTCTTCCAAGATAATACTGGTATTTTCCCTATGAATGGCAGCAGTAAAAATCTGGAGGATGCAAGCTGAGACAGCATCTGGACAGGAATTGCAAAGGACTCTTCTTGTAACCCTCTAAAGAAAAATGCCAGTAAAGTAATGTAGTAATAAGGTGCCAGCAAAGAGGTTTTTATAATATTTGCTGCTTTTGCCATGAACCAGAATCTCTGTCCCTTATAGCAAAGAGGAAGTTACCAGTGAGACAACAACTAGGTAATTGAACTGAAGTTGCTACAGGCTTTATTGGTTTGGTCAGTCACCTAAGCAGTGGTCTCCTATCGGGACTGCACTGCAATATGTTGCACCATTTCACATATTTAAATAATGCATTTTTTTGTACCTGAGGAGAGTCGGTCTTCTGTCCTCCCTATGCTTCTGCAATAGACATGGCTTTCCTGTCCTGTCTTCACAAGGAGAAAGTTTGATGCAAATGGTCAAGGTTTATCCTGGTATCTGATAGCCTCTGCCTATTGCTCTCCTTTATAATTTTCTTTCTACCTCTCTTGCCAGAAACACATGGTTCTGGGATTGCCCCTGAGGGCTGTGGCTGACAAATCCTTTGTTCCCTCCCCTAATGATTTGGACTAGATGCCTAACCCAAATTAGCAGATAAGCTGATTGGGTCTGGAGAGATGTGAAGTGCAGGAGAACTTACCAAGCGGATAGCAGTGTATTGCAAAGAGAATCTAATATTGATAAATATATTTTTTTCTCTTTCATCCATAGTCTGTAAGTTTCTAAATCCTGCCAGCACGAATAAAACCGTATACAACTGCTGCAAATAAATGCTGCTAGGGTACATGCGGGAAGAAGATGCATAAAGAAAAGAAAGATAATGCTCTTATAATTTAACAGGTTTGTCTGTGTCTGGATTGCTGCATTTAGTACAGAAGATGCCAGTTCAGACAGGATATTGCCTCATTAGAGGGATTGGAAAGCAGGTAAGGGGAACAAAATACAAGAACAGCTCTTCCAAGAGACTGGAAAGATTGATTACCTTAAAGAAGAGGCATGTAAAAAATGATACAAGTATACCCAGCAACTAACCAGTGGAGAAGGTAGAGATAACAGAAAATCTAGTCTTGTAACAGGAGAGCAAGAGGATGTTCACTGAAATTTGCTATTAACTATTGTAAACATGATAGAATAAAGTTACTACAGTATGAAGTTGAATGCTGAAAAATTGAAAAGCTACAACTAGGCCACATGAAAGAAGTAGCTGGATATAAAGAGGCACTGCATGTTTGAGATAGATTTTTGTAAAAATAAATTTTGTAAGTAATAAAACCTAAAGTTTAGGATGGAATATTCAGTTTCACAGTACCAGTTTGAAGATGGTTTCTGTTCAACTCTGTTGATTTCCATCTCCCCATGCAACCCCCACAGGAATGCAGAGATGACAAACTGACTGTCATTTAAGCCCTTGAAATGCCAGATCATCTCTAAATTACGGAGTCAGAGGTTTGGGCTTTGCTGGCACCTCACAACACACTCTGCAGTATGCATGATAAGAAGAAACCTGAGAGCCTTCCGTAAAGCACTTCAGGGCTGCAGTTCCTTTGCAGCTTTTGTACAAACCTTTCAGGACAGGGTTGTGTTTGTGTACCTTTGCCCTACTTTCTTTGTCCCTTTTTGCTGGCATTACTTCTGTTGGCCTTTCTGGTTTCCTTCCCAGAGTACTGAAACTCCCCAGCCAAAGTTGTCCTGCTGGGTCAGAGGCTTCTTACCTCCTCTAGAAGAGCAAAGCCTGCAGGAGTTGTGTTTGTGTGAGGACAGGGAAAATATCTCTGAGTCAGGCTGCCCTGAGAGGAAAATGGCAATGAGCAGAAAAGCTGAGGGAACATTTTATCACTCATGAATAATTGTTCAAGTTCAGCTGGAGGAACTGGAAATTCGATTCCTCTGCAGAAAGTCCTTGATGATGCCTCAAGGAGAGCATTTCCAGAGGCGCTTTGGTGTGGCCTAGAGCACACAAATGCATTCCAAGTAGATATGTTTGTTGTCTCTGAAAAAACAGTGCTGTAATTGTTCAGCAGTATTTAAAAACCAAAAGCCTATCTCTTCTTATAGAGGGTGTTTCAATAAGCTTTCAGCACCTTCAGCTGCGTGTGACCAGCTGATTGTCCTATTTACTGTCTAAGGAATTTACCTATGCAGTACAGGTACGGGGGTTGGATTTTGGTTTGGGATTTTGTCATGGTTAAACTTCAGGCAGCAACTAGGCACCAGACAGCTGCACACTGAGTCCCCTCATGGTGGGATAGAGGAGGGAATCAGGAGAGTAAAAAAAACCTGTCTTTATCTCAGGGCTTGAGATAAAGACAGTTTAATAGGCAAAGCAAAAGACAGGCACACAAGCAAAGATAAACAAGGAATTCAGTCACTACTTCCCATCAGCAGGCAGGTGTTCAGCCGTTTCCAGGAAAGTAGGGCTCCATCATATGTAACTATTACTTGGAAAGACAAAATGTCATCACTCCAAACATCCCCCACTTCCTTCCTCCTTCCCCAGCTTTACATGCTGAGCACACCACCATATAATATGGAATATCCCTTTGGTAAGTTGGGGTCAGCTGTCCCAACTGTGTCCCCTCCTGTCTTCTTGTTCACTCCCAGCTCACTCGTTGATGGGGTTGGATGAGAGGCAGAAAAGGCCTTGGCTCTGTGTAAGCCCTGCTCAGCAATAACAAAAACATCTCTATATTATCAACACTGTTTTCAGCACAAATCAAATCACAGTCCCATACCAACCGCTGTGAAGAAAATTAACACTATCCAGCAAAAACCAGCACAGTTGTTTTGGGCTTTTTTCACAAAGAATAAAATCAGAGAAACAATTTATTAAAGCAATTGTTTATATAGTAACAGAAAGAAGTGTTTGCATTGAGAGTTAATGACTTTATGGGAAATCTATGGGTGTTGGGCCTTAATAGCTGCTTGCTTCAAAAATGGTTTATTTGCACTGGCATATGATGCTCTTCTCAAAATCCACGAAACACAGGGTTTCCCCTACAACTTAATGTTACATGAATTAAATGTTGAGTACTTTCTGACTGAATGTGGTAAATAAACTGTCAAGGCAAAATAACGCTTTTAGAGGTTGTGCATGGTCTTCCCTCTTTGCATCTGGGATCCTATTTTCCTTACACCAGGATTCTGAAATATCTTCAATGAATGGCTATACTATGTTTAATAGTCAAATACCTTGCAAGAAGCAGTGAAGTAGTTAATGATTTAATTTAGTCTCCTGCAATGAGTGATGTAGATGACTTAGGTCCAGAAATTAAAATGCTGAGAGAGGGCATCATTCTATATGTGTGGAAATGTGGCTTTCTTTCTCTGCAGTAAAGGCATACTTTACTAGATGTTACACTGGATAGTTAATCAAACATTTATATGAAAAATAAGTTGAGGTCTAAGGGTATGACTTAATTTAGTGCTTGGGATCAAATATCAATCTTTTCCTGTAAATTACTCTATACGTGACTATAGTTTATTAGAAATGCCATACTAGTAGTATGTATATTGAAAATGAGGATGTTCAGCTTTGACTTCACAGAGCCACTTTTTTATCAGTTGAACAATGCATTCATTTTTATGCAGAGTGAAGCATGTGTAACTTAATTATCACTAAGTTGGAGCTTTGGAGAAAAAAAAAAAGCGTTGTGTTCTGCTGGACAGATGTTCCTACCAGGCAGCTGGAAGCAGGACAGTGACCTGGTGGGTTCTAGTTCTTCACCTTTGCTATATGGGCAATTTATAGGGTCGTAGGAGGTTTCTTTCTTTCAAATTCTGGATCCACTAGGTATTTTTAGCATGGTTCCACTGAGTCACTTATTGCATAGCAGGCCTGCATTTTAATCTAATGAGGATCTTTCTAATAACTTCCATTACTGAAACATTTGAATGTGGGAAGGAGGTGAAAGTAATTGGATTGCAATAATTAAATTAACCAATGCAATTACCTTCAAAAGGTTGTGTGTTTATGCTTCCTGAATGCAAACAGGAATTGATCAGTACAGGCAGCACCAAAGCTGCATCTGTTCTGGAAGTAAAATCCTTTGGTGGGGTATGGGTGAAGGAGATCTGTGAGTAAGAGGGAGATGAAGATCATTTTGTTACCCCAAAGATCTGTAAGGAAGACTGATGCACAGTTTTTAATGACATATTTAATTTTGAAACTTTGCTTGGAAAGAAGTCCCAGCATGATGTAGCACTTGTTGTTTAATACTTTCCAAAGCTGAAGGTTGATGCTTACTGGGAACTTCAGCCCAGCATTTGCCTGCATTTGCAGAATAAGTTAGCTTCCCTACAGCATTTTTGCTGGAATGTGACATAGTCACTGCACTGCTTCTTATGACACATGATGACAACTGCTTTTGTGGAGCTGCTGAAGACCTGAGGCAGCCCAGCTCTCTGAACCTTGTTCTAGTAACCTCAACATAACGGAGTATTTCTCTGTGGTTGTGACTTATGGTTCATTTTTTGGGTCTCTACTTGACCAGAGTTTCTGAAGTGGAAACTGGTCGGAATCCGGTTTTCGTCCAGTGCCTGAAGAGCAGAGCTTGCACTGCTCCTGGGCATGTGTACTCAGGTAACTGGAAAAATCACTGAACTGCATTTCTCATTGTCCAGAAAACTGAAAAATGGGTGGAAACTGTTTCACAGCTGCGTAGTAAAGCTGTCATGGTTTTTTTTTTGAGTCATAAAAATTCATTTCTTCTGAGATTGTCTCCTATGAATCTTTGTTTTCTAGTCACTTCCCACGAAATACTCAAAAAGCCTTCTATGTAAACCAAAACTGTGTTAAATAAATTGGTGTCACTTTCTCTGAGGTCCAAGTATAACTGATGGATATAACACCCTGAGAAACCTATGCAATCCTCTAGCTGCATAAAACCTACCAAAACATTGACATTTTCCCTATTATGCAATGTGCATCTGCATTTAGTTTAGCAGCATGAATTAAATGGGGAAGCATCTTATAAAGCGTGGTTTGACTGCTTAGTAAGCTTTGTGTGAAAAAAATCCTGCCTTTCAGTCCATCTGCGTGCTTGTTTGGCACTCTGTTTAGTGCAATGTTTTTTTATATCACTGGGTGGAATTGACAGTGCACTTGAATGTTCAAGTGCTCATGAGACTCCTTCCTCCCTCCCACACAGCTGGTGCCTGAGGTGCTGCTACCAGATCCAGCAACCACCATGTGTGTTTTGGTGTGCTCCCTGTGCTATTCACATCCAGGACTGTGTGCAAGCCTTGCTTGGTTCACCTCCCTTGCCATGATCCTGTTTCTCTGGTGCTTCTGAGCTTAGTGCGTGAGGGTTGCTGGATTGGTGACAATGGCAGCAGTGTTTTGGATACAACAGCAGGATGTCAAAGATGCTGGCTGTTGGGAGCTGGCCCAGGTTCCTCTTGAAGTCAGATCTTACTGCTCCTATGGTTTCATAGCAGGGCTTGAGAGATACAGAGTAAGGAGTGCAGTTATTATTCAAAAGGCTTTTATTTTATAGGAAGCCCAATGGTGAGTTACAGACCAAGGTTACAGTGAGGCTATTGTATCCTCTAGAAATGCCTTTGTGAAATCGCTGCTGAGAGAACCTCTCTAAAACAGCCCTGAAATAAAGTCCGTTCTTCAGAACTCTCTAATCTTTTCCCCACACATTTTCCCCTTTTCCTGAGCTTGTAGCTCTTGCACTTTATTTTAGAAACTGAACCTGCTCTTTTGTAATACAAAAGAACCTAGACCAGATCTACAGTGATCATAGAATCATAGGGTATCCTGGGTTGGAAGGGACCCACAAGGATCATCAAGTCCAACTCCTGGACCTGCACAGGATACTCCAAGAATCACACCACATGCCTGAGAGCTTTGTCTAAATGCTTTTTGAACTTCAGCAGGCTTGGTGCTGTGACCAATTCCCTGGGGAGCCTGTTCCAGTGAAAAACCTTTTCCTAATATCCAACTTCCCCTCACTCAGCTTCATGCCATTCCCTCAGGTTCTATTGCTGGCCACCTGAGACAAGAGATCATCAGTACCTGCCCTTCCACTTCCCCTTGAGAGGAAGCTGTAGACTGCTCTGGGGTCCCCACTCAGTCTTCTCCAGGCTGAACAGGACCTCAGCCACTCCTTATATGGCTTCCCCTCCAGACCCTTCACTATCCTTATGGACCTCCATTGCATGCTCTCTAAATAGCTTTATATCAGTCATATATTGTGGCTGTATAGCTGTACACAGTCTCAGAAAAGGTCCAGTGAGTTAATCTTTAATTAGTTCAGCTTAAATCACACATTTGTTCATCAAAACTGGTGAAAACAAAGTAGCACCTGGAATGTGCCCCAAAATTTCAGGGTCTATGCAGAATCCTCCATCACAGTTGTGTGATAGGTTTTGTGGGAATTAATATGGGTGAGTCTGAGTGAGAGACAGTCATTCACTTCCCTGGGCCTTTGGTGTTGGGTTTGGTGGGGGTGGTGTGGAAGTACTGGGGTTTTGTGTTGATTTTTCTTTTGCTTTTTATTTAGTGGACATAGGATAAGGACTGTTATATAAAGTCCTCTTGTTGCCTGAGGCTTTGGCACTTACTATTGCATTTCTATTTGTTTTCCCTGAAACACGAGCTGACCCAGAAACTGGTTCTGGTTTTGACTTTTGCTTTCATATACTTTCTTTCAAAAGTTATTGGAGAGATGAAACTCCTCATCACTGGTTCCAGTACACTGGCAGTGGTTCATGAGCTGCCACTAAGCATGAGAGATACTTTATTCACAGTAGGGTTCCATGTCACTAACTGGTGGAAGTCAGAATCTCTTCACATCTCTTGCCTGCAAAAGTCCCTGGAGATGGTGGGGGATTTTTAGTATTGTATAATTCAGTTTAATGCAGTTGTTAAATAATTTTCTTTATCCTACTTCTAATGACAGTGTGTCTCTGCTAAAGGCAATAAAGCGTCAGTGGTGTACTTGGACTTCAAATGCTACTATTGTCACATTTATTTATTGGCGTCAGGTAGAGCTTTTGCTGTCACAAATGCAGATGTTTAGTTTCTAGAGAGACATGTCTTTTGAATACTTCTGAAGTATCTGTTATTGGATATTTAGGAATAGGTGGTGTTTCTTTTCAACACTAAAGAAGTCTTCAGTGTACTGATGGTAAGAATATGTGCTAATACTCCATTAGGTATGCCTGAAACCTCACAGATTGCACTAACCCTTATATAATATTATCCTAATATCTTTTGTTTGGTGTGTTGTTTTTCCTTTTTCAAAATTGTTCTGAAACTGTGTTAAATCAGTTCTGTCGTTAGAACAGCGGACAGTAGGAAATGTTTATTTTTAACTATGTCATTTGCACTGTTCACATACCCTCCTTTCCCAAGGAGATATAACGTGCAAAGGATCTCTGAATAAGCCTGATGACTTTAGAAAGTGACAGATGAAAGTTTCTATACCTCTGTAATTTCTGTCCTCACTACAAATAAGAATAAAATGATAAAATAATAAAATAAAAACTTAAAAATAATTTCACATCTCATTTGATGCTTACTGGTCTTGGTCACTCAGCAAGATGAGAGAAAATAATGCCGCAGTATATGGTCCAAGGTATAAACAATAAGGAATACATTAAAATGCCATTTAAAATAATTTCCTGAAGCCCAAGAATACCTAAAAAATAATATAGTAAATTGTATGTGTTGAGGGTTACCTCTGCTCTGTTATACTCTGGTGTATGTCTGGGGCATGAAGGTGATAATATTAGAGAAGTGCATCTCAGCAAAGAGAAACTTTTTAAGAGACAGGAGTGAGAAAGGAAAAAAGAAAAAAAATGAACAGGAGAGGAAGGATCTGTTATGGGAAACAGATATATTCAATTTCCTCACTCAAACTGTAGAACTAGAACTGGTGGGTTTATGGATATTCTGGAGAAGTGGAGTGTTATAGGGATCTTGGTTCTTGAGGTAATGAATCTCCCTACCACAGATTTCACAGTATTGCAACATACAAATGTCTTCGACCAGTGCTTTGATGCATCAATATGTCTGTACTGTATGCAACACCAGAGTTTGTCTTTTGCCTTAATTTCATGCAAGGCACAAAGGAGCCCTGCCTATGAGTCACTCACAGAAACTCAACTCCAACACTCCAAGTGACACTGAGTTTTCCAGCAGTGAGGTGATTGCTCAGGCCGGAGTAGGGATAGAGAATCTCGCATCCAACCTGGCGGCATTGTACAGATTTTCATGGGGCACAGTGCAGCCTAGATGCACAAAGTTCAGCTTGTATGAACAAATTGTTTTTATCGTAAATGAGATACCAGTGCCTGAATAAGTTTCTGTAGATGGTGATGTACAGAGCTGCCATGCTGAGGCGGACGTGCTGCTGTTGACAGGGGCACCTCCATGAGTAGTAGGTGCTCAGGTGAAGCCCACCTCCTGCACACCTGCACAGCCTGGCAGTGTGCTTGAGACCTGCTGGTACCTCCACAGCCACCTGGACTTGAGGCACATTCTCTTCATCATAACAGAGAGAAGCAATTTTTCTTTTAAAATATGCAATTTTCACATCCCCTTAATATATGAAGACATAGCCTGTCTTTTGTATGGCAAAATTATTTCTGTATGGCCTGTCTCATTTAAAAATGAATCATCTCTGTTATGAAAAGACTAGAAGAATATCCATCGATTTGACAGCTTCTAAAAATCTTTCCAAGTCAATTCACTGGCAACAAAATGAAAGGACAACTAATTTCCATGGTGATGCTGACCGAATCACTTTAGAGCCGCTGAAGAATGAATGCTGACCTGGGTGGGTGCTGTTTAAGTCCAGTAACCATGCAAGCAGCAAGCAGTCCTTGTGCTGGATATCCATAAAAAAGCTTATTTTCATTCATGCTTGGTTTTTTTTCTTTGTATTCTTTAGAAGCTCCAAAAGCTCTGAGTTTTACATCTAGTGGGTAGTGTTCTGTAAAGAAGTATACAGAAACGTGTAGAACTGCAGCTGAAAAAGGACATGCTCTTCCAAGAACATTTGGCTTCTCCCAGATTGAGTAGTTGATGTGGTTTGTTCTTTAGCCCAAATCTACTTTGAGAAAAAGTTAGCTAGAAAAGGTTACTGAACTGAGGTCAGTTTTCCTTCTTTCAATAAAATGTTTTGTCTCTTTCAGTGATCTTAAGAGAAGAAAACTCTGAATTGTCGTTTCCTGACATAAGGAATAATTTTCATGCTTTTAGATGAGCTTATACATAGATATTGGAATTCCATTATAATGCTTAATATAAATTTTAAATGTTTGCTTTAAAGACATGCAGAGTAATCATCCTTAATTATAAAATAAATTGTTTACAAGATCTTTTATTTTCCTTTATTTAAAATCATTTAGTGGGGAGATAGTTATTTCTCTAAAGAGTTACATGAACTGATGTGCTGGTTATGTTCCTTTTTGCACACCTTACAGTTAGATGACATCTTTTCATTGTATTTTTATTCTTAGAATGCTTTTTTTCTCGTTTAGTTCTCATTTAGTCCCATGATTTAGCCCTTGAATGAAAATATATTTGACTACACTAAGAAACGAGCATACTGTGTACCTATAGAAAAGGCATATATTAGTAAAAGTAGTTTCACTCTTAGCACAACCTCCAGCAGTTTGTTTTTCTTTTTACAAACATAGAAAATATGTTTTGTTTCATTATCATTCATCTGAAAGTCTTAACATTGATGTAATTGTTAAATTAATTAGTAGTTCTGCAGTGGGTACAGTTTAATAAACAATAAAAAAACCTACCCAAAGCATCCAAATTATTGCCATTTTTGGAAATAAAATTCATTTTTTATTTCCTCCAGCTTTTGAAAGATCTGTTCTTCTACATAGTCCTTTCCTAGCAAGCTGAATTATCTGTAAGATGTTATACTGGATTTATTATTTGCCAGAGCCTCAGAGTGGAGAGGAGAGGCATTGTTGAAGCCTGAGGATTTTGAAATTGATAGCACTCAAATACATAGATTGGGATGGTCAAGAAAGACAGGTCTCTCACAGGTGGACCTCCTCAGGGCAGTTTCATATTGAATTATTTCAGCTCCCTGTGATTCATCCCATTATTTTTTTGTGCACACTCATTCATTCCCACAGTAACCTCACTTGTCAAGGACAAACACATTCGTAAGAGCTCATCCATTTGGGAAACAGAGTGGTTGATGTGCTTCTGGAGCTTCTAGTCAACAGCTATGGTCAGCTATGGGGAGAAATGACAGAAGGATTTGTCTGTCCCTCTCATGATCAAAGATACGTCAGCATTGTTATTGGCTGCTGAATTGTGCCTTATAAAATTTTTGGTGGCTTTGCTTCAGAGCTGCTGCTGTGTTCAACACAAAAAGGCCACTAGACTTAAGAGATAATTATAGTGAATGTTACATGTTTTCAGTAATTTGTGAAAGCTTTCTAGCCTTGGGACTTGTTAACCCAGTGAGGTGTTAGTTTTTAGAGCAACATACTGTGTCAAAGTGTCTGCTTGAGATATTTCTACAATGATTCAGCTTGTGTAGTGCCCAAATACCCAAGGTCTCTGAATTACTTGCTGCAAAAGGAGTTTGAATGCAGGGTAAGATAATCAGGAACCTGATTTTGGATATATGCAATACAGGCAGCCATGATGGTGCAGCCTTTAGTTTGAAGGACAGATTCCTAGTTTTGGAATTGCTTTATTATGCATGGCATCTCAATTCAGACTATATTTGTGTATGTAATGCCTTAGATCAATTTATATTATATTTTATTAATTCATTAATTATATTTATTATATTTATATTATGTTTATTATATTATGGTTTTGCTCTGAACTTGTACCAACTAAAGAGGGCTGCAATCTGCTTTTTTAATAAAATGAGGTAACAGTAGAAATGATCATATAGTCTTTTCCATAAGCTGTTTTATGTACTACATGTTTTATGTACTAGAAAGAGCCATTCTTGCTTGTTTCTTTTTCCTTAGTAGTATCAAGCACAAGTTATGGAAACAATGCTTTTTTAGATCCCTCCTGTATCTGCTGTTGCATAGTAACTTTGGTGGAAAAGGCTAAATAGAAGTGGGTGATGGGTCGAAATCTATTGTGCTATGCTAACATGGTGCTGTCTTGGATAACTATGTTTTCTAGAGAAAACATCCAGTGTAAATCAATGAAGAGTGGAATACAGTGTTATATGGAGAATTTTCTAGTTAACGTTGGGTGTCATAAGGATTAGAGGAACAATAAGGCAGGTAACAGGTGGCCGTAATTGAGGTGACAGTGGGCTATGCAGGAACAAGAAAGACGTTAATGCTGCTTTAACTGTTGACACTGTTACTAGACATGTTTTGATGAAATTAACTGATGAACTGAAGTTAAGAGAGAACTTCAATTACAAAGAGGCTTCAGACTGGACCAAAACAAGAAAATGGCAATGAAAGGTGACATAATAAATATTTAATGACCCAGATGGTACATCAGTCCAGATCCTCTGCTCTGGAAATAAGCAACAAATGTCTCAAGTGTCTGAAGGGCATGGATTGAGTAACAGGGATCTGACAGTATGATATGATCATGAGAAAGCAAAAATAATCCTGAGATACATTGGGAAGATCTTCTAGTAGAGAGGAAACTGCTGATGAGTTTGTGGGGAGCACTGTGGGGTGCTAAGTGCCTGTTCAAGGACAACAACTCCAAACTGATGGGGCAGAGGAGACCTGCAAGGCTGCTTGTCACCTTGGTCATCCTTTTCAGAGAAGAATGAGAGTTCGGCTTCTTCATGCTCATGGCTTCTTCTGATAGCACTCTGCATGCACTGAGGAGAGGGAAAGGTCCTGAAGCTGAGGAGCTCATTGTTGGCACAAATGGACGTAATCTCAGTAATTAGCAACTGAAAATCTCAGAAGCTCCTTCTTTTTCTTAGAGGCTTTCCTGAAGCAGAACAATGAAACAACAGGCAGCAGGTGGGCCAAGGCTTACCCTGAGAGCAGGGGGAAGGCTTCTGCAGAGACTGGAAGTGCTGATACAGGAATGCTCTACTGGGCTACCTGTGGTGTCCCAAATCCTCATGTGAAGTGTTGAATGAGCAGTCATGTTCAAGTCTTTGTAAAGGCAAAGGACAGCCATAGCTGTTCCCAAATACTGTTGAGATATGTTCAGCCAAGGTGTTGAATACTACATGGAACCAAGGAGTGGTCTACTCTCATCACCTTACAGGGGTTGAACTGAGGTAGATGTATCAGGCTGGTGTAGGAGTTCACAGGTTTATTTTCCCTCTTAGCAAAATAATTTAATTTTGAAGAACATCTAGTACATTCATCATGACCACTTTGCTTTCGTTCAGTCATGGTTATTTTTTTAATTCTTCCTCACATGTATGTTGTGGTTCTTTCTTTTACAGAACAGTTCGTGTCTGGCTGAAGAGAGACAGTGGGCAGTACTGGCCCAGCATATACCATGCAATGCCATGTAAGTATAAGGAGATGTTCAATATCTACTGTGGATTTGCAAAATGGCTTTTCTGGTTTTGATGAAGCTTCATGCTTATGACCATTTGCAAGCTTACATCTTTGTTTCAGATGTTATTCTTGAACAATCCTCTTGGTATTGGTGAAGCTTTACCAAGTTACATGCTAATGCTTCTGAGAGGCATCAGAGATTACAGCAGTAAAAGGATACAGACATGTTAGTAAGGGATGAGCATTTAATGCAAACATAGATTTTAAAATGTGGGAGCTCAATATGTATTCTTGTATTCTGCCTCTAATGGAGTCCATAAAGCTTTGTAAATCTCCTGCATAAATCACTCTGCCCTTCCTACTGTATGTGCTCAGTACATTAGAGTGCAATGGTAAATGGTTTTATTTGGTAAGAACTTAATATTCCATGGCAGCTAATATGATAGAGAGGATACCAGACAGGGAGGGCAGCTCTTCCAGTTTAGAAGCAGAATCATTTTACCTCTGCAATTAAATGTGGAAAACCAAATTTCCCTGATGCATCCCTCCATTATGTCTCCTCTCCCAAAGAGAGTGTTCATTCTTTGAGAAACTGCAGATCAATGTCCATTTTTCCAAGAGAGAGTTGAAGAAATGACAGCCCTTGCTGTTTGCTGTAACCCCTGTATTGAGTGCAGGAATATAACTTTGTAGGTCGTCAGAGGCAAGCATATACTAATGCTCTTCAGTCAGCTTCAATCAGATGTGCTAGGTTAGCCTGTCTTTGGGAATCTTGTAAAGCTGACCTTAAATCCAGATTGGGGAACACATTTCAGGTCTCCTGGAGGTATTCATACTGTCTGGAGAAAGAATTATTTTAAGCTAAGATAGGTAGATTTGGAAGAGACATCTGTCCCATGATATGTAAAACATTTGATCAGTGCAAGTTTTAGTACAAGAACATCAATTTAGGACCCTAGGGCAGCCATGGTGTTTGCCTGCTTTAAGAAAACAATTATTTGGTAGAGAGGAGGACCACTCATCTTCCTTTGGTGATGGACTAGCTCATAAGAACGTGTCAGTCCCCAAAGGTACTTTCTGCTCAAGATTTTGCACAAGAAGTTATTGTGAGCTAGCTAATGATGTGGCAGTATGTGGAGCTCTGTCATGATCACTAGCAGTGGCCTGAGTTCCCTTAACCTGTCCTAAGAGGTTTGCTTTCCCCAGCCAAACTGTTATGAAATGGCTTTTCTAGCTATTTGGCATTGATACTTCTCTTTTACCATGTGGTGTTTTTGCATAAATTTGCATTTTTGAATCTCATTAGGTTCTTCTCTGGTCTTAGCAAAGCTGTGTTATTGCCAGTAATAACAGCTTCAGTGGAAATGATGGAGTAGATCCAGTTCCACTGAAGGGGGTCTGTTTCAAAGCTCCTTCATAAATTTGAACACTTGACAGTACTCCTTCACTTCGAAGGCTGGTAAGCTTTTGAGGCATGAGATACTAAAATTATTCTGTTATTCAACAATTTAAAGAATGATCAGGTATAATTAACAACTGAAGCAATGACATTACATGTAATTAATGAATTACATTATCAGCCATGCCTTTAAGCTTGGAAATCATAGAAAGGGCTCTGAGTCAGAATCTGTACAAGTCTGTGCTTAACTGGAAATGATGGTTTTGTCTGTTTCTGTGTTGATCACCATTCTGATGGTGCTCTGCTTTAGGTTCATACTGGGTTTTGTTGTTTAAAGAACAATGACTGCTGAGAGGTTCTCTATGTAAAAATGTAGTAGGCACAATGGTGCCTTTGTGCTGCTTAGCAAACTGTGAGTGGCAGTCCTACCTATAGATACCCCATTAACATGACTTGTGACTTTAAATGTGGTGATGTGTGACCCAATCTATTTTATGATGTGATATCAGGTAGCCTTAATAACTGAGTTTGCAGCCTAGGTCCTCTGGGAAATGAGAAGGATGAGGAGTTGAGTTGATTCAGTGATGTACTTTGGTCAAGTTCTGCACCCAAACAGGGTTATCAGTGCATTCTGAATGTGAAAATCATTAAATATCTGGAAAAAAGGTCAAGATTATAAATCTTTTCTGAGTTTAGAGGTAGGATTTCCCCTAATCGGGGAAGTTTTACATCCTGCCTATGGGTGATTCTATGGTCAGAAGATTCTGGACAACACAGTGGCCACATTTTTGATCATCATCTCTAGCCCATGAAAATGGAAAGAGCTGTAGCTGAAACCTTGCTAATACATTTCCTTCACACCAGTGTTGTCTCAACAGCTGATTAGAACAGACCTCTGTGAATGTGTAACCCTGGTTAGATGTGTGCTCTTGGTTACAGGTGTGACCATGGTTAGATTTGTCACTTTGGGCACAGAATTAATTAAAAAAACAACTTATCAGACACAAACTTATGAAAGGTAAAGAAATTGTGGTCAAGAGTCAAGTAAACTTTTCCAATTAAAAAAACCATCAAAACTAAGACACAAAAAGACCCAAATGCAACCAAAACCCCTATTACAGGTGTAGAATGGAGTAAAGGATTTATTGTACTGGGGAGCAGTGGAGTATCCAGTCTTTGGTGCAGATAATACACTGCTTGTGTTATGATGGTTTTCATAACTAGCGCTTTGCTTTGAACAGGAGGGTAAAAAAACTGCAAAGCAAAACATGCTCCTTTGGTCTTGAACTGTGTCACATGTAGGCACTTCAAAGTGGGGGGGGTCCCTGAAACTGCAGGTACAAAGTCTGTATTTCTCTTCTGATTCTCTCAGCCTCTAATAAAAGTAACACACTCTTGAGAGCATGAAGTATGTAATTGGGTTTTTTTCTCCACATTTCATTTTCTAAAGGCAAAAATCAGTGTGTATTTGCCCTGTATTTAAGACAAAGACTGCAGCCAGACTTATGCATCAGGAATATCCTGCTTGTCCTCTATAGTAGTTCAGATCAATCTTTTTCCAGTCTGAAATCCAAATCATAGCTAGGTACTGAAGTAGAGAGCCTTCAGAGTGCTGTTATTTTTCCTGGATATGTTTTTAAAAGGGTCTTAAATATCTTAGAATCTTAAGGTTTCAGGTTTTTGTTTTGTTTTATTTTTCCTTTTTTTTTTTTTTTTCTTCCCCTCTTTTTAATGAGCCTAAGTGCTTAATTACCTGAATATTGTTTTAATTTTACCAGAGTAAGCTGCTACAGTGTTGTTACAACTGGCACCACTGACTACATCAGTGTAGCTGGTATGGACATAGTTTTAGTGCTGACATAATGATTTTTCTAAGTGCACATGTTACTGAAGAGTTCCCTTGGGAAAATGATTATAGCACAATAAGTATCTTTACACTGCTATGATTGTGTACACACAGGTCTGGAATTCAGAAGTTACTTCTTTTGTATTTTTCTGATATTGACACAATATCAGATTGTGTCAAGCAATTGCTTGCATCATTTGCTTCAGGAGTGTTTGGGAAAAGCATACTTCAAATAGTTAATTTACCTGAGACTTTTTCTCTGTGAGCTGCTCATTGCCTTCAGAGATACTGGTAGCTCTTTCAATGTATGCACAGTGTCCAGCATTTAAAAGCTGCTGTGTAGAATATGCCTGTTCTGGCATTAAGTGCCTTTAAAATTCTTTGATGTTTATTCTGCTTAGAACTGGGGGGGAGGTTCTGTCCATTTGTTTCTACAGCTCTTATTCTGCTGCAGGCATAGAAGTCTCAATATAATAGTAATGCACCACCTTTGAAAGGGATGATTCCAGTTTGCCTTTTCTAAGGGAAAGGTACAGGAAGGAGCAATTTTGTCACTGTTACTAGGCCTGATTTAATTGTTTCCTTTCTGTCAGTTTCCTTGAACAGAAGCCTTTTCTTTATTTCAATTCAGTCAACCCTGCCAGGAAAGAAATAAACTGAGGTGCCTGCCTCGATGTGGATCTGATGGGCTTTCTGTTTATGGTAACTTGTCCTTCAGGAAACATTTAAGGAGAGAGTCAGTACTGAAGGTGGAACAAGTTTTATTAAACAGTCAATATTGACTCTTCTCTTCTTCTTCATATACCTTTGCTGCCAACTAAACTATCAAGGAAGATTTGCTAAGGTATGGGCTGTTTAGTCCTAAGTGAGACATTACTCAAATTGAGAATGTACTGGATTACAGTACTGCAAAAGAGAGGACTCCAAGCTTGTTAGTAACACAAACGTGTGACCAATCACAAAGGAGAGTAGAAACCAAGAGGGGGGAAAAAGCTGAACTAAAAGTGTATCTGACTGTACTCTATATTTATCATAAGAATATGGTTTATAAAGCACTCTAACTGTTATCCTAGCTGCAGTTGGCAATTGATCCTGAAAAATAATTCCTGAAGGTGTCTGTTGGGACAGCAGGATTCCCAGCTGCATGCTGCTGTGTTGGGCAGTAAAAACAATTCCTGCTTTCTGAATGTAATTTCACAATTTTTCAATTAAACCAAGCATAGCTCTTGAATTCTTGCAAGGAAATCTGGTTTTAGCCTTGATATAAACCCTGCCAGATCCTTGAGGGAGCATACTGTGACCGTCTTGTGTGCAATTTAAGGAAAAATCCTGATGTTTATTAGAGTAATGTCAATGTAATCAAGCAATGGGTAGTTTTAGATACAAAGTTTTATTTCAGTCATAGTATGTGATACTGTCATAGTGCTGCCTGTGATGAAATTGGAGTAGGGGGCAGTTAAACTCAGTCCTTAATATTAGCTGATATGTTGATTCCTACTGGGGAATTTTCTTATTGTAGGTACAGGATGCAAGCCTCTGACATAATGTAGTGTTTTGTTTTTTTGTCAGCACAGTTCAGGCAAATGTAAAAAACTAAATTATTCAGCTAAGTAATCTCTGACTTACACTGAAATGTCAGGTGCCTCTTATATCAAAGCAGCACTATTGCTCTTATATGAAAAGTCTGTTTATATGTAACTAGTAAGAAACATAATGAAGGAACTGGAGGAAGAAATAGCTATTGTTCCATGTCCTAATAGGATAGGGTTGAATGAATTGCAAGAACAGTTTTATTTTAATTCTTGTCTATTGGAAAGCTCAAAATGCTGCACAGCATCACAAAGCATGTTAGCTAGTTTTAGGCTTTCCAGAACTTCAAGAAAACGAGAATCGCAGTTTTGTTAACTTCATCAACATGTTCATTTTTTTCAGCTCCATGTTCATGCATGTCTTTTAACCCGGAAACCAGAAGGCTGTCCATAGGTCTAGACAATGGTACAATCTCAGTAAGTACATCCAAAGATTTCTAGTTGAAATGGTTCCTTTTTGAGAAGTATGTGTGTGATGATGTGTTGAGAATATTTTTGCTAGTGTTTGGGAGACAGACTTTTTAATGCTAGTGGAACTGAATCTGTAGTGTAGAAAATGTTAGATGATTAAAAATTTTATTCCAGCTGCCACAAAGAGATTGAGTGGGGTTTACAGTATTTATTAGGCAAGTCAACAAACTGTCTTAATTTGCATATTTCTTAAAAAATAACACAGAGAAACAGCTGTTGTTTTATTAAATTTAAGTGACTTGTTAATTACATGATACCAAAGTTTTCTGAAAGCAGCAATTAAGAGGAGGAAAAATCATCTTCTTAGAGGCAGAAGGTGGATTTCTGCTCCATATCTATCTGCTTTTCCACACTTCAGAGTTCACATTTTGTTTTCCTCTCCCTTCAGAGGAGTTGCTTCTAATTGGCAGTGAAGTTGCTGAGAGATTTGGTTCATTAACATCTGAGGTAGATGTGTGGAAAGGAAGTAGAATATTAAAAGAAGAGTGTGTCTGTTGGATCTGTGACAGAGGGTAGCAGATGACTTTATTAATTGGATTTTTCTTGTGGGATGATGAATAAAAAGCTGTATCACTTTGGAAGAGTGGAAGAGTCATGGGTCAGAGGTATTTTTCACCCATGCTTTATCAATAGATTCCTCTTCCAGTTAAAGATCATTTTACCTCACTTCAAATTTTGCTGCTGTTGTCTCTGCCTTATGGGCCTTATAACTGAATGAGTGTTTTCAGGCTGGCATAAGGGCAGCTGTCTGCATTAAAGCCAGTATGGTGTTTGGGAAAGGGGGTGTGACCCTTTTAGCTGTTGCCTGTAAGCTCCATTAAAGATGTGAAGGTTTTGACCTATAAAGCTATTAATGGCTAGTAGCAGAGATTTTTTTTGTGTGCCTGTAGGAGATTTTTCCTTTTGTATCTACGAGATGGGACAGATTCCAGAGAATTCTCTGCACCTCTGAAATTCTCTCCTTCCCACTCTCTGAAGTAGCTGAAATTTGCCGGTCCTACTAGGCACTTTTGTTTTCACTGTTTTCACTGGGCCTTTGAGGAATGTGAAGGCAACTGTAAATAAGGTATTTAAATACTCTGGCATGATGGGAGATGTGTCTTTGTCTTGGGGGCATTTTATTTTGAAGAGTCAGAAGATGCTTCAGAGTAAATGGGGTCAAATATTTTCCATTCTGAAGCTAAAAAAGGTAAATGAGATATGCAGGTGATAAATCTACATATGACTTCGGGTATTTATAGGTATATATTGCCACTTCTAAGGCAGATTCTATTTGTTGCTAAGCTGGGTTTTTCGTTTCCCAGTCTTCTGGATACAAGTATATAGTAAGGGGGAAGTGCTTGTCTGTGTTACTTGATTTAGTCCTCTGTAGCTGCAAGCATTTGTGTGGTGGAGGGAAATGCACGCCACAAACTTGTACAAAGGATGACATGTTTTTGTCTGTAGCAAACCTAATACTTACTTGTAAGAGAAGCCACTACTGTAATGTGCTGCAAGAAGCGGTGGAAGTGGGAATGGAAGAGCAACAGGAGCCCCATTTTCAAATCCCAGCAATACTGGGGTGTAGAGAACATCCCCAAGTACTTGAACGTGAGTTACAACCACCCTCTAGAGGACAGGATAAAATTTCTTTCCTGGGCCCAGCTATGATGATTAGTTTAGCACAGGAATACATAAGCAGGGCACATTGGCCACAAAATAACAGAATTTAATCAGCAAGGTGACCTTAGTACCCTTATTTTAATTTCCTCAAAGGGAAAGTACAGGCAATTTGCTTGAGCAGCTTGAAATATTTGGGAATTAGTCAGCTGCTCCACATTAGCACTTCTGTAATGCCCAGCACACTTGTGTATGCTAGGTGCAGGGCTAAAAAAAACCCAAACAAAAAACCAACCAACCAAACCAATAAAACCCTGAAAATTATTCTGCACCTTCACTTCGGGTAAAAAGAAAGGATTCCTGCTAAGGGCTGTGAGCTGATAGTCATGATTTTTTTTTGCAGTGCAAGGAAGTACTTTCAGGTGTAAATGGAGATAAGAAAATGCCTTTTTTTAATTCTATGTGAATTTTTTTTAAGTTGTTTGGATTTTGGTTATAAGTGTGGCACCTCAGGAATGTGTATGCTGCATTATGAGAAGGATGGGCAGCAACGCTCCTGGCACAGAAAGAAGTTCCAGCAAAGCCACCTGAGGTGAGCTTGTATGGCCACCTCTCTTTGTGAAACAAGGCGATAACTTTTGCTTCTACAGAGAGGAAGAGATTGTTTTTAACCTTTTGTCACTTCTCAACATGAGGGCTGCACAAACATCTGTGCAGCACCATTATCTTGAATAAGCATCTTGCTTGAAGAGTGGTGGCACCTAATGTAAAACAAAAAGTTTGTGATCTGCTTTTTTTACACTTTGCAGACCTTTTTTTGAAAAGAGATGGCATCCTAGGGACTGCTTGAGGTCCCTTTTGGAAGCCAGAAGACCTTACCCTGGACATTAATTCCTTGCTCTGAAGTGGAGAAAAATGCTCTGGGTGCAAGACTCTCAAGATACTACAGGAAGCAGAAGAAAGGTCTTCCACTTGCAATAAACAGGAGAAATCCACTGCCAAGATGAGTCTCCACCTCATTTCGCCATGTGAAAACTCATTGCCTAGATAAAGTTAATCATTAGGTTCTGCAGCCAGTAGAGGAGAGATGCCTTTGGATGTGCCCATGTTACTTTTCCTAGAAACCGTTATGAAATGGCATAAATTTCTCTCTTCATTTCTGGGGAGATTGAAATGAGCGATTTAGTTTTTAGGTAGCTGAAGTTGAATTAAATTGATCTTTTTTTTGCTGACCATGCCTATGTCTGTATGAAGCTGTTACATTAAGCAGAGCCATGAGGACAACAGGGCCCCAGAATAACCCCTTCAGAATTCTCCCTTGGGGATGGTACTTACTAAGATAAATTCATCTTCCACCTCATCTGATCTTAGTGCTGTCTACAGGTTTGACCATAAACAGTACTTTGAATTCCTGGGACTGAGACAGGCTCTACCTGCTGATGTACAACCTTCCCTTCTGCTGTTATGGGGAGTTTAGTATTTTTTCCCCTCAAGAAATGAAATGAAATTATATAATAAATAAAGTGAAAATGCTGTCATTATTTATGACATTTTTTTCCCCCTGACAGATATAGATGTAATGTCTGACAGAAGATTTAAGAGTTTTCATTCTCTTCCATTTCTGAAGCATGTTTGTAGTTCTCTGGAAGACCTGAGAGCGCAGTCGGTCACTTGTGTTAACAGGATAAAGTCAAGCCTATAAGGAGATTTGTAGTGTGTTGTTAAAATGGCATCATCTATCAAAGAACAGACTGTAAATTCCCCGGGGTGGGAACTAGGCTGTGAATGGGCAATGCGTAACTAATATATAAAAATTATTAACTCAGAAATTGATTCAGTTGCTTAAGGTGAGTTCTCCATTTTGTGATACAGCCATTGACATATACCTGAAGCTCTGGGAAGGCATGGATCTTCCTTAGTTCCTGGACCATGTCACCCAGACCCATGGCCAAGGACTCTGAATTATTTGAACAAGATGCTGATACTATTTCTAGGATGAGGTTTTAGAGAAGTCTTTTGCTCAAGAGAAGTTCCAGGTGGGTGTATGTGTTTCAGTGTGAGGGAGGTGTGCTACGCAAAGAAATAGTTGCAAGTCTTTGTACGTCAGTGGACATCTAGATTTTGACAGTCTTCAAGAATTCTCCTTTGTGCCTTGTGAAGACTTTCATGGTACCAAGTCACTGTTGTAATAATAAGCTTACCTGAAACAGGCAAGACTGAGCATTAACATTTTAAGTATGATAAAAAAGGTAGTAAAGTAGCTCCAAAACCTCTGAAGGATAAAGAGTGATCTTGCCAGAAGAGTTGTTTTTAATCCCTACAAGGAGGCCTGTTTGGTTTTGTCATCTTGAGTGCTCTGATATGTCCCAGTCCTTCCTGTGCAAAAGGGCTCAGAGAGGACTCAGAAATCTTCCTCTGTTCTGTTAACAAGCACTGACTGAGCTGTGTAGGTGACCCCAGCTTTTCCAGCTCATTAAGGAGAGCAAGAAACTGCCTAATGAGAATCGAGTGTCAGCAGCTCTGAGAGGAGCAAAACATCTACGTAGGCAAGGACAAAAAGCCAGCTTCTGCTGGAACAATGTTAAAGAGATGTAGTCGGTGTTTTTGTAGTGCAGATGACACAATGTATGTGCAATAGGGCATGAATTTCTTGAGCAAGGTGCCCTGTGCTAACATACCTGTCTAGTGACGCAACTAACGCATTCGGCCTGAAGAGGGAGAGGGCAATAAGTGCAATGGAAGAACATCTGAGAGTGTAAAGGGGAGCGGGGAGACCTGCAGAAAGATTAGAAAATGCATCACAAATTATCAGCTACTTTCAAAGAAGAAAATTATATGCAAGAAGTCTTCAGGAAGAAAATTATATCCAATATCCAGGTTATCTGAAACTGTGTTTATCTTGTAATATATTTGTTTTTATTTTGGATGGAGCAGAGTATTGATAGTACATAGTTGTGGTTTGTATTAAAGCATACAGTGGTAATCAATATTTGGATACATCTTACAAACTGCACGTTTGATTTATTGTATTATAATGGAGAGATTCAAAAGCCTTTTCAGTCTTCCACTGAAACTGTGGGACTCTTTGGGTCTCAGAACAGAATGACCGCATGAAATTTGTTAAGAGAAAAATGCAAATAGAAGTGAGAATGCAATCCTCTCTCTACATCCCACCTGAAGTCACCAGCATCTGTGTGCCACTGCAGTCAAAGACAAGGACAGCCAAATTGGTGGGAAAGGCAGACATATCTTCCCATCATGTGTTGCAGCAATTAAAGCAATTTCTCTTTGGGTAACAACAGCAGAAAGCATTCTAGCAAAGGGTCCTGCTTCAAATAGGCTTTGTAGTAAAGCATTTCATGTGGTGATTTAGTATTCTTCAGACAGTGGTTGATGAAAACAGGTTCCCCTCTAGGTAGCTGGAAAGCTATAGCAGATTTTTAACTTTCTGTGGTTTGTAGAGTTAAGGTGACCCTGATATAGAAATCCAGATGACTTATTTCTTACTGCTGTTTAAGTAACACCCCCACTGTAGTCCTTAGCTGCCAGGGAAACCTAATGGGAGGTGGTGCAGATTAAGGAAAGGAAGATGAAGTAGAGCAATTTAAGAGAACATATTTATTACAAATTTATGAACAGAAACCTAGAGAGAGCAGAATACATAGCTGCCTCACAGTTGTTTTTCTGGAAGCTGGGATATGTAGATGTTCCACAGATGAGTACTGTAACCTCTCCACAAGCAGAAGATATGATGTGTTTGGGTAATTATGGTGCTGAAGGCCAGGCAGATTACCTGCAGTGACCCAGCAGAAAATGCAGGGTGACTTCTTTTTTAATTGTGGTTTGGAAACTGGGGGGAAATACTGGCTTGTTGGGGGTTAGAATGTCTTTTGCTCTTTTGCATTAAACATTGGTTTGCCTTAAACATAGTCTGTAGGCCCCTGAAGTCCAGTCTTCTCCAGTGCTTTTGGCATGTGCACAAGAACATTTCACAATTGTATGTTTATCAAATTCGCTTATCTTGCATTTGTAATGTTTATTTTAGTTTTCCATCCTATTTCAGGTTAAATGAGTTAGGTTTTACTTCTTCTGTCCTCTAGGCAGATTAGCATAGGGAGTTTCTGTGTAGTTTGCTATAAATTATTAATATGATGTGTTTTTACACTCCTTCATTTTTTACTTTCTGTTTCTCTGAGTATGTGATGTATGCACATAGATACCTGACAGCTCTGTGAAAGCTAATTCATGTGCTGCGGCCACAGAGCCTAACCTTTGCTTGGGTGTTTCCTCCAGAGAGATGTTGCAGGAGTTTGCTTGTGGCCATTCTGATTCCCCAGTTTTGAGCAACTCTCCTCTTCAAAACAATATGCAGGAACACCTGGGTGGTCAGTCAGTTTAACCACCTGGGATTTTTCCAGGAACTGAGGCTGCCATGCAGACCCTTAGCTGCCATTCTCATCATTTCGTCATGCAAAAGCCATACTGGAAATTGAACAGCAGCACGAAGGCAGCAGAGCCTGTCCCATAGGTGTGCTCTTGCCTGGACACAGAAAAGTTTGGGTTTCTGTTTGCCTGAAGCACTGAGAGGCTGTTTAACAGAAACCTGAAATGCATTCCATTCCCATCACGTATTTTTGGTACCTAGCCTGGACTGAGTAACTGGAAGGGTCTCGTACATATTTATATTGAGTTTTCTGAGTGTTCAGGTTGGGGTGTAGTGTATGCACACACATGGATACGTGTGTATACACAAATGTACACGTGTGCACACATAGCTGTGCACACATGTGGGTTTCTGCCCAGGCAGTCCTGAGCAGCAGGTGTTTGCCAGGTCTCAGGTTCCTCATTTTGTGGCACCTCAGCTCACAGCTAGTCATTTCTGTCAGCTTTTTTGACTTCTTTTTTAATGGTTCCTCTTATATCCATTCCATTCAGAAGTACTCATAATATTGTTTCTTAGGCAGCTTTAAAAAGTGAAAAAATTTAGGTTTTTAGGTACTCAAAGTTATTAAAAGTATAGATAGGGCTGTGATTGTGAAGAAGGGAGAGCTTACCTAGGTAAAGTATTCAAATGTAAACAGTCTCAAACACTTTACATCTCTAAGCCATGTTTCTTTTGATTTTTCTTTCCCTCCCTCAGGAATTCATTTTATCAGAAGATTACAACAAGATGACACTAGTGAAAAGTTACCAGGGTAAGAACCACGATATGTGTTAATTGGCTTGTATTGTCATTAATTTTTGTTAATATTCTCTTAAGGAGTGTGAGTGGAAAAGTTTCCCTTGCAATGATAGACTTTTTTTTTTTTAACTAATATAAATGCTGGTTTATCAATAGATCTATAATGTGCTTTGTTTTAAAAGAGCTGTTTCATGTTCTGTTTATCCTTTTAATTGTCCCTTTGGAATATCACAGTAGACAGCAATCTGTCCACATTCGGGGAAATAGGAGTTTTAGTTTTCAGTCTTCAGTAATCCAGTGTATCTACTGAAACAACTTAGGAAACTAACCCATCTTTTAAGGCTGAAACTTTTGGGGTTAGTTTGGTTATATTTCAGTAACTGTCGGTTCCAATAACCACAAGATTGTCAGTGAATATCTCCCCTAGGAAAAGGTCAAGAAATGCTAGCCCATACCTTTTCTAATTAGAGTCTGGGCATCACTAATGTGATGTTTTCAGAAACCTAGCTATTTATCCTTTTCAGACCTCTAAAGGACACTGTTTTGGACAGGTGTTCTTATAAAAGTAACAAATACATGTGACAATTTATTGTTATAGGGGCTTTTTTGCTGTTAGACTAAGAGGTGGTATGATATTATATAGTATCATATTATATACTAAGCATTATGTTTCTGTACAGAAGCCTCTGACATGTTAGCTTGAGATTTCTCACATACAGTTTAAAATATGTACTTATATATGTATTTTGAGTTTTATACCTTGAAAGATTGAGAGGGTAATTTAAATCTCTAAATGGAGGCTCTGGAGATCACTTTGTAACATTTAAATTTTAAGGTATGAAGAGAATCTTCATTTTTGCAGAGCATGGCTAACGTGAGTGTTTCACTTCAGCTGTTTCATGAATGTCTGGTGTGTTGTAAAATTAAGCTAGAATGCCTGCATTTTTTCTTAGCTTGTAAAAATGGAATAAAAAATATCCAATGATGATAATATATATATATACATCTGAATCTTAAGATTGCTGAAGTCTGACTGTACAGGTGTTAAGTATCCAAATTTGTGATTGTTCTGCAGTCACCAAAGTTTAATGCAGCCAAGTTTCATATTTAAATATTGTGGCACTAAACAGGGTGAGCTGAGGTCTTTTCTTCTGTATATGCAGAACAACATATGCATGAGAACAACTTTCTTGATGAGTTCTTCAGGGAAAATGCTGAAAATTTTGGAAGAGTGGAATGGATTTCTTGGCAGTATTTCAGAAAAGCCAGTTGACTGTGACAGCCCACTGAAGGTCTGGGGAAAAACTCTCATAAAATTAAAAAAGAAAAGAAAAAAAGGAAAATGAAAGCTGTTCTCATGGCCTGCAATGTGCCAGATGTGCTGCAAACATTAGAGGAGGCCTTAGGATAGGAAGATGCCATGGAGAACCTCCATGGGTTGTCCTGGGGGGAAACCCAAGAGCTCAGATTCCCCAAATATTAGAGAGCAAAGGATTCTAATGAGTGTTCACTAACATCAATGGAGAGGTGGTGCAACTGACCACACTCCTAACTAGTCACCTTCTTCCTAGACTACCTGTCTCACCATGGGAAGGTTTTTCATAGGATCATAGAATGTATTGTGTTGAAAGGGGCCGTGAAGATCATTAACTTCCAACCTCCCTGCCCTGGGCAGGGACACCTTCCACCATACCGGGGTTT
>NW_008238132.1:7945045-7968555 GCF_000691975.1 Corvus brachyrhynchos
GTACATATTTATATTGAGTTTTCTGAGTGTTCAGGTTGGGGTGTAGTGTATGCACACACATGGATACGTGTGTATACACAAATGTACACGTGTGCACACATAGCTGTGCACACATGTGGGTTTCTGCCCAGGCAGTCCTGAGCAGCAGGTGTTTGCCAGGTCTCAGGTTCCTCATTTTGTGGCACCTCAGCTCACAGCTAGTCATTTCTGTCAGCTTTTTTGACTTCTTTTTTAATGGTTCCTCTTATATCCATTCCATTCAGAAGTACTCATAATATTGTTTCTTAGGCAGCTTTAAAAAGTGAAAAAATTTAGGTTTTTAGGTACTCAAAGTTATTAAAAGTATAGATAGGGCTGTGATTGTGAAGAAGGGAGAGCTTACCTAGGTAAAGTATTCAAATGTAAACAGTCTCAAACACTTTACATCTCTAAGCCATGTTTCTTTTGATTTTTCTTTCCCTCCCTCAGGAATTCATTTTATCAGAAGATTACAACAAGATGACACTAGTGAAAAGTTACCAGGGTAAGAACCACGATATGTGTTAATTGGCTTGTATTGTCATTAATTTTTGTTAATATTCTCTTAAGGAGTGTGAGTGGAAAAGTTTCCCTTGCAATGATAGACTTTTTTTTTTTTAACTAATATAAATGCTGGTTTATCAATAGATCTATAATGTGCTTTGTTTTAAAAGAGCTGTTTCATGTTCTGTTTATCCTTTTAATTGTCCCTTTGGAATATCACAGTAGACAGCAATCTGTCCACATTCGGGGAAATAGGAGTTTTAGTTTTCAGTCTTCAGTAATCCAGTGTATCTACTGAAACAACTTAGGAAACTAACCCATCTTTTAAGGCTGAAACTTTTGGGGTTAGTTTGGTTATATTTCAGTAACTGTCGGTTCCAATAACCACAAGATTGTCAGTGAATATCTCCCCTAGGAAAAGGTCAAGAAATGCTAGCCCATACCTTTTCTAATTAGAGTCTGGGCATCACTAATGTGATGTTTTCAGAAACCTAGCTATTTATCCTTTTCAGACCTCTAAAGGACACTGTTTTGGACAGGTGTTCTTATAAAAGTAACAAATACATGTGACAATTTATTGTTATAGGGGCTTTTTTGCTGTTAGACTAAGAGGTGGTATGATATTATATAGTATCATATTATATACTAAGCATTATGTTTCTGTACAGAAGCCTCTGACATGTTAGCTTGAGATTTCTCACATACAGTTTAAAATATGTACTTATATATGTATTTTGAGTTTTATACCTTGAAAGATTGAGAGGGTAATTTAAATCTCTAAATGGAGGCTCTGGAGATCACTTTGTAACATTTAAATTTTAAGGTATGAAGAGAATCTTCATTTTTGCAGAGCATGGCTAACGTGAGTGTTTCACTTCAGCTGTTTCATGAATGTCTGGTGTGTTGTAAAATTAAGCTAGAATGCCTGCATTTTTTCTTAGCTTGTAAAAATGGAATAAAAAATATCCAGTGATGATAATATATATATATATCTGAATCTTAAGATTGCTGAAGTCTGACTGTACAGGTGTTAAGTATCCAAATTTGTGATTGTTCTGCAGTCACCAAAGTTTAATGCAGCCAAGTTTCATATTTAAATATTGTGGCACTAAACAGGGTGAGCTGAGGTCTTTTCTTCTGTATATGCAGAACAACATATGCATGAGAACAACTTTCTTGATGAGTTCTTCAGGGAAAATGCTGAAAATTTTGGAAGAGTGGAATGGATTTCTTGGCAGTATTTCAGAAAAGCCAGTTGACTGTGACAGCCCACTGAAGGTCTGGGGAAAAACTCTCATAAAATTAAAAAAGAAAAGAAAAAAAGGAAAATGAAAGCTGTTCTCATGGCCTGCAATGTGCCAGATGTGCTGCAAACATTAGAGGAGGCCTTAGGATAGGAAGATGCCATGGAGAACCTCCATGGGTTGTCCTGGGGGGAAACCCAAGAGCTCAGATTCCCCAAATATTAGAGAGCAAAGGATTCTAATGAGTGTTCACTAACATCAATGGAGAGGTGGTGCAACTGACCACACTCCTAACTAGTCACCTTCTTCCTAGACTACCTGTCTCACCATGGGAAGGTTTTTCATAGGATCATAGAATGTATTGTGTTGAAAGGGGCCGTGAAGATCATTAACTTCCAACCTCCCTGCCCTGGGCAGGGACACCTTCCACTAGACCGGGTTTTCAAAGCCCCATCCAACCTGGCCTTGAACACTTCCAGAAATGGGGCATCCACAGCTTCTCTGGACAGCTTGTGCCAGTGTCTCACTGCACACACCTGCACAGTTGCAGTGAACAGTTTTCTGACAGTGCAAGGCTGGAAAAAGAAAAAAAGAAAACCAAAGAGATTTCCCACTGTTTTCAGGGCACCAATGACCTGGGGCTGCCTGCTGCTCCACAGCACAGTGCCTCCCACCACCCCCTCCAAAGAGACATCCTCCTGGATTCTCCATTCTTCACACCAGGTGTTGGTGAAGGAATGTAGCACCCCCTCTGCCTGGTGCCTGGGCTTGGCTGGACCCATGCTGGAGGTCTGGAGTGCTGGGGAAACATTGCAAAAGTGAGGTGCTCTGTGAGCTGCTGTCAGTCACAGGGTCCTGTGGTTCCATCAGTCCACACAGTGTTAGGCACTTTCATGCTCCTCTTGCTACATTTGCCTCCAAGCAGAGCACTGGATCTGGGCTTAGTGGTGGCCTCACAGGGTCCAAAGTCCAACTGGGACACAGCAAGGAAGAAAGAGCTGTGCTTTCACCATGTTTTCTGGGAGAATATGCAGGGAAGGGCATTGTAGTCTCTTGGGTAGGTATATCATAATCCAACAGAGATGAATCTTCCTCGGATGGTCCAGTAGGACTCCCTCCACAGTCTCATCCCTGCAGTGCACCTTCCTCACAGTGGCCATACTGAGTTTTGGGGTTGGCATAAGGATCTTGGTAAAACCCTGGGCAAGGAAAAATATAATAATAATAATAATAATAATAATAAATGGTGGCCTTCTAGCGGTTCATTTGTTAAAAGTCTTGCTTTTAAAAGGTTGCGCTTAAAGTTTTCAAGTAAGACCTTTATGTTCTTCTAAAGTATTTTAGGGGGAGTAAATAATTTTATTTAGCCTACTAAGGGGCTTTAGCTGAGTCATGCTGGCTGGTTTTGTGTGTGCTAGCTTCGTAAATGGTCAGCAGTGCTCTTGCCCACTGGTGGGCTATTGATCATTTCCCACAACAAGGTATTACAAATAGCTGAGGCTGCTGTAGTGATTAAAGAACATTAATTGTGCCTTGAAAGGCCATGAATATGTTGGTCAAATGATCTTCTGAGGACAGAGAATGACAGCACGTGGATAGGCTGTGCTGTGGTCTTGGTAGGGGTGTGCTGCCAGGTCTGGTGGTGTATGGAGCCTGGCATTGGCAGTGTACATGGCTGGAGGTGCTCTGTGGAGGTTTTGCTGCAACACTGTGTCTGGAGTTGTGGAATCTTATTTCTTGAAAGGGATCTGAAAACAGAGATGGGGGATGTGACACAGGATTAGTTAGGACTCTGGGGTGGGTCTTGTGGCATTGGCCTCCTGTGGGCACTGACTCATTCCCTTGCATAAGGAGGAGTAGTGCAACATTTGGACAGTGCCATTTGGGATGCTCTGGGTAATTAATTTTCATATCACCATCCCCTCTTCTTCAGTCTTACCACCAGCTGATGGTGTAGACAACCTCTGCTCTCTCCCTGGGCAGTTCCTCCCACATTCCTGCAAGAAACCCTCCCCTCCCCTCAGCAGCCTTGGCTTTCAGCCCCCTGCAGCCCAGTCCAGCCATATGGCTGTTGCTGCTTCCCATTCCGCATGGCCTTCTCCACACCCTGCTTCTTGTACCTGGACCATCTTGCTGTGCTCCCTCGGGATGAGATAACAGCTCCTGGTTTTGAGTTTTGTTTTATTTATTTATTTATTTATTTGACACATGCTTTTTCTGCCTAGCCAGATTTGTAGACCTACTTCTGCCCCATGCTTTGTGCAGCCTGCCTTTTTCAAGGGTGTCAACCTGGCCCACTGCTTTCAGGCCAGCTCACGTCATGCCCTTACTTCTGCTTTCCCTTAAGCACAGCCTCTTCACTTGTGCTTTTCTTGCTCATGCTAAGCTTTTTTTTCTTCCTGGCAATTTCTACCTCTGTTTTGGTGTTTGCTGATACTTTTTACTGTTGTGACCCCTCAGCACAGCTTCTTGCCCAGCACTGTGTGGCCGTGCACTGGCCGTGCTTCTTGGATCTTTGCCTTTACACACAGGACTGGCCCTCCATTTCCCGTGCTGACATCTTGCTGTGCACCTCCTGGCTGCAGCTTCTTTTCTCTGGACACAGCCTTTCCATCCTCTCTCCAGCCTGCTCTTTGCACAGTGCTCGTTGCTGCTTTCCCATAGAGCAGAGCAGCCACCCTGCTCCCTCCCATCCTCCAGCTGCACATGGACCTGTGCCCTTCTCCTCTCTGCTGCTTCTCTCCCTTCTGTACAGCATGATCTTTCCCCACAAATGGCTCCCTTCTCATTCTGGCTTACACAGATCTGCTCTTGCCGGGTGCTTGTTGAGAGTTTTCCTGTGCTGAGACCACAATCACACTCCCTCCCCCCATCTCCATCCTGCTGCTGTTGCAAATGAGCAGCTTTGGAATTGTTTGCTCCACGTTTTTTCTGCATACAAATGGTGATCAAATCTTCAGTAGATGAAGAACCAGCTTTTTGTTTGAGGCTTCAAGATGCTGAACCTGTGTTAATCCTAAGGCCCAGACCACTTCCTTGCTCTGCTATCAGCTTCCAATCTTCTGATATTTTGCTTCTTTAAGCCTTACATGAGTCAAATTCCCTCTTAACAGCAGGTGACTTTCTATTTGCATTTGTTTTCTCTTTGCTTCTTTACTTAGATGATCTACACTGTATACTTTCACTTGTTTCAGATATTTCTGCCTCAGTGTGTGTGTGGTGGCACCAGGTGATATGTGCAGGTGGACAGCAGAGTGCTGAATTGAAAGCTCTTTTTGGGGAGAGAGGATAAGCAAGGCTGTCATGTACACCCCATCCACCTCTTGGCAAGTACCCTTTTTTAATGTCTACTCCTTACTTGCCAGAAAGAGCTGCCTCAGCATCCACAGGCACTACTTCTACCAAAATTTACAAGCCCTGTCTTTTAGAAGTTTTAGGAGGTAGAAGACAATTTAGGAAGGTTGGGTCGTGCCAGCTATCCTCAAACCAGCTGAAACCATAAGAAGCTGTCACTAGCAGCAGCATTTGTCATGTGCTGAGAAAACATTCCTGGATAGGTCTTGAGCAGTCTGATCTCAGCCAGCTTTACACGTCCTGTGGAAGGGCGTGGGTGTGTCTGTGGCCTCGATGGTTCACACAAGCTCCTGGGACATGTATGTGAGCCCATGAGATGCTTGTGGCAGCAGTTGTGTCACTCTAAGTGCAGCACTCCACCAGGTAGTGGAGATGTTCCCAGAGAGACCAATGGACTGGTAAAGATAAGCATGAGCCAGCCAGGGGGTGACTGAATTTCGTCCCAGAAAGAGAGAGCAAGGGTGGAGAGGAAATGGGATCTACTTGAAAAAGCTCAAGTGACTCCTGGATGGTCCCCGTCCTTTTATCTGGAATGTAAAAGTGTGTGGAAATGACAGCCAAAATCTGAGCTCTTCTATGGGCAAGAGTGAAAGCATCTGAGCACAGTTCACACCTGACACTGTAAACTGGTTTAGCTACCAGTCACAGTTATGGCAAGTTGTGTCAGTACATCTATTGACTTTTCTGCTCAGGGAATCTCAGTCTGAAAAAGTGGATCAGGGCCGGTGTTGGCTCTTGGAAGCCTCCTCTTCTCTCCTACAGGTAATTCCCCCTTGTAGAGTTTGAACACAGCTTTCATCTGTGCTGTACATTTGTATGGGGCAGACAGCAATTTTCCTATACTGTTCTGAGGAGTTTCTCTGCATTTCAGATGGACCTTGGGGGTGGTGTTTAAGCTTCTAAACATATTCAATCTTTTTTTTGTGTCAGTTTTTACACAAACAAATAAAAGCAGTCTGTTTTATGTGACACATGTTGCTGGGTCTTAGAACTGTAATAAAGCAGTAGGGTGGTAGATTGAGGAGTGTGGCATTCACCATTAAGTTACAACTGGGAATAGTTCTGTATGTCTTTCCAGCCACTTGTTTTATTAGAATATCAGCTCAATCAGCACTTCATCACCAAGCCCACTGGTCATTCATACAAAAAAATGTCTGTACAAGCATGTGTTCCCTTGTTTTAATGAAAAGCTTTTGATGGCTTTATTTTGGTAACAGTAGAAATTTATTCCTTCAGCTGTTTTATTCATCTACCACAGCTGTGATATTTTTCTTTTTTTTAAAATTTTATTCCAGTAACCTTTTAATGCTGAAACTTCCCTTTGGTGCAGCGTTGTGCCTGTGCTGTAACTCATCATTCTCCTGGGGTACCGCACCCCTTATCCACCAAAACGTCACAGTGAGAGGAGCAGCAGTGTAGGCATCTTCACTGCTATCAAAACCAACAGCTCAAAAGAGGTTTAAATGGAACCCCAAGTCCATTCCACAGTGGCAGCTTTGTTAGAGATAATACAATGATGGAGGGAAGACTTGTGCTGCTGTAGAAGATAAATTACTGCAATAGGCATGGAAGGAATTAAGTCTTGCTTCCACTCTTTCTCATGCAAACGCTGAACATGCAGAGCAGGGACCTTAGAAGCTTCCATGGAAGCTGATGTCAACAGCATTATTAAACACCAGCTGCTTCTGTAGGGAAGCACAAGTGGAGGAGTTGGGTGCAGTTGATATTTGCAGTGGTTGTCTGCCCCCATGTTCTTCTCTGCAATGTGCTTACATGTCTGTCTGCTTAACTTTCAGCTCATCAAAGCAGGGTCATCATGATTCTGTTTGTTCTGGAGATGGAGTGGGTGTTGAGCACCGGACAAGACAAACACTTCACGTGGCACTGTTCAGAGAGTGGCCAGCGGCTGGGGGGGTACCGCACCAGCGCAGGCGCCTGCGGCCTGCAGTATCCTTTGCTGAGCTCTCAGTTTTATTTCTGCTCTTTGGCACTCAAACAGCCTTTTTCGTTTATTTGTCTAGTTGTCCTCCAAATTTTGTGCCCTGTATGGATTCAGTACTTTGTGAGAGAAACTGTTATTTAAAGCCAATTTAAAAACCTGTCAGTTCTCCTTGCTTTGTCTCCTTAATGCGTAGTGGCATATTTAGGTCTAAGCATTTTTGAGCACCACAATGGGCAATCTGCAACCTATTGTGGTCTGCTATTGTAATAAATATGGATAGGGCCTTCATTTAAACATGCAGTGCATGCTTTCTTCAGAGAATTAATGGTAGCAAAAGTAGGTTAGTGATCAGGTCAGAGTGCCTGTGTGTAAGCATGGTAAAAATTAAATTACTTTAATATAAAATAATAAGCACTTGTCCTTCACTCTGGAACTGCTCACTGTGTATTGGGAATTTGGGTTAACTAAGGAGTAAATGATCCAGAAATGGCACTCAGGTGGCTTATTCACCTAGAGCTGCCCCACCTGCCTGACAATAAAAAAAAAATTAATTCAGGTTTCTTGAAATGGAAAAGGAAATGGAAAAGGATGAGCTCTTAGGCTGAAAACAGGGGTTAGCATAAACAGACTTTTTAATGCCCTGCAGTGTATGTGGTATAGATGCGTGTTCTGCTAGTTCATGAGAAGTGATACTGACCCAAAATTATTGTTTGAAGATGGACTTGCTTTATATTATCTGGTAATTCAGCCAATCTAAATGGCAGAAAGGCTGAAATTACTTTTTAATTCATTGATAAATACTTTTGAAAGCATGATGCAAGAATTTGCCCTGTGTTCCCTAAATCTCTCTAGAGAACAGCCAATTTTGACTGATTAAAATTTTTGGAGGACAATTTAATTTGGGTCATCTGACTATGATGGTGGAGGGCAGTGGAAGCAGTGGGAAGGAGAATCACTGGCAAATACTGCAAAAATATTTGGCATAACGAGGAACAGGTTCAGGTTTTTTTGTTCTCCAGTGTCCTGTGTGCTTAAGATCAGTACTCCTTAAATAGCACTGCTCTTACAAAGTACTAAAAACAGTTACTCCTTAAACATCCAGTATGGATTCTGAATGTGGAATTAAATTGGATGAAGAGGTCAGAATCTGTCCAGTTAGGTGATTTCTGTAGGTGGTTGAATGGCCAATGAAATCACAATGGGGTAAGGAGAAATACAACCAAATCTTAAAAGCACCTTCCCCCCACTCCTTTCTTCTTCCTGTGTGGCCTCAACTTTGTGCTCGATTTGCTCTGTCTCCTGGGGGTTGCAGCTGTTTCACTGCATGTTGTCTCTGCTGATCCTTCTTCCTCAGAGGGAGGACTCCTCACACTCTTCCCCTAGTCCAGTGTGGGTTCCTTCCACGGCATGCAGCTCTTTAGGAATAGATGGCTCCAGCATGGGTACCCACAGGGTCACAAGTCCTGCCACCAAACCTGCTCCAGTGTGGGGCTCCTCCATGGGCTGCAGGTTGATACCTGATCCACTGTGGATCTTGAAGGGCTGCAGGGGGACAACCTGCCTCACCATGGTCTGCACCATGGCTGCAAGAGAATCTCAGCTCCAGCACCTGGAGCACCTTCTCCCACTCCTCCTTCACTGACCTTGGTGTCTGCATTTCTCTCACATAGTCTCACTCTTTTGCCAGGTGAAGTTGCTGGGGCATTTTTCACCCCCTTATTAATTCTGCTCTCCCAGAGGCACTGCCACTGTTACTGCTGGGCTCAGCCTATTGGGAGGTCCATTTTGGAGCCAGCTGTCATTGGCTCTGTTGGACATAGGGGAAGCTTCTGGCAGCTTCTCACAGAAGCCACCCCATATACCCTCCACTACCAAAGCCTTGTCACACAAACCCAGTACAAGCAGAAAACTAGTAATAAATATTTCGTGTAATTTTGGGAAGGGAGGGAGTGGATACCATCCAACTCTAGCACTTAAGTTACAGAGCCTGAGGAGACAACTCGTATGTTCATGGCAAAGAGCTACTTAAATGGTGTTTCATAACAAAAGCATGAATTGCGTCCTCGCGAATAGTCTCTTTTCCTCACTCAGGGATACTGCATATTAGTATGAACAGGTATGAGCCTTATTGATATGAACAGGTGCCTAAAAGTACACTCTGAATACCTCCTTGAGACTGGAGCACTATTCACAAGATTGCAGTATACTCATGTTAAAAGAATTAGTGAGTCATGAAAGGAATGCAAAGCTTGTGTAAATAACATGTTTTCCTCAGCATTTATCCTTCAGATTTGATGTGGAAACCCGGCATGTGTTTGTTGGTGACCATTCTGGGCAAGTGACCATACTCAAACTAGAGCAAGAGTCCTGCAGCCTTGTTACCACATTTAAGGGACACACAGGTAAGGCCTCAGGAGGAGACCCAGGAAGGTGCTCAGGAGGGTCTTCATCTGTGCTCAGCATCATGATGATTTGACTGTCCTGTGATACACTAGGATGACTTGTGTCAGTGTATAGCATGGAAGGGACATAGACCTTAAACTGTCCCAGCAGTTCAGGGAAGCTGTATTGGTAAAAACAAGAGTGATCAGAGCTCTGAGCAGAACACATCTATTGCAGAAAATGCCACAATCAGTAGCTGCTAGTTAAAGCAGAGTGGGACTTGAACAAGTTGTGGTAGTTCTGGGAGGGAGAAAGAATGCTGCTAAAGGTAAGATCTGTATTGGTAGACACTTTATCCCAAGTGGAATAGGCACAACTTGGAGGTGCTAAATGCTTGTTTCACTGCTGGGACTTGTGCCCCATCACCCTTTGAAAAGAACAACCCTGGATATGATGCTACCTTCTGACAGAAGAAATGCTCTCGTTCCTCAGCATTTTTTATTCATATCCCTCCTCTCTAACTAAATGCTAATAGCTCAAGGTAGCACAAGGTAGTTCAATCCTTGAGCTAGGATACTGAGAAGGTGCCCATAGCATTCCACACTTGCTTCTCTTTTAATCTTCCGGAAATGATGGAGATGGAAAGTTGTGTAGCTCCCACTGTGACCATTGTTCTACCATGCTTTACTGCTCAGTGGATTCATCCATGCAAGCAGCAGTGGAGCCCTCTGCCCACAGAAGATCAGGATGGGGCTTCAGTAGTTTTTCTAGACTGTTATTTTTCCAATGAAAGGTACATGGTTGCATAGTCTTTGCTAAAGAGATCTGCATTTTAATCACTCCATATTTTTTGTTGTATCTTTATATTTAGCTACATTCCAGTCTTCCAATTTCTGTAATAAAATGACTGTTGTGTGTGCTCCTGTTGCAGGTGGTGTCACTGCTCTCTGTTGGGACCCAATACAGCGAGTTTTATTCTCAGGCAGTTCTGATCATTCCATTATAATGTGGGATATTGGAGGAAGAAAAGGAACAGCCATCGAGCTGCAAGGACATAAGTATGTTCAAAGCCCTTCCTCCTGCTTTTATGGGAGAAAAGCTAAAGGCAGAAGCCACATCTGGAAACAAACAGCCCAAAGGTTACAGTCTTCACAAGCCTCAAGCTTGTATGTGTGACACCCTGTGGTCCGTATACAACAGGAATAATTTGCTTATAGTAAGTTTTTCAGTGTTGGGGCCACAGGCTGTTTTAAGAGTCTGCAGAGGGTGGTGAAGGAAAGCACAACGTCTGTAGTCCTGAATGTGTTATGCCAGAGCCTGTGCCTTTGCTGGAAAGAGGAGGCTCCTCAAATGAGAACAGCCGCAGGGAAATTCTTGGGTTTTAGGTGTCAAGGTCTTTCCTTCCCCTAGAGGGAGCATCGGGCTTGGACAATTAATCCCTTTTTCCTCCATGCTCCTTCACTACAGCCTGGATTCTAAGTGATGTGCTTTAACCTTTAACCATAGGAGCCTTCACATCTCCTCAGTGCAAAGAGGCATCGTCTTTGCAAGTACATTTGCATAGCCAGAGTCGTCTTTGAAGGCGGGTAAGCCCGTGCTGGGCACTGATTATACATCAGAATGGCTCTAGAGGCCGTGACTCCTCACCTTTGGCAATGCAACAAGTTGGTTTCAGAGTACTGGGACTGCATATGTGTGGGACTTGCATGCCAGGCTCAGGCCTGGAGAGACAAAATCTTGTGGTGGTTTTGGGCTAACAGTTTCTTACATATTCATGCATTTCTTTTGAGTGATGCTGCACTCTGCTGAGTGATTGGGATGCCTCTGGGATTTCAGAGCACTGCAGAGCTCTAGCTGAAATTCCCAGATCACCCTCATACCCTACCAGTGGTGCCTGCTAATGCATCACTGCTTGATTTACTGCTGTGGAAATTAGTTCTATTATGAAGTTAGCCTCTGGATCTTAATCTGTGTGACAGCTGTCAGCTGGAACTGTACAACACAGTGTCCTGCGAATCCTGATGGTGCCTCTGGTGTTGGCAGGCAGGCACTGTGAAGGGTGGCAGTGCTGTCCCAAACTCTCCCGTGAATGCCTTCCCTTCTGCAGGTGCAGCCATAGGCACAAATAAATGTGTTAGCATGCAAGTCCTTTTGGCAGACAAGACCAGTGGTGGTAGCAAAGGAAACCAAATGTTGTAGATGATTTCCAGTCACAGTATGATCAGTTACTGTGCCTTCACAACCTTGCTTTTTCCGTAACAATGTTGTACAGTCTTTGTTTCCCAGGTTGTAAATAGCCTGAGATGAGGCCTGACTTTCTTTCTTTTATGAAGGACTGAGCCCATCTTTGGGGGTTTAAGTTGAATTGTTTCTCCCATGTTGATTTTCATTAAAAGAGGAAACAGAAGCACCTAAACTTTCCACCTTACTGTGAGAAGGCTTAGGAACAATTTAGTGATTCCTATATTATTTTTGAAACTCTTTATGCTTGTTAGTCTCAAAAGAAAGTCTTCAGTAGTTTCTCAGTGATTCACTTCTAGATGTTGCAGAGATTTACAAAACAAAGTTGTTGCTGACATTCTGACGAGAAGGTATCTTACCAGGGGCTGCATTTATGCATCCAGATGTGCCTTCAGAAGCTGCAACCCTGTTGAGGCTTCCCAGTGCAGCTGGGACCTCCTATCCCAGGAGCAGCAAAACCAGTTATCAGAACAGGTCTTTGCTTTTGTGGATGCTGCCCAGATGAGCAACACTCTCATTCTGGTCCCAGCCTGACAGCAAAGACTGATTGCATGTGATAAATGCCATGTGCCATGAGTGGGGGAGGGAAACATATGAGCAAATAAATGGTTTGTATTGCTGTATGGATATTCTGTGCTCACTTGTGCAGTAGCCACAGGTGGTTGATTGCTAACTGTCTTGTTTCTTTTTCAGTGATAAAGTTCAGTCTCTCTCCTATGCTCACCACACTCGGCAGCTCATCTCCTGTGGTGCAGATGGAGGAATCGTCGTCTGGAACATGGATGTTGAGAGGCAGGAGGTAGATGCTTAGTTCTTGTCAATTTGGTCTGAAGCAGTCCTGGGAAGAAGGGGCCTGTCTAAATTGTGCAGCTTTCAACCTAAACAAGATCATTCCAAGCTTTAAAAATGTTTCTGGACGTGCTCCAGTTGTTATACAGCAATTATGCTGTGCCTTTGATAATATGGTACAGGGGAAATCGCCTGGCAGAAAATTCGTATTAAATAGGCTGCTAAATGGCTCTTGCTCTTTACATTACTGCTCTGAAAGATACCCTGTAAGGAGGGTATTGAGATGCTCTGCTGTGTTTCCCAGCATATCATGAGAAATATCAGTTCAGATGTAAATGGATGGACTGATTAATTAATTTTGGTTTTTAAAAAGTAAAACAAGAAGTCTCTTGGTCATCTCTGGAAAAACACAATTAGCATTTTTCTTCCTTGATAAGAAGTCCTTGACAAGGGCTTCAATCTCACTTGCTACTCAGTCTTGCTTCCCTCTGGTGTAACCACGTAGAAGTGGGGTAAATGATGGCTTTGCTGATCCAGACAGTAAGATTTCACCCACAGTTCCTAATTGCTTTTGTGCTTCATGGCCAACGAATGTGAGCGGGTGCAAAAACGCTCCCCCGGTCTTTGGCACTGTGGGAGCAGCCCCCGCTTGGCAATTTCTGACTCAGAGAGGGGGAGCGAGCTCTGTGCTGGCTGAGTCAGGCACCAGCCCTGCTCAGCAGCCTGGCAAATCCTGGTGCCATGAGTCACGGCAAACCTCTGCCCTCTTCCTGGAAGGGGGTAGGTCAGAGCAAGGCTTTTGGCAGCATGGGCTTTCACCAGCTTTGCTGGCTCTCAGGAGTTGTGGCCTGAATCGGTTGAGTGTGTCTCCCTTGAGGAAGGAGAAATGCTAAGTGGAAAACTTGATTTTAAAAAATTACTGAAGTAGAAATAGGAAGAAACTGAGCTCCCCTTTTAATGTGATTTAGCATTTCAGTTGATTCTCTTTAACTGCTAATCCAGGGGCCAAGAATGTCACCAGCTCCTAAAGTGAAACGAAAGCAGAGTGGTTTCCTCCTTCCCAAGAGATGTTTCCTTTTTGCTGCAGCTCGAACATCCAGAAATGAAAACCTTTATTTATTTGCTGCCTTCAAAAGGCTACAGTAAGGGTTAAGATTGGCTTGTCACAAAATAGGCAGCAATGCTGTGAGAACGCTGGTTTGAAAAACAGAGGAGAAATATTATTAGCTAAATAAAGGCCAAGCAGCAGGTGCCAATGGTGCACAGCTTTCCCAGACTATGGCTATGTGGGCTTGTTCTTGTTATCAGCAGCACAATAGGGTGTTCTTGGTGCTAAACCACCCACAAAACACAAATCTTTGAGATATCAAACCTTGAGTTTGGGTCCTAGCTTACTTTTTTTGGATTTTGGCTTTCATATCTTTGCCCTTATTTAAGGATTTTCTCCATGTGATGTGTGCTCAGTACTCATTTTGTTGCTATCAGATTTTCCTACATCACTGAGATTGTGTTAGAGTCAATTAAGCCATTTTAGCTCTTGATTCTTTATTTTCAACTCAATTTTTAAAAAGCTGTAAGAAGACATCCGAATGATGCTATAAGCTGTGTTTCTGTTTGACTACAAAGTGGTTACTTGTCACAAGCAAAATGTCTTCTTCGTCTATAGTGTTCAAATGCCCAAGAGATGAAAAGTTATACACAGAGATGTAAATCTGTAGGCATTAAAAAGAAAGACTGTTTTGGGTAGAAAAGACAAGGATTTTTCCCAGCAGAATGAACTGCCTTCAGAATAACTGGCAGAAGAATATGAAACAGGTGGTTGCTTTATTGCTGGGGGTCAAAGCTATCCTGGGAGCTGAGGGTCTCCATCTGCCCTTAACTTACCTTTGCCTGACTTTTCTACTGTTTTTAGTTCTTAATCTTGGCTGTGTTTCTTGCCATTTTAATTTGCAGCATGTGAGAAACCAGTGGCTCTGAGAAGACAACTGCAGTTTGCTAATAGCACTTCCTCACAAAGTATTAAACAATATTTAGTGTTTATTTAAACTCACGGGTTGATGAGGGAAAAGAGTTTGGGTTTGGTTTGGGTTGTTCAGGTGAATCCTATCTTTCTCATCCCTGTGTGTGATTTGTAGCACAGGCACCTCTAACAGCAGGAACTCCTCTTAGGGTGTTAAAGAAAGAAAGAATATGAAAAACCCCAACTACATCAGCATTTCCCATAATTTTCCTTTCCCTTCATAAGAATTGCTTAGCTATTGGAAATACTAATTGACCCCAGCTCTCACCAGAGGCAATAGCAGGTGGTAAATGCTGTCCAGACAGGACAGAACAAAATATTTTTATATGTTTCATTCCAGAATTGGGTTGTTTCTGTGGTCTTATTATCAAATTCTTCTTCGTGATTTGGGTGAGAACTGTTCCTCCCATGTCCTTCAAAGATAAGCCAAAAAGGACATCCCAGGACACAAATGTCATCTTGTCATCATCAACAACAGTCAAAAGGGCATCTTGTGAAAATGGAGATATTAAATCAAACTTAGCTGGCCATATTGCCACACCACAACACATCTTTTTTGTCCTGCCTCTAGGCTCCATTGGAAATTTTTCTGCTTGTTGCTCACTTCCACTTTGTGTTTATGTGTGTGTGTTGCAGACCCCGGAGTGGCTGGATAGTGACTCCTGTCAAAAATGTGACCAGCCTTTCTTCTGGAACTTCAAGCAAATGTGGGACAGTAAGAAAATAGGCCTCAGGCAGGTTTGTATATGTCCCTTGGTGTGTTAACATGGTGCCATTAGGCTTTTCTCTCATAACAGATTCTGGCAACCTTTTCCCCCTAAAGCTTTGAGAACTTGCACTTTGTTCTTCCACTAAGTGCTCAGGGTGGGACAGTGAGTTCGCCTCTGAGGCTTGATTTTGTGACTGAAAGGAACAGACTGGTTTTTTTCCAATCAATCCCAATAGCAAATGCATGGAATAGGCCTTGGGCTGAATAGATTGGGGCCTTTCATGACTTTAGCCATGTGGGACTTTGCTCACTGTTAGTCAAATATGTTACAGAAAGAAATTTACAGCTGATTTTTGGAGATTGTACTGGAACCAAAGCTGTTTTCAATGAAATTGGATAAACACCTATAACTGCTCAGGCTGTACTGGGAAAGGCTTACTGGTCTGCTTGAAACATGCTGCTGTGTTTTCCTGCCTATCAGGAGAGGGCTGCAGATTGCAGACTGTTACTAAAGGGGTGTAAAAATGCTGCATGTGCTCATGGAACCTGAGAAATGAGGTGTCTGGGACAGAGCTGAGCTGCATCGTGTCTTGCTGGAGTGAGATGGTAGAGCCAGTGGACCTGAGCAGTGACCTGGTCTGGGTTTGTAGCCTGAGATGTCTTTCTGCATGTTGTCTCCTACAGCATCACTGCCGGAAGTGTGGGAAAGCCGTGTGCGGGAAATGCAGCTCCAAGCGCTCCTCCATCCCACTGATGGGGTTTGAGTTTGAAGTGAGGGTCTGTGACAGCTGCCACGAGTCCATAACGGATGAGGAGTAAGTGTGGACACTGAGCCAGCTTGCACTGGAATGGGGAGAAACTCCTGTATCTGGAAGGGCCTGGGTGGGTGCAAGGCTCTAGGAGGGAGCAGCCTGGCATGGTGGTCCCTGGGCTTTCTCAGCAAGATAAGGAGGAGATGGAGCCAGGAGGGATAGAGAGCCTCCCATCCCTGTTCCTTTCTTGCCAGAAAGGTCTCAGTGCAGTTTACAGAGTGGTTGCTGAATTAATGGCTTACAGCAGCAGTCAAATACTTTTTTCCTCAATAGCAAACATTTTGGGGGAAAATCCTGCAGTTAGAATTCTTGCTGACTTTTGGATTTCTTTCTTCAGGCGGGCGCCTACAGCTACTTTCCATGACAGTAAGCACAACATTGTTCACGTACACTTCGATGCCACCAGGGGGTGGCTGCTGACCTCGGGGACAGACAAGGTTATTAAGGTAAGAGCAAGAAATGTGCTCTAGCTCCTGTATTTCATTTCCTTTCCCTCTCCCATGTGGCTGCAGGGATGTCATACCTGGCTTCTTCCACCCAGAGACTTCTCACTGATGGATTTCAGCCCAGTAAGGAGCAAGGAGGTCTGGGTCTATGAAGTTACTGCCTGAAGGGGCTGCAACAAGTGCTCACTGTAGCTTTCCCTTGAGGAAGACCAACTGATTTTCAGCATGCCAAATCTCAGTGTAGCTAGATAAAGAAATAGCTAAAATAATGACTAAGTTGTAACAGCTTGAGTAACTTAAAAAACCAAAACCCTCACAATGTGTTATGACTGTGCTGATCACTGAAGTTAGTAATGGAGTGGGAGTTTTTTTGGTTTAAGGCCAGCTATGAACCTGGCTCATACAGGTGAAACCTAGTGACATACAGAATGTCATTTGGTCAACCTCTACCACTCTGACACTGCTGGAAAATGAAATCAAACTTCTTCAGACTTGTTGCATCCACCTCTAACCATGCAGCCCCTCTTAACTGAAGAAAAGAGGTGCAAAATATTTGAAGATTCTATTTTTACTGTATCTTACTGTCTTTTACCATTATTCATTATGTTGTTATATTTTATTGTATTTAACAGCTGTGGGATATGACTCCAGTAGTGTCTTGATGTTACATCAGTGGAACTTGAAAGGCGATACTTACAGAAGAAATGGATTTCCTAACCCTAATTATACTGCAGAAGATAGATAACACTGGGGGCATACAGCAGATGAGAAAGGAACTAATGTGTTTACAACAGCTTTATGTCCTCTGCTTGATCCAGGCTGAACATTTGCACGAAGACTCTTTCCACTTCTTCTCAAAATATACAAGAAGGTATTTTTTTAACTAACGGTTTGTACGATCTGACTTTGGTTGTCTTGAGTTTGTTTGGAAAAATCTGTGTGCAGTGCAATTTTTAGTTTTTATATTTCACTATGTCCAGATACTTGCTGCTTTGTACAGAGGGTTCTTGGGTTGTGTCCTCCTCTGTGAGTTTTCAGTGTCAACAGACTGTGTAAGGCCATCGGCTCTCCCTGCAGCCAGTACCTGTTGGTTTGGGATATTTCTGCGGACCATGCTCTCTCCAGAGGAGGAACTCCAGGCACGGTCTCTGGTTGCATCACTGAGGAGCTGATGGACTAGTGCAATTCCTAAAAGGGCTCTACTGTCTACTTATCCTAGTGGGCATCATCCTGAGAGCATTCATTGGTTTGTATAATCTTCCTGCCTCTTCCTTTGCTGCACAAGTCACAGAACCAGGGGTCAGGTTACTCAGCAACTGATTTCTACAGAAAACTGAAATAGTTTTCCAGCTCAGAGCATTACAAGGAGCACACAGACTTGTTTGAGTTTGATGAGGCTGGCAGGCTGATTCAAATGAAATCATTGGCAACAGGAACTTTTGGGAGTGTGTGCATGGAGGGGGGCAGATCTAAAACTGGCCTAGATCTGAAAAGTCTGGTTTATCTCTACCTCTACCTCTACCTTGCACAGCAACATTTCAGCATTTATACCTGTCTGTGTTGTTGAAGATGAATTTTGTTTTTCCTGTCTTCTGTTAGTCATATTTATTTTTTAAAATGCTGATGGTTTTTATTAATTTCCGCTATAGACCCGAAAGTGATATTGCTGAATGATGCCCATCGTCCTGTTGTCATATTTCACAGTTTCTCTTAAAAATAAACAGTATTTAAAAACCTGGATTGACCAAAATTACCTTTTTAGAATGACATTGTCAAGGTGAATAAACAAAAAAGCCCTTTTTTCCAAAGGGACCTTCTCTGAAGAGCCAACTCTCCATTCCATTAATCCATGTTACATTTTAGCATGGTATTACTCATGCACTTCAAAGAAACTGGTGTAGAGAATCGAACTGCAGACCAGACCAAAGGCTTTCCTGTATCTCCTGTTTCAGCAGGCCTTGTGGTTGTAGCTGCTGTGACACAGCACACTGGTGGTGCTCAGTCTTGCCCTGTTTTGGACTTACATTTTTCCCTCTGTAGTGGGGAGGCCATGATGTTTGCCACTACAGAACACATTGCTACCTGGAGAAGCCTTGTGTTCTCTCTTGAGTGAGAATGCCAAAAGAAAATAAAGCCTCTCCTTTGTCTGCCCAGCAGCAACTCACTTTTGAGTGGGGGGGAAAAAAAAAAGGTTAACTCAATCCATGGCATTAATTTTGGTCCAGTGAGCTGCTGCAGTAAAGGGTGATTGGACTTCTGTGTGCAAGTCACAGGACTGCTATGTATTTTCAGGGAAAATTCTCTTTTTAAGCATTCTATAAACTGTGATGAAGCATTTTGCAGTCATGTTCTCTGAAATGATGCCACATTGGGTTTCCTGGTCATACAGCCTGTTATTGGTTCCCCTCTAGATAGCATATTTTAAAGCATATTTTCAAACATAGTTCACACAGCACTATTATGTTTCCAGCTTGAAAGTTGTTTTCTTAGTCCTCTCACTTTCTCTCCTGGAAACTAGATGCTTGTTTCCTCTTGGAATGATTTTCATTACACCTTGTGCATGTTTTCTGATGACTGAAGTGTTCTTGGCTGTCAAAGCTATGCAAGATGAGCAAGTGGCCTGCCAGTATTTCATTGCAGCTGGAGAATACGTACAAAGCTTTGCTGGACTATGGTGTTCCATGTTCCTTTGGGCTCAGGGCCTTTTGGCCAAAGACCTGACCTGTGCTGTGCAGGGAGTGCATTTCATGGTGACAGAAACACGGGCGCGCCAAAATGAATTTAAATTGCTGTTAGGTGCTTGGTTCCTGAGGAGACAGCAGTGGCACCAAGTCTGGGACTGCTCACACTGATGGAGTGGTGGAGTCAGCAAGCTGAGTATCTGCCTCTGGGCCAACGCCTAGTCCTGAACATGTAATGTGCAAACAGGTGAAGAACTGATTCCAAAGGAGGCTAAATTTGAGAATGACTTGTTTGGACTGTTCTGCAATAAACTCTTGGCCACTCCCCCATTGTCTTCCAAGGAGTCATGGTTTCAATGTTGCTTATGTGTGGATGTGGGGTATGCAAAACCATTTTGCAAAATTTTCCTGGCTGTTCTTTCTGACTGAACGACCTGCAGGATTATCTGGATTTAAGCTAAACATCTCCTTATCTTGCAGTCTCAGGACAAACTGGTCTGGGCTTAGAAAATTATGTAAGCTGAAAGTGAAGCTGCGGGGGAAGGGAAATTTGTCCCTTTTCAATGCCCTTAAGAGCATAATGTAGAGATATGAAGGGAAAATAGATGTTTCTAATTCAGTAATTCTTTTACCTTCCAAATGAAACAAGAAAGATTTGACACTGGGAGAGTTAAAATGCCTGCCTTCCTCTTCTGTTGTTAGAGTAGCAATCTCAGTTTCTTCTGTCTACTAGATCTATACGAAAAGGGATCCCTGTTGCCTGGTCCTTCTTGTTTCCATTTTACTTACTGAATAACAAATTTGAGCTATTTTCATTAATTGCATTATTGGAGGATGGGAGGAGGGTGTGTTTTGATACTGGTGCAAACTGCAGTGCCACACACACACACACTCAAAGCCCAGCCCACTTTCCCTGGGGCTGCTGAAGGGCAGTAGCTTTTAGTGATATCTCCTGCTGTGACAAGGGGCACACGAACAGTGCTGGCCTCCCTCTGCTCTTTACATCAGAAAAGGTGACTGTCATTTCTCCCTTAGCTGGTGTTTCCTTGTGGGAAGAGGCAGTGTTCTCCAGAGCATCTGGTGCTATTCTTGACTTTTAAATGAGCAGTGTCTGCAGAGCTTAGGCAGGTGATGGGGCAAGCGCCGGTCACATACGCAGTGCCTGAGCAGCTTGCTAGAGCCACTTGTGTCCTGGGTGGGGCAATCTGAGCCCCAAACTTCAGTCTTTTAAAGCTGAAAATATTTAAGTGAAGGGAAAAGAATGTGGGCATCTGCTTGCAATGTAGCATTGATGGTCCTCCCATCTACAAGAAGACTTAACATCATGGTTAGATGTTGAAACAGGGTAGTGACAGGGCTAAAAGTCAGCCAGTCTGGCAGAGGATAATCCAGAACAGTGCCATTGGTGTGCTCAGCTGTGAGCACCCTTGTCTGCAGCTGCTTTTTGCATCCAAGCCCAGGTGACCTCCCTACTCTGTCCTCCTGAACTTGAGGCCATCACCTGAATGTCAGCACGTGGGCTCTTAGTACATCAGGAGTGGTTATGGCACTTTGCCTGAGAGGGTGCCATGAGTATCTCCAGTACTGGGAAGGGAGGGATGTGTTCCCTTTGAATGGGGTTAGTTGCTGATAAGAAGGTAGACAGACGGATGTGCAAAAAGGATGATCCAAAACAGTTGTATGGGGAAAAAAATTGCCTTATGCCTGCTGAGGAAATCATTGTTAAAAAGGAATATTCAACTTTTTTTTCCTGTGTCCGGTTCTGTGCTTCCCAGTACAAGAGAGAAATGAAACTGCTGGAGGGAGTCCAGCAAAGGGCTGCTGAGATGGTGAAGGTACTGGAGCATATCTGGGAGAGCTGGGACTGTTCTCCCTGGAGAAAAGAAGGCTCAGAGGGATCTCATCAGTGTGTGTAAATGCCTGAAGGAACGGTCCACAGAGAATGCACTGGTGTCCAGTGACAGGGCCAGAGGCAATGGGCACAAACTGAAACACAGGAGATTTCCTCTGAACATCAGGAAACAGTTTTTACTGTGAGGGTGACTGAGCCTGGGCACAGAAGGGCCAGGCAGGTAGTTTGTGCATTCTCCATCCTTGGAGATATTCAAAACCCAACTGGACATGACCCCAGGCAACCAGCTCTAGGTGACCCTGCTTCAGCAAAAAAAAAAACCTTGGGAGGTTCTTTGCCACTGCAGCCATTCTGTGATTCAAAATCCACTTAATGTCTGTGTCTACTCTATTGCTTAGAGAGGGAATAATCTAAACTACTACCAAATTAGTTACTAACAAATTGGCAAATATTACCTACATCTGTCCTCACTGTTTCAAACAGGATTTGTGTAGCAGCGACCAAAATTCTGTTTTGTAGCACACAGGAAATAGGGCTACAATGTGTGGTTTTACAGGCCGTGTCCTTTCCAGGAGACCACATTGAGCACATGGGATGTTTTCAATTAGGACTTAGAAGACTTTTTTCTATGTGTGGCAAAAGTATGCAACAGTAACAACAAACTTGATCCTTTTTTCAGGATGCATTGATGTGCTGAGTCCCTTCAGTGATGACCTCTTACGTAATATTGAGGAAGACAGAGATTTTTCTCTTCAATATTGCATCTTGTGAATGTTGGCAGGAAATCTTTGCTCCTCAGAAGAAAAACAGTGGTCCATAGTTTGCTAATAACCTGAAGTTCTGGGATTTGAGATTAACTTTGTGTGATCAAATGTGACTTTGAATTGCATTTTCCCAGTTTGGGGATTTTCCCTTGTGACCAGTCTTTGGCCATGACTGAAATTTTGTTTGCTGCAGGACACATTGTACAGTTCAGAAGAGAAAGATTGAGTTCAATTGAAACTGCTGCCAAGTAGGGACATTGAACTCAAACCAAAATAAAAACAAGAGATCAGAGTCCTGACAAAGTCTTTGCAAAGAGGGGATACCTAGAAAGAATGTTATCACCATACAAACAAAAATAAACAAACAAACAAAAAAACACCCCAACCCCCCCCCCCCCCCCCCCCCCAAAAAAAGCACCTACAGTACAGAAATGAATATTCATCAGAACTGTATAAAGCCAAACCATCCCCCATCCCAGCACTGTAAGCCAGCCAGCAGCCATGGTCCAGATCCAGAAGCCACAAGGAACATATAATTGTTCCAGTCTATGAAGATTTGACTTCCATTTCTTGTTCTTTGGTTTAATTGCCAAATAATATTTATCTACCTCAAATAGTTTTTTCAGAACTGCACTAAATGCATCAGCACTTTGACATTAAGAGGATGGGGAAGAGACACATCACTACTGAGATGGTGCAGAAGAGGTATCAGGCCTTATGAAGATAGTTTTGCCTCTCTCCAGTTATTGGTTCTTTAGACATTAAATACTCAATTTATTCAAGGGTTTACCACCTTTATACTTACATTTTATAACAGGTCAGGGCTTTCTTCAGATGCAAAAAACCCATTGCTAACACCCCTATTTTGTCCTGTCTGAAGAAAATTCTGTGGGGTTGCCATGGCCAGGTAATTGAGAAATTTTCACAAATAAACAAGTACCCAAACTTACTTGCTACATCTTTGTCATTAGCACTAGTTTTAGCTGTGGTTTAGCTTTCTAAAGGCTGAGCATTGCTTCTGACTCTGCTTGGTAAGTTAAGTTCGTCATACTGACCAGTATCTTGTTGGCTTTGCTGTCTTTTTGATTAGAGGGATTTTATTTAAAAACATAATCTTACTGGCTTTTGTTCAGGTCAGTGTTTTGTAGGAATGCTGCTCAGCAATTTGACCATCTTTTCTAACTTTCATTGTAAAACTTCCCAGTACTGTTCCATTATGTAAATAAGTGTCTCTGATGTAGCTGAATAAATTGTGGTATCTTAACCCCACTAAATTAATTTCTATCAGCTTTTGGCTATTTCTTTTCCTTCTCTATGTGTGTAATGAGGAATTTGGTTTATTGAGTTTTGACTGGACTCATTCACCTCCCTGTTCTGTGAATTGTCATAAAACTGACAACTATTGTATAGACACATCCTTTGCCAGGACAAATTCTTGCCCTGAGTGCCTTGGCAATGGGTGGGCAGCCCAAAGGAAATGGTGTCCGAGCAGTGGGGGAATTGCACAATTTTGTGCATCACTCCAAGGCTTCCTGTGGATCATGGATTCTGAACTGAAAAGTAAAGAGAAGATGCTCAAGATTTTTAACCATCTAAGAAAGTGGTAGCTCCTGGGACCTCTCTCCCTGAAGTTTGCACAAGTGCAAGTTTTGCCACTCTTCCTCTGTTTGGACAATATTTTTATCTGTGAAATGGCACTGGCAGTGCTGGTACAGCAAAGGTTTGAGTTGTTTCTCCTGGCAGCAGGGTTGA
>NW_008238132.1:7968570-7981730 GCF_000691975.1 Corvus brachyrhynchos
CTGAAGACCTTTGTCCAAGCTGACACTGTGTCTCTTCGTAAAGCTGAACATCAGCTTTTGTTTTGAGAGAGAACAAACTTCCTTCAGAGGAATACATCATTTTTCCTTAAGTTTATCTGATGGCTCCCTCTAGAGAGAGGAACATAAATACTGACCTACTTCACAAATTGAAGTTCTTGGATTTGATCACTTTTAGTCCCAGAAGTGGTTTTGTTGCACTTGCTGCCCGTCAGACTCGGTGCCTTTTCAAAGGCTTCTTTCTCTCATTGTCTAGATCTGCACTTTTTGGGTGACTGCAGGAATACAGAGTTTTTGAGTCCTCTTAGTTGCATTTCAAAATTATCTCCTGTAATCAGTCACTGGCTCTGCCTGAATGTGCCCGGAACTACCTCTCCCTACAAAGCAAGAGATGGAAGCCTGAGGAAAAAGGGAAATACTGTGAGCTGAGCCAGGGAAGATGCGAACCTTTGTGCTGCTGGAGTGGAAACTGCCTGTTTAAAATGACAGCGGGTGGATGTTGACCAGCACTAATTTTAGATAAGTATAATCCAGTGTCACGAGATGGGGTGCTTTATTTTTGCAGGGAGGGTGAGAAAATAACATACAGAGGAACTTACAGATTAAACTGCTTCATAGCTGCCCTCCTCCTTTGTTCCATCAGGTTGTTCCCTGAAGGAATAACTCCATGTTCACTCTCCACTTCCCAAGTTCACCCCTACTTAATGAAAACTAGTACTGCTCCAAGTGCCATGGCTTTTAGAAAGGCTCTGTCATTACGAAAACACAAATTAGTACTTGTACTGACAATTGAAATGGCTGGGACTGTCCCCCACCAAATAAATTTATTCACATTGAGGTTTGCAGGACTGACTTACCAGGCTCAATGAAGGATATAGCAGAACTCCCTTCTTTGAGCCCAGGCACTGCATGTTCAACATCCCACCTGAGCCTTATTTAACAGGAAGGAGTGGCCCTACTCACACCTTATTCCCAGTGAGTGGAACACAGAAGCTGGAGCATGTGTTACTGCAAATGCCAAGTTGGTATTTGTAATTTACTCCAAAATAGTGAGGTAATAGTGAGGTATGGGAAAGCCCCCATTCAAAGGCAAACAACAAGTAATTTTTTACACCTTTAATCAATAGCAGGTTGATTTAGTTTGTTGGAGTTTTTTTAAACAAATAAAGATGACCCAGAAAAGAGGAAATGCAGTTTACAAAATTGTTTGATACTTGTTACATTGACCTCCTAAAATTTTCATCCAAGATGAGAAGTTGCAGTGGCCTCTGCATCAATGAGTCAGTCCCACTGCACTGATGATGGGCTGTGCCTTTCCAAAAGGATGTAGGCAAATGACCGACTCCACATGAGCTCTGTGGTGCTACACTCCTGTGCAAAATCCGTGAGAAAAAAACCTTCCCAACTAGGTGACTTCACAAAATGAAGAAAAATGTGAAGCCATCAGAATGAGGTCAGAGTCGTAGAAGCCTCAAGGCTGCCACAAGAAGTGTTGGGCAGGGCATGGACAGGAAAGGGTGGCAAGAGCTGCTGCTATGCTTGTCATTCCATTCCCATGAACCAGGTGTGCTCTCAAGTTTCCAGCATGCACTGCTTAGCAAGGACCTGTGCCACCTTCATTTTCTGGTCATCTGTGACTGGATACCGGTTTTATTTTGCTTCTAAGTTTTAAAAGTGGAAAAGGAGACTGAGGGGAGACCTCACTGCAGTTACAACTTCCTTGTGAGGGGAAGAGGAGGTGGTGACCAGTGACAGGACCCAAGGGAATGGCCTGAGGTTGTGTCAGGGGAGGGTTTGGTTGGATGGAATGGCCTGAGGTTGTGTCAGGGGAGGTTTAGGTTGGATACTACAAAAAAGTTCTTCACCCAGAGGGTGGCTGGGCACTGGAACAGGCTCCCCAGGGAAGTGGTCACAGCACCAAGCCTGACAGGGTTCAAGAAGTGTTTGGACAATGCTCTCAGGCACATGGTGTGACTCTTGGGGTGTCCTGTGCAGGGCCAGGAGATGGACTCAATGATCCTTGTGGGTCCCTTCTGACTCAGCATAATCTGTGATTCTGTAAGTGTATTCCCTTACATGAAGGTACGAGTCATTCTGAACTGCATTAACGCAAATCCCCTCACTGGCTTGCAGCCACATGCCATGTTTGCTGTCGTGGAATCGGGCTGAAATAAAGTGTCAGCAGGACCATAATACCAAAGTGTGTGAGACTCTGGACTTTGTTTCTAATTGCTTCTCCTGTGGTTTAATTCTTTTTAAATCACAAGTGCTCTTAAACCATAGCATGTTGCTCTTTGACACTGTGACCAAACTTTGATTAAAGCAGTTTTCTTAACTTTGGCTTCATTTTAAAGCTGGGATTTTAAAGCAAAATGAAAATTATAGGCTATTCAAATACACTACTGCAGAATGTGGACTAAAATGTGTTAAATATATATAGATAGTGCACTTTTTTTACTTTTATGAACTATTTAAATACCAGTCATCAAACTTTTCTTCTGTACTGCAGAGCTGAGAAGCAAATTGACGTAAATATTAAATAATGCATATATTTTTATTAGCCTTGCAGCTATTGCTATAAGAAATGTAGTTACTATATAGGCTTCCAGCCATGCTCTTGTTTTGGGTAACTGTATTTAACAGTTGGAACCACAGACTTGCAGGAAATAAACCTCTGTACAAGCCTTGCTGTTGTTTTCTTTCACTGGAGTGCAAGAAGGAGTTAAGTTTATAAATGAGGCAATAGTTTGAATGCTGACCCAGCCTCTTCAGGAGGAGCTGTGACAGCTTGACTTGTCTCACTCAGCACTGCTTATCACAGGAAAATTTTTCTCAGGGCCCCTCTGACAGCAAAGTCTTTATTTCCAAGGAGATTGACAATAGGCTGAAAAAGCAGTTTTTTCTCAAACTGATATTTAATAGGAGGCCTTTGAATAATGAGGAAATAGCATCAGCCAGGAGGAAACTAAATTACATAAAGCAGACATAAGGAATTCTCCTCTGTCCATCAGCAGCCTTTAGCCCCCAGTCACTGCAGAGCTCACGAACATCTGTGTTATATTTGTGTTTAGGTCCTTTGTCCTACCACACTGGTGTGAGCCACATGTGAAACAGTGCAGCAGCGAGGCCGAGATCTGGAGGCAGTTGGTTAATAAACACACTCAGTTCAGGAGAAAAGGTGTTACCTTTGTTAACAATAGTCTTGGCTTTGCAGTAAATCTGAAATAATTAAGATGAATGAATCCCACCAAAATATCTTAATCTGAGCTGATTGTCTTCAGCACTATTAGAAAGATGCAGCACTGTAGGTGGTGTTTCTTAAACTAGATCCAGTAAATTGCTGTGAAAAAGCCCATTTTTTCCTCTACCAATTTACAGTGAGAAACTCAGTGAGTAATTCAAATGTCCACAGATCAGGTAAGATGAATCCTGTCCTCTGTGTCTGGAAGTAAACAGATCCAGACAAAATCCTCTCATCAGGAGGTGGATTCTCCTCTAAAACCTGTGCCCTGCCAGTGTTCCCTTCCCCTCTTAATCCATTCATAACGATAAAGAAACTCCCTTTAATCTCTCACAGAAATGGCAAGCAGGTACAGCTTAGCATGTTGTTGTTTCTTTTCATGCCTACAGTCATGCAGCCATTTCTCCACTGGATCCAGCCATGTCTGGGTGTATTGTGTTGAAACCTCCTACTTCATGATATTTTGACATAAATGGGATAATATTTAGCCCTGGCTCCATAAAGTAATGTGGAAGGCATTTGGCAGTGTTCCTAAATTCTTGCTGTTTAAACATGAGGAAGCAGATCACTTCTGCATACCAGCACTAATTTATAGAAACTGAAGGATGTGAGGAATCATTCCCTTTAAACTAAGCAGGCTCTGTGAGAGTTTCTGCATTCCCAGTTACCATGTGTGAGCCAAATCACCTTCATGCAGTGAAAGAAGCCACCAACCTGTTAAATACAGCAGTTAAAAGTTGTTTAAAGCATTCCCACTTCTTTCCTGAAGTCCTTCACAAAGGCTACTGAAGGTACACTCCTCTGCATTTCTCTATGCAAAGTGTTTTAAATTTTTCTAGGTAACTTTACAAAGTCTTGGGGTTTATTTTAATGCCTCTCAATTTTTCTTCCAGTCCAAAGGATACAACCTTAGTGTGTTTTGAGGCAGCAGCTGCATATTCACAATGGGAGAGACTCGACAGCAGAATAAAAATTACACAGGTGCCACTCTACCACCTCATAATGAAAACACGTGAACCCAATTCATTTTTAGCAGGCCTATGGAATCCTATTTCCCCTCAACAGCAGGTTACTGTGTAATTAGAAGATTTGTGGTGACACTGTGTCAGCAGAGACACTAAGTTCCTGGAGAAACAGATTTAAACTTCTGGGAGAACTCTTCCAGCATCTGCATTAGTTTCTCTTCATCCTCTGGGGGACTGTGGGTGTATGCCAGGGGTAGGTGTGTAGGGACTGGTTGCCTGTCTGGAAGAAAAGAAAAGAAAAGAAACACCAACCCTTATGGGTACATTTAACTCTCTTCTAGCAGAAAAGAGGTTTTCCTGATGGGTTCTATACTGCTCAAACACACCTCATGGTCCTGAAGCCAGGAAACTTACCTGCTAGGTACCTGTAAATAAGGCTAGTTAAGCATATCTTCTAAACCAAAAATTAAACTAATTCCACTTGTATTTTGGAACTAGAGTGATTTTACTGTAGCACAGCATGACCTGTAGAGCAAGCACCCATTTGCAGCTAGGGACAGTATAGGAAAAGGAAGGCTTCCTTGTGAGGTTATGCCTGTCACTAGTGCAACAACTGCAGGCAAAGAGCAATAGCTGGAGTTTGTTGCTGCAGCCAGAGGATGCTTTTGCACTTGAAACAACATTTTTTCTTGCCTCCTGGATAATGTTTCTAGTACTGTGCAGATCCCCAACTGGGACTTGGTAGTTAGGATTATTTTCAATCTTAAAATGCTTACTTTCATCCTTGGAAACAATGGTTAAATTCTAAATGCAAAGGAATTTGGGCTTATTGCTCAATCGCCATAAGTGACACATATCCAAGTTTGCTCAGTTTGATGCTTTGCTTGGTTTTCCAAATCTCATGCCTGTCACTCACTTTGTAAATACAGCTGTTACCACCATCCACTCTAAGGGATTTTCCCCTCCAAAAACATGGTATCTAGAGCCCGGGAGCCTTATGACAATGCTGTCAGAAGTGTGTGGAACAACAGTCAGAGCACTGGTGCAGCACTGTTAAGTCTGTTCAGTGAGCCCAACTTCCACAGCAGCCAGCTGAGACAAAAAGAGCAAGTTGTTGCAACCCTGGGCAGCAGATTTCCCTGAAAACCTATCAGGCTGCCACAGGGCTTCCCAGGAGAGCAGAGATACTTGCTCTCTTAAGAGCAAGTGTTTAATTGACTGCACACACCACATAGCTTCTGCTCATGGAAAACTGAGGAGAGAGAAACATGCAGAGGAACATTCCCTTCTCCATTGTTGATTATGAACTGCTTCCCACCTAGCCATAGTGCTTGCAGTAGCCTGTGCTAAAGTTTGGGAACTAGGTGTGAAAGCCAAGTTCAGCATCGTAGAGAAGATGCTTCTAGTCTTTGGAAAGCAGGTCTCTGTTAAACATTTTTTATATATTTTAGCAGATGCAGAGAATTCTGGTAGTACTAGTCATGTTCTCACTTCCCTTTATTTCTTTCTCAGAAAAAAAAAAGCTGGCTTTGGTTTGTTCTCAGAAGGAACAGTAAAAGAGAATGTAGAAAATGGAGGGAAACTGTGACTGATTTGGAATTGCTGTCCAGGACCAGAAGCATGGGGTTTGTGGTGAAGTGCTCCTGCACCCCAAACCCTTTACTGAAAGGGCCTGAAGAGTGCCCATGTTAAGCTGTGGCTTCCAAAAGGCAGTAGGAGCAAGAAATAAATTACCTCACCACTACTTGATAAGCACAGGACACATACTCAGAACTTCTCCTGCAGCTTTAAGAGCAGTCATGCCAGGACCAAAGCTCTCAAAAGTCAATAGCTTTAGCTAAAGAGCCAGAGCATGTTCTCTGTTTACCAAAGCTGGGGGTAGACAAAGGCCAAAGGCAAGAGCCTGGTGGAATTATGAAAGAAACAGAAAGAATGACTGAGCAGAAGCCTTAGGACCAGAAGAAAGTGATCGGAGTAAGAGAAAGGCAAAGCCTGGTTCTACAAAGACGGCTGACCAGCTGGGATGTGGGGTTTCCACATGGACCACATGCTGACATGAAAAGTGTCCGTTTAAGTATCTGTCAGCCAACCCTGTGTGACTGTCTGTGGGACAGAAGGGACAAAGTCAACCCAAATGTGGAAAAGTCTGAGCTTCCTGCATTCTGCATACAGAAATTCAGTGGATCAGGATTTGAGTGCCACATCCAACAGAAGTACTGAGCTTCTGTAAGCAATTACCCTGAGTTTTCTCTTTCTGGACTGACCTGCATCACCACTGAGGCATCCCTGCTTCCAGCTGCTCCTACAAAGATGCCTGTCATTTGCTTGGGAGAAAAGAAAGGCTCTGTCCTACTTTTCCATCCGCTAAGCTAACAGTGCCAAAAATGCCACTGTGCTCAAGTGTCTGCCCAGTGTTAGAGAAAGGGGGAATTGGCAGTTTTAGCTAGCATGGAACAGTAGGAAGAAGAACCTGTCATAGCAAAGCCAACTCCCAGCGCTCTGTGAGAAAGATGCTCACTTCCTGGCATCATAAAAGATGCTGTTTGACTGCTGTGATTCACCTTCCCTTGGCACAGTCCCACATGCAGCCATTTTCATTACAAAAATCCCCAACCCTCCCTAAAGAAATGCTTTGAAGTCTCTATCAGCCACTTCAGAGGACAAAAGCACAACGTTCAGTCGAGCCTTTAGACTTGAAACGACTTTGAGAAATGCTTTATCCTTTGAACAAGCTGCCTGGTGCAGCCTTCATCCCCTTCCAGGCCAGACAGGGATCCTAAGCTCAGGCAGGCTAGGGATCTCCAGTGAGAGACACTGCCTCCTTACCCTGGAAGAACAAGCCACTGGGCAGCTTTGTTGCTTCAGCTGACACTGCCAGCCACAGGACGGTGTCAGCTCCCTGGGCCTCCGTGCGCAGCGAGTTCCTCATCCTCTCGTAGAAATCGGGCATGGACGACCTCACGGCTGGAAAGGATAACAGTGGAATGGTGGCCTGCCATGCAAGGCTTTTTTGATACAAAAAACCCCCAAAAAACAGAACAGCTTCAAATTGCCATTTTGTGTGTAGGAAGGAGAGAAGGTATCTCTGGAGCTTATGGAAGAAAATGAGTATTTTCCCCTATCTGGGAGTAGGATGGTTTGTGGGAGAATAGCACTAAGCTGCCAGATGATCCACCACTTGTTTGTTTGGGTCAAATTACAGGGACAAAACTGACGACAGGATCTGTAAGAGCTTCTCGTGCCAATTCCATTCTGAACTGTAAAGATGACAAACTCAGGGGAAACACCAATTCCAAAAACCAGATATTTAATGGGATATTTAGCTCCTATTTTCTCACCAGTTTTAGGAAACCAGTTTCAGCACTGTATTTAAAAACTGCACACATCCTGTCTAAACTCTGTTTTCATTTAATTTTGTCCAATAGGTGATGACTGTAGGCCCATCTACTATAGGTGTTTATTTTTGGGGGTTGGAGAGTCTTTGAACTTGTAGGTGGGATAACTTTATGGTTCATTAGGTTTGAAATCCACAAAGGAAGTGCAAAAATAAATGTATTTTAAAGAAAAAGAAATACCAGAATTTTAAGTTGGAAAGGGCTATTTTCAAGCATAAAGTAGACAGGGTAAATGCTTCTGTCGTCAGAAGCAAATGTTGGAAACTGCATTCCTATAGGACACCTAGAGATGGAACTGCTATTCTGCATCCCAAGCTTGGGCACTGGGGGCTGGTAACACTGGGGAATGCAACATGCATACTGCATGACTGATGCTGGCCCACCTGCTGAGGCACAGTCACTGAAGAACAGCTGCAGCTCTGACAAAGGGCTGAATGGCCAAACTGCTGCTCAACAGCAGTAAACGTTTAGGGGGAGAGTACAGGAACAGGGCTTGCACAGTGGTGCATTCTCCTACACGCCCTCACAAATTCCCAATGTCTGCATGCTGGTACTTACAGAGGCAGAAGCTCCATCTGTGTGTTTAACAGTCCCACTACAAATGTAACTTGGAGGTTACCTTAAAGAACTATGTGTCTCTGCTGTGCATTTGTGCAGGGCTGGAAGGGTTCACTGCCCATTATTATTCTCTAGATATACACAGCTAGCAGACACTGCGCAGAATAGAGCCACCAAGGGGATATAAAACTACTTCAAGCAGCAGTTTAGAGAAAAGAAATTACTGCACCTGTTGAAAAAATATAGTAGGAAGTTTCATTCCTCTTTGCTTTTAAACTAATCCTGAAAAGAAAAAAATATTGTCAGAGTGTGAGGCAGATGTTACCTGGAGTGTCTGCCCAGCCAGGGTGCATTACGGAGAAATGGATGTTTCTGTGAGCCTTTGCCCACTGTTCTGTCAGGACAACTTGCTGTCTCTAGGATAGAGCAGTAAGAGCCACACTAGCACCGAGTTCAACAGCCTGTCCACCAAATTAGTTCCCAGGGAAATAAACTACATCAAATGTGCCATAAATACCAGGGTATTTCATGTACAGCAGAAATATACCCTTCTCATCCTGACTGGATTTATTGGATAATTTCAGCAGAGACTTCCACAGTCATTGCCATCCATACCCTGGCCACAAGTTTACTTTTAAAGCAGCTGCAGTGCTTTTACTGACCACGTCTACTTTCTGCAGACTGTGGGCAAGAACTAAGGAGACAGACAGGGTTCATCAGCTAAAGACAGTGTTCCCCCTTGGGACTTCTCTCATATCGAATGAAAGTCTAGCCACGCTCTCCTTCATGCAAGATGTATGCACCCCTAAGGGCATGCCATCACACTCCTGAAGATTATTGCCTGTGCATCTCCATATGGGTTGGATGCAATGAGAAAGCAACAGTGAACAACAGGCTTTTTGCAAAGCAGATGGTATGAGCTGCCTAGCAAGGAAGAGCCGGGCTTTGTTTTCAATCCCATGGACTGTACCTTGTTCTGTGCATACACCATAGTTCCATCAAATGGCCCATTTCCCGACTGCAAGTCAGATACGTTTAATTTTTGAACTAGCATGCCCCCAGAAGAGACAGTTATCTGTAATGAAATGAATGAAAAACGAATGAAAAGCAAAACCAGGAACTCCCCACAGATGCACTCATGCATGCAATGTAGTCTTCAGGCCATAGATGGAAGTCCCTATGGAGCAGGATTCCCCTGCATACTCTTTGCATTATGCTATGCTCGTGAGTAGAGCATACCTGGAGATGAGGTGGAAGATACGTAAGTTTTTTTAAGAAGTGATTTTAATTCAAAGTGATGTTAATTCATTTCAGGAATTTTGTGCTTCCTCCTTTTGAAAAGTAATGGAGAGAAAGAAAATAGCAGTATAGCACTGTTTGCAGTTTGTATGTTTAGCATTTACAGAAGCTAGTCAGAAGCCATACAAAACTTGGGAAATTTCCTTTTTAAAAATGTACCTGCTGTCTAATTTCACACCAAGATCTGTAAAGCTCTTTTAAGACTATACTCCTGTTGTAGGTATTTTGCACTCTGCTGCAGGAGCTAACTTGCCCTAAGGAAACTAAGAGGGTAAGTTCCCAAATGAAGTGTTTTACTCTGATTTCCAGTGAAGGGTTGAGAGCAGCAGGCAGGAGCTTTGCCTTAAGAGGAGGAAGTTGTTGTTAGCAAAATCCAAGAGGATTCTAGAGATCCTTACAGCATTATAAGTAATCCTGCATTGCTAACACAATGCCACAAACCTGAAGGTAAAAATAGTAAAACACCCTTTTTAAACAGCATCACAGACTCACCACTCTGGCATCAGCTGCTTTTTCCAGGAGGGGCAGCAGGGCAGTTGTCATGATATATGTTCCTAAAACACAGGCACCAACATTAACTTTTCCTTTTAAAAAAAGCTTTTTTTTCTCTTCGCCCTCTATAACAACCCAAAACCCTAAGTTCCTTTATCTCTGAAACCTGATCTGAATTTGACAATGATTTTTTGTTGCTGCTTCATCTACAATGTGCCAACTCAACTTGTAGTGGTTCAGATTGCCATATACTTAGCAAAAGGCATAGGTTATTTTACAGACTTTTATGTTTCTTGTACTTATAGAGAAAACAGCTCACTACCTTCAGCCACGAATCTGAAGGCAAAATGGCTCAGGTATGGAATTCCTTGGGTGGGGGACGGTGATACCAGTGAAGAAACAGGAATCCGCTTCCCTCCGAGTGAGGCATATACACACAGAAGCCAGGTCATGAACAAGAGAAGGAAACTGTGCCTCATACTTGCAGTTCTTAGGGCACTGCATATGCACTTAAGACTTGACCGTTTTTGCCTTCTCACTATGAAATCACTCAGAGTACACTGACACTTTTGATTTGTGTTGCACACAAAACCTACCCGTTAAATCCCCAGCATGATCATTATGGAAGATAAGGAATCCTTGCAGGAAGAAGTATTAATGTTGCCTGCCCAAGGCTGAGCTAAGATTACTTGGGGAAACTTAATCGTGTCCTTCCCTGCTTTAATCGGGTTCGCTTAGCAAGGACTGGTACACACCACACAAATGTGTTCCATTACAGCTGTTACCATGACCAGCAAAGTTTGTTATTCCAAACACTGCTCAACTGTCAGTGCATCTGATTCAGACACACAGACACACCTAGTGATGTTTCACCCGAGTGCAACACAGAGATTTTTTTTTGGTTTTATCTCTTCAGAGATTTTTTTTCTGCTTAAAATGTATTTTTAAAAAATTCCATTTAATTTGAAATGAATCTAGCCCCACTTAATCTAGTGTTTCTGCATCTACTTCCCTCTCATGTCTCCACAAATGTCTCTAGTTCAACAATTCTATCGGTGATAAACACATTTTTTTCCTTTAGACACCGAGGCCATGTTTTTCACTAGGCATGAAGACTTCAGCATGTCTTTACAACCTCTCTTCCACACAGGCAATGAGATCACCCAGTTAATACAGCATGTTTATAAATATGGTACCAAAATCAAACGTGTTACATGCTTGGTGAACAAGCTGTTCAGTTCCCCTGTCAGTCACAGCAGTCTTCACTTTCTCTATATAATCAGAGGTTATGTCCATACACACACAATACGTTTAAAACCTTGGCAAATCAAACAAAGCAAATGCACAGCAGATGAGTAAAAGCAGCCTGTCTCCAGCAGAAAATGCGAGCAAAGGCAGTTGCCAGTGAATAACGAGAGCCCGGCTGTGTCCCCTGGTAGTGGCGGGGAGACTGAGCGATGACATCATCGGTACAAGAACTCCCGCTGACTGTCAGGGGAGACTGCTGCGATGTGGGAAAAAATAATCCAAAAAAAAAAAAAGCACTTCAGTACAAGCTGAGAGCCTGGTTTAAATGCTGTTTGGCTGCGGATTCTTCAAAATGCAAAGTAACATCATGTCTTGGTTAAATAAGCTGCATCTCCTAAAGGCAGAGCTGCAATGCACCAGCTCTGAGGATGCTGCATTTTACCGTCCTGCAGATTAATTTACACTTTTAAGGGACTTCATGTTGATTTGTTAATTCTAAAGAGCTGCAAAGATGAATGCACTAATGTTGCCTCATTAACAACCGAGTTTTGTTTTGTCTTCCAGCTGGAAAAGAGAAATGTTCAATGCCAAAAATCCTGCTTAGAGCAATTGCAGCTTGTCAGAAGTTTATGTGCTTATTTAGAACCACAGACTAACTGCAAAGCCCACATCTCCTTTCTTCCTCAAGTTTATTAAGAATTCAGTAAATCCCATAAAGCCAGAGCATTCCACCTTTTTGCCCTGAAAAACCACTTGCTCATTTGCTTTGAGACAGAGCACAAACAGAGCAGTTCTGATCACAGCTTCCTATGGTAAGCAACAGTATCTGAAAACATACACAGACACGACACATCAGGCAGTAAGGCTGAAGCATTTAATTTCTCCCACTGCTAAATATTTCACCAACTACTGTCCCCATTATAAGTGTTTGAACACAAACTCCTCATTCCTTTGACAAAAATACTTGGATATTATCCATTCTTATTTGCCTGGGCTGGTCTGTCAGGCAAAACAGCCTGGAAAAGAAATTTAGATTGGTAATTGTAGAACAGATACACTTTGTTAACAAGGTTTATTGCTGGTTAGAATACATCATCATCAATTGAAACGTCCCCATTTTTATCAGTGCGAAAGCTGGCCCGTGGTTTGATGGTGTCAAACAGCTTGGGAGAATGCTCAGTGTGGTCACTGCAGGGCCTGGCACAGCCGTGTACCTCACAGCAGGTACCTTGTCCAGCACAGCTGTATTGCAGCAGGCACTAACACAAAAATTAACTTCTGAGTAAAAGGGGGAAGCTGGAAATAAAGGCATTGCCTGCCACAGTCCTTAAAAAAAAAAAAGAAGGAAATTGTTCTTGTAAAAAAAAAACTTTGCAAGGAAAACCAAGACTGAATTGGTAGAAGAAACTACATTCATCTCTGCCCCTACTTAAGGAAATCAAGGCTACATCCAAAGAGTATATCCTTTTGCCAATACTTGATTATTAATACCAATGTACTGGATATCAGCCTTTCCAAAGCGAGTACTTGAGCATTCTAACACATTTACTTGACGCAAAAACATTTTTGTCTGTTAAAGGAGAAACTTCCTCCCATGGAGCTTAGTTTAAAAAGGTAAAACATACCTGTCATAGGTTAGCAAGCATAGTCCCGGAAGGGATGTCCTTGCTAAGGGGTGCTTACAGTTTCCTCTGGGACCTGATAGAACCTATCAGTGGCCAGTTTGAATATGGACAATTCTCTAAGCCACTTAAAATTGTGACCACCTCTGTGATCCACATTTAAGAATAGGCAAACTCCCCCCCCAACTCTCTCTCGTTTCCGGCGCTGGGACAGGTGGCTGCGGGCCCCGTGTGGGGGCCAAGCGGGCCCGGCCAGGCCCTGCTTGGGCCAGGCCGGGTCGGGCCACGGCCATCCCGGAGCCGATGGACCTGTTTCACCCCT
>NW_008238132.1:7982100-7991126 GCF_000691975.1 Corvus brachyrhynchos
AGAGATGGACCAGATGAGGACTTTTGCTCCAAATGGGAAAGGAGAAAACCTCAGTCCGTAGAGATGAACCAGATGAGGACTTTTGCTCCAAACGGGAAAGGAGAAAACCTCAGTCCCTAGAGATGAACCAGATGAGGACTTTTGCTCCAAATGGGAAAGGAGAAAACCTCAGTTCCTAGAGATGCTCCCAGAGATAGTCCTAACGATGAAGATGATGAAGACCCTTTGCTCCCAGGGAAGGAGAAGGGCCTCTGTTTTTGTTTCTGAACGGCTCAACCTTAAAATTGTACCCCAAAAAACTTCAAGAGTGGACCCTCGAAAGCAGTTGCGGGAAAAGCTGCAAGTCGGGGGAAAGGACTCACACGCAGGCAGAGAGACTCCTCTTCCTAAATGGACTGAACAATATTTGGAAGTGGGCGGCTGTCTCGTTGTGATAATGTTTTCATAGCATGAGCAAGAAGAGACTTCTCTTTCTAAATGGACTGAACAAGGTTATTATGGAAGTGGTAAACAGACTGAACATCTTAAGGGTTGTCTTTGAACATTGTCAGTGGGAGAAGGGAGGAAGGTGGGGGGAGGAGGAGAGTTCTGAAGGTGGTATAATTTTTTTTTCCTTCTTCTTTTAGGTCTGTTAATAAACTTCTTTATATTCTTTCAAGTTTGGTGCCTGCTTTGCATTTCTCCTAATTCTTATCTCACAGCAGATAAACAGTAATGAGTATTTTGGACCAAACCACTACACTAAATTGGTGTTTCTGCCCGGTTACAAACCAAACCTGCGACAATACCAAATGTGATTAATGCTTAATTATCACTGTTCAAACTGTACAGATTTTTTGAGGCTTCTTTTTTTATTTAATAGTTTAACACAAAAGTACATGAAAGGCAAAGTTCAAGAGTGCTGTGCCTTGCACTGAAAGCAGTAAGTATTGGGTATCTGCTGGATATACAGCTGGTACTTCCTTCATGTAGGACTGTGTGACAGGGGCCAGATTTGTGCATTACCATTTCCTGTCACTGGAAGGTACATTGTCCACACGGCCCAAAACCTTGTCTCCCACTGGTGTAACGGGGGGAAAAAAACAGTGAAATAAATGGTATACAACATTTCCCTTTGAAGAGAAGTATTTGCTGTGATACAAAGGAGTCCAGCAAGATGAATTTGGGAGTTTGCTCAGAAGCAGCAGGAGAGTCCAGTCTGTCACACCCATACAAAGGATTTCATCTTGCCCTCACTGAACTCTGCCAAGGTGAAGAGTTGACTTGCAAAACCTACTGGACAAGCTACAGCCCTGTTCTGTGTAATGACATTTGACAGTACTGGCTGGCCATGTTTTCTCTACTTAAAAAGGCTCCTGGGATAGATGTACAATTTATTTTAAAATAAACAGTCTCTTAACATTAGCTTTCTCTGGAAAAACTTCTGTAGCTTTTATATCTTGAAGGTGATCTCACATAATATGAAATCACATATAATAGAGAGTAATTAAAAGTTTCATATAGAGCAACTCCACCATTACACACCATTAAACCAACTGTATCATATGGTAAAGTAGGCAGGGTGGGTTGCCAATCTATGCATTAAACACGGTCATTCCAGTGAAAGTAACGAACATGGCATTTAATGAGAACACACTTTGTCCATGCATACTCCCTCCCAAGTGTGGATCACATTAATATTTAAGTTTCGTGTTTCCTTGATAAATATAAAAACAAAACCCACCAAAAATATTGAATCACTGCACATTCCCTGTTTGGTAATTGCTCCACTTGCTCTGAGATCTCCTCAATTTAGTCGAGTAATCTGATATTGTGCTCTAACTAACAACTCCAATTTTTGACTCCCTATAGTGAACTCCTCTGTCAACCTGGATAAACACTAATTCAGTGGTTTCAAAATCACAGAGTGAAATATTAATGACACAAGTGTAGAAAATAAGGCACCATTGCGGAGATAAACATTTGATTCATATAGTAAGTTGTTTATTTTAAAAAAGCCCAAGAACTACAAAAATCAGCCTGTCTGCCTCATAAACTCCTAAATCAAGTTATGCTACCTTTCCCCATGACCTGATGCAGAAGCTGAGGGGACTCCATGGAAGACACTATTACTAGGCCTTGTGGAAAGGTAGCTCTGAACGTTGTTGCAACAGTTATTCCACTGTGGGTCTCACGACATGAACAAAATGAAAGCTGTCCTAGTGCAAGGGACAGCAGTCTACCACGTATTAGACACGGTCTTTCCCACAGAACATTGCAAGGCGTTCTGTACTAAAACATGAAACTGAGCAAAACACAGGATAGCCCAACAGAAAATATAAAGAAACACTGTGCACACAGATTTCCGAACTGGCATAGATCAGTCTGCCAGAACCTGGAAGACTCCTTAGGATTCACATATTTCAGATTGAAAATCAACAGGGTATCATATAAAATAAAAGTACACAAACAGATACTCTGATTTGCTTTAAGATTTAATGTGATCCTAAAATCTGTATTTTATAAATCAATTTTTAAGAAAATTATGATTTCAGCAGAAGTACCATTGTAAAGCCACTACCTGCTTATAACATCAAATTAATTGATGATACAATTACTGTGGACCCCAGTGTCTTGGTGGATTCCAGAAAGTTTTTTGCTTGACGTTCTATCTGGCAATTAGTGGCACATTGCTGCTGAGGTTTTTACCCTGCTAACATTCAGATAAGGGCAGGCAGCCAGCACCATACTCACTGAAGTTTTTCATCTGTCTGAGCTCTGCAGTATTATTAGGAACAGTGTTATTTCGACTGTGAAAAAAGTGGGAACAAAAAAAAAACCCAAAAAACGAAACACCACCCTTTTATTGTGCAGACTTCAATGGCTCATCCATCTGGTAGAAATCGGTTAAACTAGCTTGCTTTTCTTGAGTCCAAGTAAAAACAAACCACAGAAACAAACAAACAAAACCACCCAACAAACAAAGTGACATTCTTCCTTGGCCTGATTATCTTTTCAAGCCTGGAGTTTATGCAGTTCCCAGTAAGAGACATCCCTGAGTCTCTTTTCCTCAGTAAGAGATCAGGAATGAAGATTTTAGTGTGCTGTCTCTGAGGGCCAATTCCACTGCACTAGCAAAAACTGAGAGCGTATGGGAAGAGTTAATGAACATGAAACACAAAACAAAGGTTTACATTTCCCTCAAACGACAAAGCTCATCTCAATAAGGGTTCCTCTGCCTCCTGGGAACTAGGCTTCAGTACCATTACTGCATGTGCAATTATATTCAGCTTTATCCTTTCACATACCACCTCTCATCCATAAGTCTCAAAGCTCTTTAGAAAAGAAAATTGGAACCACAGCCTCCTTTTCACAGATGAGGTTGTCTTGCCAAAGATCAGGCATTGAACTTATGGCAAACTGACAGCTGATATTCAAGTTGTTTGACTTCCAAGTAATTCAGAACACACCAGGCTACACTGGCTTCTGTGAAACACCAGTTAGATACAGGTCACACATAGGGAAGAGATTGACAAACACCTATCCAGGTTAGGCAGTTTGCCATAGATGGGCTATAGCGTTACTATGACAGAAAAACATCCTATTTCCTCTGGCTCTAACCCTTCTGCACAGAGAGTAGAAGTGTATGTCTATATATTACTAAAACATGAGAGCACATTAGATTGAGGAAAAGATGCATACTGAGAGCATCACTTATTTATCTCTCAGTGTGTTTTAGCATCCCCTTGGCTGGTAAGTAGCAATAAAAAAGTAACATGTATGCCATTTTTCCATGTTAAGCAGGAAGATACGTTGAGTGAAGTAAAGTGAGGCAGGTGATAAAATAGAGGAAAAAGGATTGCTTCAGCTAAGTGTCTAGTGCTTCAATAAGAACATGATGCTTTTGCCTCCACTTGCTTATCAATGCTGAAGTTTTTTTCCAAAAGGACTGAATACCACCACCTTTAATAGTATTTGCTGGGAGTTATACTAAAACAAGTAAAATAAAATTAAATTTAAAAAGTTTTGACTCAGAAGTCTGCAAGTCTCATCAGAGGAAATGATTGCTTGTTGCTGCCCAGCTCCTGGGTACAACTCTGAGTACATGGTCAGCCCACAGGAAGAAATATAAGGGCAACATCACACAAACTAGAAGACAGAGGAAAAAATCTGCCCATCAGGATCGGCAGGTCTGCAGGCAATCTGCCCACATTATCCCAAGCGAGTCACTCAATTTGGTACTGAAAGTGTGTTTCAATCAGCAAAGTGCTACTTCAGACTTGTACCTGGCCAGTGCTCCCACATTACAAAATGTTCCACAGCTATTCTGCTCTCTACATTCACTGAGCTCCAGCAATCAGGCAACAATTCTTGAGGCTCTAGCAGGGAAAAAAGGCAAGGTGTTTCATTTGACAGCAACAACAGAACCACAACAAGCCATACAGCGTTTTTGCCTCAGACTCATTTTAAGCATGCTACAGGCACCAGCACAGATGCAGCTGCCACCACCTGCTCAAAGCACTTTACAGTTTGAACTTGAATATTAAACAAACCACACAAAGCCTTAACTAGCAACCTGCATTTTACATTTTCATGAACTTCATCCACCTGCATATTCTGACAGCAACAGAGAGGACTATGCACCTCTTATTTCAGTTGCTATCCTCAATTAGCCAGTCAGCTGTGTTTTACATTAAGAGAATTTTTCTTTCTATTCTAACCAGTGTTATTTTTGTACATAATCATACAAGAGGACTTATGCAGTCATTTCTGTCCCACGTATGCCCAAGAAAAGTTCAGGATATAAAGTATGTTCCACAAGTTAGATCATGAATTAGAACTGAACACTGACATCCATTATGCTCAAAAATGGAGTAAGAGATCAGTCGAGAGGAAAATATTCCTAGACTAGATTTAAAAGCTCCACAGCATTTCAGACACCTAAATGAGCAACTTTACAGCTTATATAAATGTTAATCAGATATCAGGTACAGAATTCAAAAACTGTGTCGTGCATTTAAAGCATGTTATATTTCAGTCTTGCTTTCTTAGATAGTTACAACCTACACATTCCTTTACTAGACAGAGCTAAGAGCCAGGGTAGGAAAAAAATAGTGAAAGAAAAATGGAAGGAACACCCTACATGTAAAGATCTGCAAAAGATACTGGTATTATTCTATCTTGTCAGTCAAGCGAGGAACAACTGCACATTTTCCAAACAAGGGCCTTGAGCCCATGTCACCCTTCAGGCTTTAGCATTACTGGGGCAAAGAACAGAACTTAGTTTGTTCTTTCAGACCACATTCCAGTTTATAGCCAACTTATGTACCAGCCATATCTAATTTAGCCAGGCTTTCCTCTCTATAACCACAGAGAGTTACTAAAACAGAAATAACTTCTCCCAAGTAAAACACACCCAAAGGTACCTAGTACTCAGGGAAATAACACAGCATCTACTCTGACTGGTATTTCTCCACACAACTTTCTCCTACTAAAACTCCAGATGTTATGATTTATTACCCTATCCCTGACTTTGAAGAAAAAAGCCTGTGGTTTGTAGCCTTGGTCCTTCATGTGTGTCTGGCCTGCAAGCACAGAAGCTTCCTGTTGCACTGCCAGCTTCTTCCAGCTCAACCAAGTCCCACTCTGTTCTAAAAGATCCAAAATCTAATCCTTATTTTTATCTAGGGAGAAGCAGTCTAAGCAAACAACCCAGTCCTTGCCTGAACTCTGAAAAAGTCGGACAACAGAGGATGATTTACCTCCCTAAACTTCTTATGCAATCATGTAGCAAGTGATACACGAATGAATAAAGGAGATCTATAAGTAACATCCACAAAAGATAATACAGGCATTTTCCTAGTTTGCTACAACCATAATTCAGCTTCCTCTGTGCAGTTGTATACTGCTAGTAAGGCTGATTTACAGCTGGAAAAGCAGAATTTGCTGCTTCTACTTGTGAGATAAAATATAATTCAAGTGATGCACTAGTACAGTTCCTCAGCAGTTAATATCCTCAATGCCTAAAACTAAACCAAAACATGCATTTGCATTCAGATTGTTGTGTTTGTTTCACTCTGCTTCTCCCTGGAAGAACTGTACCTTTGCACATTGCTGGGTTTTAGTCTGAAGGACCAAAAGAGGATTTAAACTAATTTATGGTGAATAGATTCCTCAAGGTAGAAGTTCTTGTACTTGTGCAGCCAGGGGAAATGTCATGGCAAAATAAAACTCTTCTTGAATTTTTTGGCCATGAGAAATAGAAGTATGTTAGCAAAAGATTAGTCAGAAGCAAATGAATCTGTGCCTTTATACTTGATTTAATTGTCAATTTAATCTATTCAGACTTGCAGAAAAAATGAGCTGTATGTACAGTAATAGTGAAGCAAAAGACATTTATACTAAAATGTTAGTTTTCAAACATAAATAGCATTTAAGGAATCAACACAGGAAAAAGGCTAAGAATAAAAACCAACAATTGTTTCTAGATTATGCTAGTTCTATAAATGCCTTATCTTTACAGACTAGGTTTTCCCCTTCCTCATTCCAGATACTGATGAACAGGAGGAAAATACAGAAACAAAGCACCACAGTTCTTCCTTAATGTGTCACTTTTGAATACATTAAAGACAGTCTCTTGAGAAATCCACCTACCCTGCAGGGAGGCAGAGGGGGAAGAGTAGCAGGACTGTTGGGTGGATGCAAGTACCATGTGTCTCTTTGCAAGAGGTGCAGCTTCCAGCCTTACAGATATCAGCAGTCTCAGCTCTTCTCTCTGCTGGCTGGCTGTTTGCCCACCTCTTTTCCACGACTTCTGTGGGGAACCTTCCACTTTGCTCACCATTTTTCCTGCCCTCCCACATCTCCACTTTCCCTCTTGACTTGTTTCCCATCATTTGTCCCTCTTACACCACTGCCACAGTTCACAAAAAATGCCCCTTTCACATGGAGTGCCCAAGACTTGCCCACTACTGCTCAATCCCTTGACTAGACATTACATGTTTGAGAGCATCCAGGGCACCATACACGGCACAGGCTTCCTACACAGTGCCTCTGGCACATCAAACAGGGCTGTGCAAGCCCACTCAAACATTTGAACGTCTCTATAAACATCTGAATGTGCTCCAAGCTCCATCCAAACCCCAGAAACACAATTATTTCAAAGAACATCAGCAGCAGCAATGCTTGGAACAAAGTTCCCTAGCAGATTTCAGAATCAACCTGCAACTGCCCACTTCTGCTATGATAAATAAAGGTGCTGATATCAGAACAATTGAAAAAAACAGAGAAATTAAAAAATGGCACTCCAAACAGCTGTAATATTTCTCCTTTTCCTTTCCAGCTTCTTCCCTAGCATAGCAATGCTATGATCGCTCTTTGAGCAGGAATACATACCTCACAAACCCAGTTATAAAAACACACTTCTGTAAGCAAAATAAGTATGTTCCAGAACCAAACCTTCAATACTCACCCAAAGTGTTTGTTGCAAAGTTTTTTTCAAGTCCATCTTCAGTTAATTCTCTGCTATTCACCATACATCCCGCATTGTTGATCTGTAAAACAGCTCCTTTAAACAAAAACAATCTACACAAATATCTACAAGGAAATCCACACATATGAGCAGTCCATGTTAATCTGCTGTTTCCTGACACTGCAACACAAAGCTACACACTGTAGCTTTTATTTGTTCAATAAAACATGCTTGTAAGCTGTGTGCAGCTAGCATAGTCTCTGACACATTTCTTTCTCTGCCTTACCTTCCAGAAGGAGCTCAGGCTTTTCTTTCCCACTTCAAAAAAAAAAGATCTGCCCCTACACACCTTCCTCCATGTTCACTGCCACTCCTCAAAACTTATTTCCCCATTTTTATCAGACATTCCTCATCTAGTAAGCACCAAAGGAACTGCTCCAGGTGCCCCAGCTGTAGTACAGCCCCTCGAGCAAATTTTCACTGCTAAATAAAGGGGAAACTGTACTGAGCCCCTTACCAACCATGATGATTAACTGTTTCCTCTCCCCTGGCTAAGTTTTAGTCTTTGGGCTTCTTGCAAAAGTTTAGTCTTTCAGAAGGTCTAGCTTTAAGAAGGACAATGTTATTAGTAATGGAAGTCAAAGAGAAAATGTGTGGTGTCTCCAAAGATGCAGCTATAAAATTACTGCTTTTCTCTTTTTTTGTAGCACATCTGTGTGAACTGAGAAAGGACAAGAGCAAGCAAACCACGGAGACTCCTGAAAAAAAAACATCTAGAGAAAAATAAGGGGAGAATTGTGGGCCAAGCTGTGAGGTCTACATGACCTGTCAGATAAATTCATAGGCTACACACTCCCAAGACAGACACACATGATTTAAGTATACGAACTTACCAACACATTTAATTTATGTTCATTTTGGAATTTTTCAGCAAACTTCCATATTTCCTTGGGATTAGATACATCCACAATATGCAAGAAGATATTCTAAAGGAAAAGAAACTAAGTCACAATCAACAGGGAAAGTGAAGAGAGACCCTGTTTAGGCCTGTCTAGGTGAAAAGGTATTTAAGCAGTATGAAAAAAATATTGTCTCCAGAACGCAACTAATACAGGTTAACATGCACAACTGCAAAATTTAACTCTAGTCCTTAAAACATGCTTAGTCATTGCTTCAGCTGCTTCTGAGACACAGATTTTTAATGCCAAAGTTATTAAGAGAGAGTCCTATTTAGATAAATATATGTGACAGACCACCAGGCATAGCAGAGAACTAGAAAAATACTGCAAACCTTGCAAAATTTCACTTTAAACAATTTAGCAGCTCTCTCTTTGGCTGAACTTTCCACGGAAATGCTCCAAGTCACAGCATTAGAGAATAATCTAGATTGAAAGAGACCTCTGGAGGCTGTTTGGCAAACATGGAGATTCACCAGCCTGTCTGAGCCTCCAGTGTTTGATCACCCTCATGGTGAAAACATTTTTCCTACTATCTACTCAGAATTTTGTCCCTGTTCCAATCTGTGTCAGCTGCCTCTTGTCCTCCCACTGCAGACCTCCAAGAGAGGCATGGCAGG
>NW_008238132.1:7991255-8000197 GCF_000691975.1 Corvus brachyrhynchos
TCCCTCCCCTACACACTCCCATCATGTGGCTGTAGAATACAGCCAGACCCATCTCAGCCTTCTCAACGCTGAGCAAAATCAGCCTTCTCAGAGTCACCTTGCACATCACATGTCCCATCTCCCTAGTCACCCCCTGTTGGACTCACTCCAGGACATGGATGACTTCCTCCTCCTGGGGAGTGCAAATCCAGGCACAGGACTCCTGCTGTGGTTTCACAAAGGCTTAATAGAGAGGAAGATGCACTTCCCTCAGTCTGCTGGCTAGATTCATGTTCGTACAGCCTGGGGTATGATTGGCTTTCCCTGCCCCAGGGCACTGCTCACAGAGGGACAACTTGTCACTCCCAGGTCCCTTTCTGCAATCTGCTTTCCAGCCAGCTAGGCAAAGGCTGCACTTCATTCTGTCACGCGTGCTGTTAAAAAGATGCCATCAGGTTTTGCCCCTGTATTGACTCCTGGGGGATGCCACTAAAAATCATTAACAGATCAGCTTTGTACTGTTGATTGTTACTTTTGGAGCCACATGTTCCAGAGTTTTCCATCTACCTTTTCACCCACCAGTTCAAACCACTTCTCTTCAAACTGGCTACAAGGATATCATGGCAAACCATGTAAAAGGCCTTGTCAAAATTAAGGAGAGAACTGCTCCCCTCTTGTCCACAGGCAGAGTCATTTCACCAAAGGGATCAGGGAGAGAATCAGAAGGGTAAAAGATAGAGAACATGTGGGTTGAGATAAAGACAGATTAATAGGGAAAGCAAAAGCCACACAAAAAAGCAAAAAACCCCAAGCCCATGGCCATACCCCCCTGAGAACACCCAACCTTGTCTGATCTCAGCAACTAATCAGGGTTGGGCCTGGTTAGTACTTGGATGGGAAACTGCCTGGGAATACCAGGTCCTTTAGGCTTTTTACAAGGAATTAATTGACTGCTTCCCACAGACAGGCAGGTGTTCAGCCATCTCCTGGAGAGCAAGGCCCCATCACACATAATGGTTACTTGGGAAGCCACCACCCCAAACATCTCCCCATTCCTTTTTCTTTCCCCCAGCTTCATAAACTGAGCGTGATGTCATATGGTCTGAAATAACCCTCTGGTCAGTTTGTCAACCTGTCCTGGCTGTGTCTCCTCACAACCTCCCGTGCAACCCCAACTTGTTTTCCAGTGTGGCAGTACAAAAAGTAGAAAAGGCCTTGGCTCTATATAAGCCCTCTTCAGCAACTACAAAAGCATCTCTGTATTATCAACCCTGTATTCAGCACAAATCCAAAACACAGTCCCATACCAGCCACTGTGATGAAAATTACCCCCACTCCAGCCAAAACCAGTACAACGAGCAAAGGTATAGATCCACTCCAGTGCTTGAGTCATGCCAACCATTTCTCTCTAATCCCAGTGAGACCACAGCTCTGCAGTCATGCATGGATTCCCGTGTTTCCTGTGCTATGTGTACTCATGAACAGGCATCTGAAATGGGCTCCCAGACATGCTGCTTTCTCATGAAAACTGTGAGAGCTTCCTCCATTTTGCAGTCCCCATGACACATACTCACTGTTCCCATGACTCTCCCGGCTTTGGTCACTACCAACCAATGAACCACTTTAAAGCCTCCTCACTAAGCTTAGCAAACCTGTTGGCAAAGACACTCTTGCTCCAATTTGTCATTGCTGCTCAGCTCATCTAACAGAGAAGGTACAAGAAGTACATAAAGGTCAAAGTGACAAAGGCCAAAGTGACACCAGCTGAACATTCAGGTGTTGACCTGCAGGGCATGTAAGCTCCTACCCAAGCCCTTCCCTTTCACTGTATGGATTTAGGAGACCACAACTTGCCCTTGACTCTCTGTAAACACTCTTGGCGAATTCCAGGTCACCCCTCACAACGTCATGGGTGCCTATGTGGTTGGGCAACAAGAGGTACTAGTCTAAGGTCCAGACCAGCCTCAGCAGACTCTCTGCAATACCTTACATCTGAGTCCCCAGCAAGTGACAAACCTCTCAAGTCATCAAGTCAAGACTGCAGATGGGTGTCTCCATCCCCCACAGGAAGGAGTCTTCAGCCATCATCACCCACAGCTTCCTCCCACTGTCAACAACTGTTCAGGATCATCTGTCTCCAACACCTCCCCTGACAGAGCTTGCTCTTCCTCATCTGTTACCATGGCACTATACCTATCCTATAAATGCACATCTGCAGGCAGAGAAGGAATTGCCTTCTGTTGCCAGCGTTCACAAGCTTCCATTCCTCCCCATCTTAAGAGACTCTATCCACCACTTATTCAAATGCAGCTTCCAGCCATCCCTCCTTCCATGCAATGTGCTCTTCTACTCTCTGTAGAGACCTTGCCAATCTCCTGTTTCTATTCCCTATGGTTCTGCAGCCTGCTCACCTCCTGCTGTCACTTTACCTGGCAGCTCAGCACCCTGAGGACAGCAGAACCCAACAGATGAAGCCACCATCATCCGCTGCCCCAGGGTCAGGGAAAAGTACCAGTCTCTCCCTGCAACCCAACATCTGCCACATTATCCCACTGGAGCTCTGTCTGGACAGGTCTCCTATGCGCCACTCCCACATGGCTCCAGCCAGGGTGGGAGAGCATGCTTTCAGGAGCATCACTGCACCCACTCCAGCTGTCTCAGAGTGCTGGGTGCCTTTTGCATCCCCTTCCATGCTAACTGCTGCATTAACTCCTACATCCTTGTCAGTCACTTCATGTCACAACACTCTTGCAATGTTTTGCGATACTATGGCCAGCAATGTGGATGCAATAGAATTAAAAAAAAAAGGCTTAACATTGAGCAAAGTTATCATTTTCTAAACCACTAAAGCTAGAAATAATTCCTCCCTCCAAAACATCGAAAACCTTTTGCTGCTTGCTACAGACAATTCTTCTGCTTTCTGCAGATTTGTGTTCTACATAGTACAAGCACAGTGGCATTTATCAGCATACAAAGGCACGTCAACTCCTACTCTTCTCCTAGATAGCATAGTCTCAAAGACACTCCACAGATTGTCTTATGACGTATGCCAGGAAAAGACAGTTTTAAAATAATTATGCAGAGGATGTGTTCTCTTGCAAAACAACAAACAATCATTAAAGAGCCTCCTCTCTTTCCAAGTTGTTTCTTTAAATAATCATTATACAAGCAAATGAGATAAGTGAAGAAGCTGAAGAAATGATATGGCATTATTGCCTGCCTGTAATTCTGCTTCCCTGAAGATAAAAAGCACATGACTTTCTCTCTAGCCATTTGATTTCAGCTCCTTAGTTGAGTTTGGGTCAGAATTTTCTCACTGTAATAACGTGCTCTAGGATAACTCTGCCTGATCAAGGAGATTGGACCAGATGACCCACCGTGGTCCCTTCCAACCATACCCACTCTGTGAATTATTTCTGACCAAAAACTTAACACCGCTCTACTGGTTCAAGCTGGATACCTCTTTAAAACTTTCTGCTTTTAAAGCTAATACCACTATCTACTGGCACAGAAGAAGTAAAGTTTTTTGGGCAGATGTTCACTATTACACGGGATTTCAGAGACTGAAAAAGATCCAAATCAACGTTTATCTGCTGAAGACTGTCACACTGACTCCGGAAAAGGATATTCAGGCCTGTTACCTATAAAGGTCCTCGAAGGTAGCAAAGCCATTTTCAAAGTGAAACCTAATCTCCGTGACTGGATCTATTTCAACAGATTAGGAGAACTTTCCAGTTCCCAGATCTAGGGGCAGGTGACTGCCAAATAATTCCATTTCAGCACTGAACTCCAGCATGTACTGTGGAAGATGGAAAAAATCTTTGGTGTATGCTATAACAGGATCTCCATCCAAATTATCAGGAAGAGCAAGTTCAGTCTGGATACAGCTTGTCAAGTTGCAGATAAAGCATTTTATTATCCCTCTGGATTGCTTCTGAATGAGCACTTATAAAGAAGGATGTTCTTATGGACTCCTTATTAAAATGCTCTTCCCAGTGCAGTCACGTGTCCCACAGGGCCTCTTGTACAGCTCATCTAACACTTCACTGAGAGCTGCTCTCTGCATGAGTGCCCTGGGTCACAAACAAGTTCTGCAGTGCCCTCACACTCTCTCATGACTACAGAAACTATGGGTTCGCAGCCCACCAAAAAGTGGGAATGCAGTAATTATGCTGCCTTTAGAGGAAGAATATTATTTGCCTCAAGTTTTTTTCACCAGGTGACAGAAAACAGAACATGAAGGAACCTTCAGAGGTCAAACTCACCTCTCTTCCCAGGCTGTCTGACTGCAGTTAGAGATGGAGGTAACACAGATAATCACCAGTCTTACTATAGCCATGGGATTACACAGCTGTAGACAGCTGGAAAGTATTTATTTCTACATAAGGACTGATCTAAATCACCTTCATTAAAGAACTGAAGAGTAATGCTGGTTGTGCCACACTAGGGAGCTGAAATCAAAGAGCAGAAATTTAGTCAATATGACATCTCTAACCATAAAAAAGTCTTCAAAATTTTTGAGCCACATTAAAAACCATTACTGGAATCAAAATACTGTGTACAAGAGTCAAGTCATTATTTAAAATGAAGATTAGGTCTCCATCCAAAAGCTGTGGGTTAACCATGGTAGGCAGTTCAGCCCCATACAACCCTATTTACTCACTCCACTTCCAGTGGGAATGGGGAGAAAATCACAAGGACAAAACCAGCGCAACTTGTGGGATGAGATAAAGCCATTAATAAGTGAAGCACAACTGTGTGTGCAAACAAAGTAAAACAAGGAATTAATTCACTAGTTCCCATTGTCAGGCAGGCATCTAGCAATCCCCAGGAAAGCAGGATTTCATCCCATGCAACAGTAACTTGGAAAGCCAAACACTATAACCGTGAATGTCCCGCTTTACTCCTTCTTCCTCGCAGCCTTTACTGCTGAGCACAATGTCACATGGTCTGGGGTGTCCCTTTGGTCAGCTGTCCCAGTGTGACCCCTCCCATCTTCTTGTGCACCCCAGCCTGCTCACTGGTGGGGCGGTGTGAGAATGAGAAAAGGCTTTGATGCTGTGTGAGCACTATTCAGCAATAACTAAAACGTGAGTTGTCAACACTGGTTTGGTCACAAATCCAAAGCATAGCACCAGAGGAACTGCTATGAAGAAAATTAACTCTATCCCAGCCAAAACCAGGGCACCAAGATAGAAAGATAATGACTAGTGAATTTCTCCATAAGCACACCCTCCTGAACAATTAGGAAAAGCAACAGTGACAGATACAGGCGTGTACTGCAGAGTGATACATACAGAAACAAAAAGAATGTGTAACAGAGGAAAGGAAGAGATATAAGAAAAGGAGATGAAAAGGCATGTAGAGCACAGAATTAGGACCACACACAGCACTTCACAGAGCAGCCAACCTTAGCAAATCAAGAGCATGTTATTCAGACACATAAAACCTTCAGCTCCAATGCTGTAGACTCATAAATGTTGTTGCAAGTGTTGCAATGCATTAACTTTTAAAAGCCTCAGCACATAGTTAGGAATAGTAAGTAAGTAGAACATCAGAAAGCAAATCAACAACAAACATTAAATAAAACAGCATGCTGCTGATGATGTTATTAATCACAGATACATCACCTAATGAAGTTAAATCACTTCAAACCATTTGAATTATAAACTACTAGATGTTTCCATGTCTGTATGAAAATATTATTAAAAACACAACAGCAAGATGTTGGAAGAGTATCTCAAGGCCCCTGGGGCCTTTAATATTAACAACCTTTCTAAGAGTAAACAAAAGACTGAAAACCAGCTCACCTGATTGCCCGTTTCTGTCACTATTTCCTCTTTGGCAACTTCAGCCCGTTCTTTATTTCGGCAAACCAGATGAACCGTGCCACCTGGTGGATTGCGACAAGAAAAGCACTTGATACTTAATTACTACCCGCATTAGGGGGAAACATCAGCATTTTAATTAGATGAGATACTAGATACCAGAAAAAAGATGGAATATTTTTGCTTGGCTCTGGTTCCTGTGAAGGCAGGCAGGGTCATCATGCAAGGCTGCACGTATGGAAAAAGACACTGCACTCTAAGTACTGTGCTCAAACCATTTCTGTCAAGTCTGTACATCATGTTTAGTGGGTGACATACCAGAGCTACACTGGAAATTGAAGCTAAGGCATCTGTATTATAGATAGTTTTTTGATAAATGCCTTAGGAAGTTCAGTAAAGGGCTTGAACAACACAAGTGACTAGAATCACTCTGTGAAAAGGAAACAGAAGTGCCAGGTATCAGAATTCTCAGCAGTAAAGATATGACAAGGACTATAGCCTCAAATTGCAGCTTGGGAGGCTCAGGTCACCTATTAAGAAAAATAATTTTCAGTAGTTTTCTTCTGAATAGACCAGGCTGTCCCAAGAGGATGCATAATTTGCATCATTGTAGGTATCAAGCAGCAAGACACAGCAGTGACTGGTTTGATCTACTGTTGCCAACAGTCCTGCTCCAAATGAGATGCTGGACAAGGTGACCTCTAGAGTCAACCAACTTTTCCATGAAAGCAATACACAAGGCAAGGCTCTTCTCAGAGACCTGGATACATAACACAATCTCATCACTTAGCCATATTAAAGAATGTCTTCAAAAACAAGACTAAAGTAGAGCTAGGCAAACTTTTTTTTTTTTGCTTCATATTCTCTGATTGTTACAAGTCATGTGTTAATTTCAGTCATAGGAATACCTATACTCTTTACCTTTGCCTGTTTTTAAAGGTGTTCTAGGGATTGCTATCAGTTCACCACTAGCAAGCTCAAGGAATTAACCCCTAATAGAAACATAATTAATCACTGATAAACAGTTCTGTTGGGTCACACTTCTACTGCCCAGAACCCAAATGGAAAACACCAAGTCTACTTTGAGGTGATACAGTCCCACACTGCACAGCCCAGTCTTGGGTCTGACAATAAAATCTTTTGTCTACAAGAGAGGTTTTTCCACTGAGCACCAGGACAGGGGGGAAGTTTTGGTATGACAGATACACTAGGAAAGGAATTTAAATGTATTTTACATGGTAAAGATTGAAACTATTTGAACTTAACACATGGGAATAGTCAGAGTAGTTGGGAGAAGACTCTATCAAGCTGGAAGTGCAGTTCACAAGACATAGAGGAAATCCCAAATCTGCATACCCATAAGACACCAATTCAGAGAAAAGCTGAACTCAGAACACAGAAATTGTCAGAAAGATCATCATTAGTTAGAAAGATCTGAGTGCTTGGAGGTAAAGCCAACATAGCTTGATTATTCTTCTGCTGAGTCTGAATTACTTATTTTCTTCTTGTGGTGCCCTTGAAGAGATTCAACTAGAAGTCTGAGCCCCAACAGCTGACACTGAGTTTCAAAGTGAGATGTTCAAGGATGGGACCAGGAAGTCATTTAACTTCATATGAACAGCAATGCCCATACAACATATCAGACATGCAGTCTGAGCCCAAGGTTGTTCTGCTAAACATGGTGACCAAATCCCATACAGATCCAGCCAGCTGTCCAGTTTGCAAAACCTGGTAGAGATATCCATTTGTGAGCAAACCAGTCACCTGACAAAGCACTACTTACATAAAGTGATTATATACATTAGCAGTAGCGGGAACCTGAAAACAATCACGTGCTGGCACTGATGTAGATCTTTAACCCAAAGAGTCTTTGATGCTAACAGTTTTATTTTTAATAAAATAAATTCAAGTTTAATTTAACTGAGTCGCCACTTTCCTTCGTAACATAGTTATGAAACCTAAGCACACAAAGAGAGCAAAGAGCCACAAGCTCCTCCCTTTCTCTACGTGCCAAAACTCCTGTCACTCTTGCACAACAGGAATTATTTTGCCAACTCTGTAAGGGATTAAGTTTATCCTTCAGCAGCAGCTAGGTCCAGTTCATACCATGTCCTTGCGTACAGACAACAACATAAAAAAAACCAACTACACGTAACCAGTCAAAGGGCACAAACTCCAGGGTATTATCATCAAGATCAAGAGCACCTACATTGCTTTTTTTATGCTCTCCCATGTCATTTTTGCAAAGACAATTGTTTTCTTTCGTCATATGATACATTTGCAAAACCCTTAGTTCAAATTCAGCCCAGTTGCTACTGATACTGAATTAGCCTTAAACAGACACTGATCCGTCACCAACATCCTTAGATGTCACTATAACACAGACAGTTTTGGTAAACATGCACTTGAAAAACGATTTGCAGATCCTCTCTGCTAATTTGGTTTCCTTATTCCAGTTTTCACCGCACTGATTGTGCTTAAACCTCTAACCCATACTAAGAGCCCTGTAAAATGACCCCACATCCCAGGGGGGTGTGTGTGTGCTGGAAGGCCAACCCGCTTCCTTCCATCTTCTCTGTAAGCCTCCTGGGAGCTCCAGGGCAGCCCGGCTCACCTCTCCTCGCTATCTCCTTGGCTGTGGCCTTGCCAATGCCACTGTTTGCACCAGTGACCAGGAAGGATCTTCCAGCCACATCCACCTCCACATCAGCTGGGTTGAAGTGCCTGGAAGCAGACTCGTAGCCAGATCTGAACAAATCAAAAGACACCTGTGAGAAACTAGAAGAGAAACCTTCCAAAATAAACACATGTGTGGGTTGAAAAGCACTTTCCTCTCACAGCTCAGCATACAGTAATTGCCCTGTTTACTCTCTGTACCCATGGGACAGGCCATGAACACCAGTGACACTGCAATCAGCGATGTATCATAGAATCATTAAGGTTGGAAAAAGGCCTTTAAGATCAAGTCCAACCATGAACTCAGCACCACCATCACGTACACCCATGTCCTCAAGTGTCGTATCCAGATGTTTTTTTGAACACTTCCAGGGATGGCGTCTGCATCACTTCCCTGGGCAGGCTGTTCCCACGTTTTGCAATGAAAGCCACAACTCGCGGTGGCGTTTGGCCGCCCCA
>NW_008238132.1:8000754-8027030 GCF_000691975.1 Corvus brachyrhynchos
CCGGCCGCGGTCACCGCCGTGGACCGGCCGCGCTAAGGGAGGGTGCGAGGCGAGTGTGACACAGGGGGAGCAGGGGTGCCGACTTCCTGCTTAGCAGCAGTTCGTGGGCTGGTTCTTCTTAATCCCTTCTGTTTTCTCCCCTTCTTCATTAGCCATGAAGGACGGCTGCAACCAGCCCCTACCTCGCTGCAGACGGCTGGGCCTGGCGAAGGTGGTGGCAGAGGAAGGATGGAGAATTTCCCAGAACACCAGCTCGGGACAGATGCGGTTGCCAGCTAAGCTGGCGCTGCAAACGGGGTGTTGTCTTTTGGGAACAGGGAGCAGTGCTACAGGACCTGGGGCTGCATCCTGTGCCCTGGAAAGCTGCCAAAGGGATGCTCCCACAGAAACATAAACAACGATGTGCCACATGAAGTATCATTTTGCATAGCAAATCCATTAAATACCTAGCTCCTACTGATGGAGTGAAGTATTCCAGTAAGGAAAAGGGTACATGAGTGGCTGTTGCAGTAAGAGGAGTGAAATTCAAATGGTTTTCAGTTCCTCTGGTATGTTCTTTGAACCTGTGAAGCCCAAGAGAAGCACTTAGACTTGCACATCTGGACAGCCCATGTTAGCCATAAGGAAGTTGTCATCATAGGCATAATTATACTTTTAAGTACACAAAAGGACTATGCACTTAGTTCAGTGTGCAAGTTGGATAAATTCATGCATTTTATGGGGTATGCAAGGCCACATGCAGAGAAGCTCCTTTGCAAACCCTATGTAAGTTTTCAAGAGCTTAAGTTACCTGATTTCAAAAGCACAGATAGGGGAGAAATGGGAATACTCTCTCTTTTTTGATGCTGTATTATAGCCTGATGCTTCCTTTTCTAAATCTCTAAATCTCTTCGCCCTGGCAAAGGCCTTGTACTAAAGTCTTCCACTTTCTCAGCACGATGTGTGAGTATTAGGCTCATGCAAAAGGCACTGCCTACCATGAAGTTACAACTTCTGAATTCGGCCCTGTCTGCTTGTACTGTATATTACGTGTGAAATAAGAGTATTTAGAGGGCAAAGAGACACATTTTCACTGTGATATTTTCTTCCATGCAGAGGCCGTCCAACTACATGTTATACCTTTGCATGAAATTTAAAAATGCTTGTTCTTAAAACAATTGAAAGACTCTATTAAAAAATGTAAATGCAGTAAGCCAGATCGTGCTTTATTGCCTTGTCATTTCTGTGTTTACCCTATTTATTTCTTAGGAACTGAGATTATGGCTTAGTACAGGCAAAATGGGATGATGGGTCTGATGTGTTTTGTTTGTAGTTTCAGCCTGTGTTCTCATAAATTGGGAAGTTTGTCCCTGCAGTCTGCCAACCTCTGAAAATAAATGGGGTGCATGCAGAGACAAAGAATTCCTCACAGGCTCAACTATTTGGACTGTGATCAGCATGATGCTGCATGGTGCAGCCCTGAGGTGCTAACCAGTGTGAGTATGCCTGGCAGAAGCTGTCTGTGAGTCAAACACAAAAATAGATTTTGGCAGGCAGAGAATGGGACCAGCTCATAATATTTTGGGGGTTAAGCAGTAATGGGCAATTACAGCATATTACTCATGTTGAGATTACAGAAGATATCTGAATGTAGTGTTGGCTACCAGTATCATCCTGGTACATACACAATTTTCTCAGAGAATATTATGCAAATACTGCAACACCCCTACTGTGATATTAGCTGTACTCTTCTAACAAATGGCATTTTAAGGAGATTTTGTAAATGCCCAGAAATTATGCCCTTGCCAGAGTGCACCAATCCCTGAGCACATTCAGTTGAGAGATTTCTGCTTAGAAACACTTGCTTTTTTCTGTACTGAGGGGTTAAGCTTGCATTCAGAAAGGAACTGTCACAGCACTCTGTCTGAGCAGCTTCATAGAATCAATCATTAAGGTTGGGAAAGACCGCCAAGATCAAGTCCAACCGTCACAGCAAAAGCAGGACACTTGCACACTGTCCTAACACCACCTGGATGTTCGTGTTGCCTCGTTTCATCCCCTGTGGTGTTTTGCTTTTGTACTGTTGTTCCAGAGGCAGGAGGCTGTAGAGATTGTGTAAGTGCTCTCTGGTAGCCCAGCCATCATGGTGATGAAGGGTTGTGTGCAAGAGAAGGGCAAGACGTACTTTTGCCAAGAGCTGGGTGGTGCTGATGAAGGGCCTGCATCTCAGTATTCTCACACACAAAATTTCTTCCCACTTCAAAAGATCTGACTGCATATCTTGCCTTTTGTTCTGAATTCTAGGTTGATGCATCTTGTTAGCTGAATTAGAACCCATTCTGGAGCTTTGGAAATTTGGAAAGTTATAGCTTCTGGTTTCTTTCTTGACTGCTAGTATCTTAGCAATTAACTCCAACAGGACACTGCTCTGAGCATGAGGGATTTTTTTAGACAAAGAATTCTTCTCATGGATTGGCATCCTACATCTCGGACCCCTATCACAGCCAGCAACTGGTATATTTGTGTCATATATAGCTGAAAGTGGGAGAGCCAGAGTCTCTTGAGCTCCTAGTATTTCCCTCATCTGAGCACAGAACAAAATGGCTTCACCCAGGCTAATAAACACATCTCAGTGTTTATCCCTGTTAAAACATACCCAAGTTAATTCTTACCCTATATCTATGCTAGCAAATACTCCATTGCATATTCCCAGGCCCTGATCCTCTTAATGCCCATACTAGGCAAATAATTGTTGATGCCCAGGCTCCCAGTAGGTATTATGCAGATACTTCTGTCCAAAACAAGCTCAAATATCATTAGGGGAATAGTTTGCTCAAAGGGTAATTTATTCCCAAACACTGCAGATGAGGCTGCACCAGGGTTAACACTTCACAGCTTGGCTTGGCACTGGTGGTCCTGCATTCTGGTGCATGCATTTACCAGAGTACAAATAGCCTCCAAGCCTGTTATGCAGGCCCTCCACGACTGCAGGTAATCCTCCAAGCGCATAAAAATTCTGGAATGTTGTGGCTGTGAGCCTCCAGACATTAGGATTTTTCATGAAGTAATGAGTTGAGAATCTCAATTTTCTTAAAACACAAGAGCTGGTGAAAAATATCTCTCTGGCACTCAGCTGGACTAACATGAAAAACACACCTTAGACTTGATCTGTCTTTGTACCTGTCAAATAGCAAGGAGTTTTAGACAAAGTTTTAATTACTTCCAGCACAAAGAAAAGTTGAAAATGCTGATTGCTGTTAAGGGCTGTGTGTTTCAGCATGTTTCATATTTTCTTCCCAGGGGACAGATCTAAAAGTAGAGTACTCAAGAGCTGAAAAGCAATTATATATTATACAAGATGTTTAAAACAGCTTCAAGGCTATTTTGCCAATCTCTTTTATTATCTTTTTTTTTTTTTTTTTTTTTAATGAGGGGAAAAATGAGAGGCTAAAATCTCAGTCTTAAGGACAACTGGCTCCTTTGCTTGCTTCCTTCCAGAGATCTGGCAGGCTGTTGTGCATTCTCTCCTTTCCTTGCAGTTACTAATTTTCTAATTAAGTCTCTGTGCCTGCTCAGAGACTTAAATCAATCAGAACTGATTCAGTCGCCACTGATTGCAGTGGGAACAGGCACAGGCTTTATGGCCAGGTTTGCAGGAAAGCTCAGCATCTATAATTGGGGCCAGGTTTCCAAAGGAAGTGCAACTGTGTACAAGCCACTACTCTGGGAGCTGCTCCTAACCCTGTTTTTACCATGCTGGCCTCAGCTCTAGATGCAGAACACTTGAAAACTCTGCTTTGGAAACTCGCACTGCCCCAGTCAGTGTAATAGCAATCAAGAGCTGTCAGCAGCCTGGGGAGAGGTGGTTGATACTTGTCCTCTTGTGTGGACAAAGCAGAGGATTTGGTGAGTGGTTGAAGGGGAACATCAAGTCTCTGAGGTCTCAGGGACATGTCTGAAGTGCTCGTGGTAGTAGCAGGGTGAGAGAAGCAAAAGCTGCTCATCCTGAATGCAGGGAGGGGTTGAAGTTCTGGTCTGTGTTGTGTTTTGGTGAACAGTAGGGTGTTTTCTTTGTTGTGTACCCAAGTCATCACCAAGTTGGCCAACTGCTGTCATCAGCAGTGTTGTTTCCAGTGAAGAGTCAGGCTTTCCCCAGACCAAATAGCCTTATATTATTGAGGAACAAGTGTGGCAGTATGTCATCAGCTCTATCACTCATTGCTCAGGGGCCAGTAAAAGGAATCTCGTGCTGTGCCTTATCAGAAGTATAGGTTTGCTTTATCAACAGCTGAGGGCCCTGGGCTCTGGTAGCCTGCAGGGCTTCCCAGGGTCAGGCATGTCCTGGCAAGGAGAGAGGCTGCTGAGTGCCCTCCCAAAGTGAAAAGAATTGGCTGGGAGCAGCAGCTAAACCTGCTGCTAACCTAGTTAATGTCATATATATCAAATAGCTTATGCAAGCTTAAGTGTTTATGATTGTTTTTAAAATAATAGGATGGCTTAGGATATTTTAAAAATAATAAAACCAAAACATTTTAGTTGATAGGCATCCTAGAGAATAAATTTTTTAGTCAGTAAAAGATAATTCTGTGATTCCCATGACTGAAAAACTCTTTATGTCTTTATGATGCCTAAAGACATACTTGAATGCATACATGTTTGTTGCTAGGCTGTGGCAGTAACGCAGCTATCAATACTAGCATTTTCTTCAGCTACCTATTTTTCTTCTTACTGCTCTTCTACTGGATCTTACTGTTCTTCCTACCAGCTGTTGGGCAGGAATGCTCACAGGCTTATTGACTCAGGTGAGTCCTGCTACATTCCATTCTTTTGTCTGACTTTTTTTATTCTTCTGCAAATCTTACTGCTTATTAGCGTTTTATTCCAGCCCAGTTGTTACCAAATTGCTGATGTTATGTAATATAATGTATCCTCCAAGCAGAGAAACAAACACACCTGCCTACATGGTTGCTGTCTGTTTTGTTCACATGCCAAAGGAATAGTCTGAAGTTTTGTGTCTTCAAGCAGTCTCTGTGCTGTGTAACAGAACCTACACAGATACGTGAAACTTATCCATGCAAAGCTATGGAGCCAAACCTTCCCATGCAAATAAGCATCAGACCTGTTTACTTAAAGTCTTATTTCACCTGTTGGCTAATGCAAAGCTGCATTAGCAATACAAAGAGCAAAAGTAAACAGTGTTAAAAAGGTGTTGTCTACAGCAGCTTGTGAATAAGAGTGCATAGTGGATTTTTTTCCTCTACTGTTTGCATCCTGTGTACTTATTTCATATTGGCACTGAAAGGCTAAATTTTTTTTCCAAAGGACTGAGAATCAAATCCATAAGATATGACTGAGAGGGACCTTACAGATCATACAGTTCAAGTGCCTCTGGGGTGTGGGCGGGGACACATTTCATTAGACCAGGTTGTTCAATATTCTTTGCAACTTGCCCTTAACACTTCCAGGGGTGGGGCACCCACAACTTCTCTGGGCAACCTGTTCCAGTGCCTCACTACCCTTACAGTAAGGAATTTTCTCATAATCTCTAGCCTAAACCTACTCTCTTTCAGTTTGAAGCCATTCCTCGTTGTCCTGACACTACATGTTCTTGTAAAAAGTCACTCTCCATCTTTTTTGTAGGCTCCCTTCCACATGCAGGTACCTAACTCACCTGGGCATCAAGAGGACCTTGTAAAAGGAAAGCTTTCTTGTGTGTTGATTTACAGGCCCACAGTTTGCATGTCTCACATTTGAGCTGCTGTACTGTAGCATGGGGAAGGGAATAATGGATTCTTCCTTTGCTTGAGTATTACTGATCATACAGAAGAGTCAGTATGGCTGAGATTCAAATCTGTGGGCGAAATCAGTCTCTGATATAACTATTCATCTCAGTGAAACTGCAGCAGGGTTGATTATAATTAGCATGACTGCTAAATGTAAAGTACCTTAATTTTTAGACTGCAGTCACATAGGCTTGTGCACTTACACTCATTTTTATTCAAATGAGACATTTGGTAGAAATTCAGTGTTACAAACACATACATGATTTCTCAGAATTTCATACAATTTGTTCAGAAACCTTGCAATATGACATTGTTCTTTTCAGCAGTTTCCTTGTACTGTGCAACATCAGATGGCACTTGCCAGCCTTTTTTATTTTCCCTCAATACTATACTTTCTAAAAATGTTTTCTGTTTCCTCCTGCAGCTAATACCTGTGGGACTTTCATCTATCCAGTAGTGAACGGGAACCTGAAGAAACCTATGCCAAGAAGTAACAGTTTCAAGTTGCAGTCCTGACGTAACAATCCTTTCTGTATTATATGTAGAACGTGCAAGGGTCCTCATTGTGATGCAAAGTCCTATCAACTAGAATTTGGAGAAAATTAATTATCTGAGATTAAATTCAAGATAACTTACAGAAACTGGTCTAGTTTAGAATGTTGTAAAATATATGAGTTATCACCAGTTTAATCTTTGTAGCCCTTTGCCTGTAAAGTCAAAGCATTTAGGATCTTTTACACCAACTGTTCCTATTTCAGGATCTGGGACATTTGAAACAGCTCTTGGCATAAAGAAGCAGAAGCTATTCTAGGTTATTTTTTTTCTGCACAGTTACCTTATAGTTTTAAAGTCTGATGTCTTGGGACCTCATAAAGCTCAGAGCAAGTGCTCTGTGAGAGAGATCATCTTCTCTGACAGCACAGCGTTCCGGTTTCCAGTCCTGAGAAGATGAGGTCTGTGATATGTCTGATGCTCTTTTTTTCTCTCTTCTTTGGGCCAGCAGGTAGGAGCTGTCTGTGTTCAACATTCAGAGTGAAGGAACAAAACATTGCTTGTCTGTCTGCTGCTTCTAAAATAGCTGTGGAAAGCTACTCTCTAGAGCTTTGGAATCTTATGCCCATTGCTGAAGAAGGTGGAGTAGTGAGAGGACAAATGCACCGTGGACAATAAGCTGTAATGTGTAACTTATTTCATGGCTGCTGTCAGTGCACTTATATGTATGTGTGTAGAGTCAGTGTGTGCACACAGAATTGTCTTTGGTTCTTCATATTATTTGATTTCTGCAGTACTCACAACTAGCAGTGAGGAGGCTATCTAATCCTTTGAAATAATGTGTATTTTTTCCTTTAAATACTGGAACTAGACCTTGCCTTCTCAAGAAGGGGAGATGATTTAACTGAAACTGAGCTGGTTTCCTGCATTGTAGTCAACATTCTGAGTTCATAATAATTAGCTTAAAGGTGCATGCATTTTGTTCAATTTTTCAGAAGACATTTATATTACTGTGGGAAAAAAATGAACATTTTCAATTTGTAATTTTAGCCTGGTGGCAAAATTCAAATTAAACATTTTAAGGTGTAGACTGTATTTTCAGCCGCTTGACCTTTGGGCTGTAATGACTTAATTCCCCCACAGCTGTTTGCTGAGGAGGCACACCTACTTGTGCAGAGACTGAGCATATGTTGGGGACACCATCAGTTTGTGGCAGTTCAAACAGTTGCTGCTTGCAAGTTAAGGTGCTGTGGTCCGTGCACATGTTCCTAGCTTACCCCTAAGTGAGATAAAGTGCCTTCAATTAAACTGCTTTAATTTAGGTTTGAGTGCTTCATTTAGCCACTGGGGCAACTTGAGAGGAACTATGCAGCTGCTGGTGGGTCAGAAGAGCCACTGTGACTTTGGTGTATCTAATCACATGCCCCAAACCTGGTGTCCCTGCTCCACCCCTGCAAGAGTCCCATCTGCTGAAGGAGGCATTAGCAGTGAAAGAAGGCATGCTTAGATCCCTCTGGGCACAGAATGGATGGCTCCAACAGTTTTGGAGGTGTTGATATTCTCACTTGCATGTGCCATAGCATATTGATGTACACAAGGTAAAGGTTAATACTATCAATGCAGAATTTTTCTTTCTTGGTGATAGCAAAGTATTTTGTTTACTTTGTATAACTTCAAAATATTTCACAGATGTCTTTTGCCTTGTTAATACCTCCTCTATAATTTTGTGTTTGTACCAACCAGGTACTGAATACTAGCACAGTGACTGGGCAGCACTTTCCCAAAATGTCAATGGGTTCTCAAATTTGAAGAATTAATCCTCCATGTCAGACTAGAGAATCAGTCAGTCCTAGCCTCCTGTGAATGAGGCATAGGCTTCAGGTTTACTGTTGTGTGGCTGAAGTTTGGCAAATCATTGCACATCTGCTGAGCTACTGTAACCACACTCTTGAAAGCACATAGCAAACACAAGGCAACATCACTTAGAAATGTCTCTTCTCCTCTGTTCTGAGCTAAAATCACCTCCTATGTGCTCAGATAGGAGCACATCATCACTTGCTGTGAGGTCACTGGAATCAATTCAGACTTAAATCAGGAGTATTAGCCCTTAATTCTTGGTGATTAAGAATGATTTAGCAGCATTTTGCAAGAACAGGGAAATTTATACCGGAGTCTTGTGGGTGGAGCTACTTTCTTGTTAAATTTCTTTTGCATTATCAACTGAGTATAATTTTCTGGTTTTATGCCTGTTCCAAGCTTCTGGGTTAAGTTCCTGTGTAATGACAAACAGCTGCTTTGTTGTATTTGAGTGATGGATGGAATTATGCCTTCTGAAAGGCAATTTCTTAAACACCTTGGGTTCTTAACAAATGAAAGATGCTCTCCACTGAATGTAAAATCCTATAGATCCGTTCAGAACTGAACCCTGAAATCCAGGAGCCCAAGGGCTGAGCTACTGAAGTGTTTGGGGTGGGAAAGAGGAATTCTAGTATTTCACCATTGGCAGCAGTTATGTTTCAGAAAAGTGAGGTATCATTAGAGAGGCAGTGGAGAGCACGTGGTGGAGCAGCTCTTTGGGAAACAGAGCCAGTGATTTCTCCCAGATCCAATCTGAGGCCCACAAATAAAAGGAAGGATTTCCACTGGTCACATCTCCCTACATACAACTGTGCATGGCCTAAGTCAGCCAGCAGTGTTAGTAATACCTATTCCATGGATTTCTGAACAGGAGCAGCCTAGCTGTGACCTTTCCTGAATGGATGCCGCAGAGCAGGGGAATGCTACACTGATGCTGCCATCACGTCAGATTGTTTCACCTTTATCCCACCTTTCCCCTATCCTATCCTATCCTATACTGTCCTACCTTTATCCTATCCTTCTTTCTAAGATTAGTTTTCTGGAAATAAACAATTCTTAAATCTGGGGCCTGAATTAAAATCCTTGTGCACCAAATGCAGGCTTAGTTGTCTATACAATAGCTGGTGAGATAAATGTTTGTGTTTGAAGACAGGTGGTTCCCACAGATGTTACACTGCTTTCAGCCTCAGTCCCAGGAAGGATGGTTGAGCAGACCCTGTTCAGCTGTGGCATATTGTTGAGCTCTTTTACATATCTCACCCTTTCACAGGCATTTTATAACCCTTTTGGGTTTCTCTAAAACACAGAATTTAGCTGCATGGGTTTTAACAGAAAAAATACACAAAACACACATCTTTTTCCTGTGCCTTGGGCCACCCTCATGCTCATCTAGAGGGGAGCCCCTCCATTTTGACCACATTAACAGAAATGCAAAATAATAATGCAAAAGCAGAAAGAGCACTTTTACACTGCATTCATCAACACACGAAAAAACAATCTACCAGGATCACTTCTGGGCTTGTTCCATTACATGTCACAAAAAAATTGTCTCTGTGCATGCTGCTGCTTTTAAAGCTGCTGCTGCTGCTGACTGAAAAGCTGTTTGCATTACATCTGTCCATTAAGTACAGATTTCCACAGGTACAGCACCAAGGTGAACAAATCAAATGTACACTCACACCATAACAAGAGAACTGCTGTAATGAACACCTTCACCTGAAATCCTCACATCCCTGCCCATGTCTTATAGTTGTGTTTTATATTTAAAATAACAAAGTACCACCATCAGTTTTTCTATGAGGTTGATCGCAATGGTTTGATAGTCATCTTTGTGTTAGTGTGGTACTGACAAATTACTGCCATACAAAAAGTGTGTCCCCTGACTGGGAAATGCTGAGCCCTGGCTGAAGCACCGATCTGACACTCAGTAGCTCAGTTCCTTGTTCTGCCAAAGACTTGCAAAGCAGCCTTGGCTCAGTTTGGATGTATTGGACATCTACGGATGTATTCATGCTGTCTGGTTAAGCCACAAAGTTAGATACAGATGCTTCCTAGTCCAAGTTCAGAAGAGACCCAAGGGCCATATTCAGGCTGCCTTTTATACATGCTTGTATTGCTATCATAGCTACTTACTGGCCAGTCTGACAGTGGCCTGAATAACTCTCTGGTGAGCATCTCAGTTACTGTCAGAGTCCATGCACTATGCAAAGTGGTCTGAATACAACCCTTTGTCTCAGCTCCCTCCTCTATAATGCAGGGACAATAACAAACCTCAGAAAGACTATGGGGAGATGTTCAGATCCCAGTGAAGAGGACAGCATGGCTACTTTTATAGGCAAAGATGTACTGTGCTATATACAACTTAAGGGGGAGCTGGTTTTAGAGGAGTTTGCCATCTGCAAGAGCTCGCTCCTGATAAAACATCCAGAGTGGAAAAAGGGATGTAAAAGTTAGCAGGAGTACACCCTGGCACCTGCAGCAGCATTTTTATGTAGACTATGCTGTATTCCAGCATAGCTATTTCCAGACAGCACTGTATTTTATAATTTCCTCTTGAAGTTGACTGCTATCACACATATATATCATACAACAAAGATGTACACAAGGGTGAATTATTGCCTGTTCTTTGTTGTACACACTTTCCCAAACATCTGCGGATTTCTTTATGTAGCATTTAGTCTTCCTCAGAAGAGAATCTTTGCCTGGAAAAACAGTATATGCAGCAGCTACAAAAGATAAGGAGAAACAGAACAGTGTGGCTAATAATGAGAACACCAACAGCAAAAATGTACAGGGTTTTGTCACAGTAATCCTGAGGCTGATGAAAAGGGGGGATGAAATTTGGCAGATACACAGAAAAAACCCAGTAGTTCCCAAGAATGAACCAGAGAAAGAGGAAAAGGCTGAGAGTTAGATGGATGTAGTACTTGTGAGCATTCTGCCTCCAGGGATACTCGTCGTCATCATCGTCATCAATCACAACAGACTTGGAAAGCAGCTGCCTCATCTTGGTTGAGTCGTACAGCAGGAGAGTCACCTGGAGGCATTGGGGGAGAAAAGGGAGTAAGTAAAGTGGCTGCAGAGAGTCCGAGCACCTTCTGGCCACGGCCAGTCTTTGGGCCAAATAAAATTTGGTGTGGGAAAATGGTGTAAGAGAAAGCTAAGGAGCCACAAATGAGGCAGGTACTGCTGGACAATAATGCATTTTTTCTTATAGTTTATTCACCAGTGGGGCCATATTCTGGAAAAAAATTGCTGATGGAAAGGCTTGAGAACAGATTGTGTAGGGAGATGGCAGCAGCTCCCACACTGGAGACTTTTAAGAACAGATTAGAGTAACTGCTAAATGACTTAAGTAGTGTAGTTCCTGCCTTGTAGTGGGTAGATTTGTCTCTTCTAACTCTATTTTTCCATGGTTATAAAGTTGAATCAGCTTATATCAAATTATGAAGCATATAGACTATGACTTACACCTTAAAGAAATTGCTTTAGATGCCTGCAGTGTACTGTTGTCAAATTTTCTTCAATTAAGTGTCATTTTCCAAGATAGCTCCATTCCTGCCTTCAGTCAAAACTAGCAGAGAAATAGGTGGAATACCATGATGCCAGGTGGTTAGGAAGGTCTGGTATACAAGCAAATGCAGAAAGACTCATCAGTGGTGCTTGGATTTCTCATTTAGTCTTGGCAATACAAAGAACACGGGTAGATTGACTGGGCTTCTCAGTCATGTTCTCTTTCACAGAGTTATATTCTGGGCTCATTTTTCTGCTTGAAGTGAAAAAGGAGACCACCCCTCATTTTACACTCTTCTTTCTCCAGAACACTGGCCAAGGAGAACCTGTTTGGGTACATGTTTTGCCTGGTTCAGATTTTAGTCCATGTGCCCCATTTTGAATAGGAAAAGCTCAGCAAGAGAATCCAGAGCTTTCTCTAACTCTTCCCTCTTAAACTGCTTGATTATATATAAATGATTAAATATTTATTCACAAAACCAACTGGTTTTCTAGCCCAGATGTTGTTACCAGTTTTTGAGAAACACAGTTTAAAGTTCCAGCACCAACATAGGCAAAAAAATGGTGTTTCCACTGATGTCTCACATGCAGCTGAGCACACAAACTGACAGGCTTGCTCAAACCACCTTCTCAAATGAACATTTATTTTACACAGACTCGTGGGACACAGGAAGGATAAACCTACCTGGCCAGTGGGTCTGAGGTTTCTGCATGGGGGTACCTGTTGCTGGACTTGAAGCCTGCTGCAGCCCATTTAGCTTTCAGCTCAGCACGCAGGCAGCTGCCTGTACTCACTCACGTTCCATCAAGCTCAGCAATGGGAATGGGGTTAAATGGCAGATGAGTATTGGGTTTGAGGCAGTCAGAGAAACCTCCCTGGGAGATTTATGAATCTCAACTGCATCTAAGTAGTTCACGGAAAGTGCATTTAATTCTTATGGATATTGCCTTGCCAAGCTGTGATTGAAGAAATTGCTGGCAGTCACTCACATTGTTATGAGCTGCTGAATAGACATTTATGGAGCAGCATGGCATGAATTCAACAGGCCTCTCTGGGTGCTCTAGAATGGTTCAGTTGCCTCGGTGAACAGTCACCACTGCTTTTTAAAAGACTGGAGATGGTAAAGAAATAGATGAGGAGACTACAGACTGCACAGATATGGGCTAGAATGACTTGCCATTAGATAATGTCCATCACAGGACAGCATCCATTCAGACTTCATCCTGCACCCATTCTCTGACCTTTTAACTTTCAGAGCTCAAGTGAGTGCACTGCTTGATGAAGTCAGTGCAGCCCAGTGAGCATAACAGAGGGCAGAGTTCAGATGGGCGAGAGACTCGAAAATGGCTACAGACCAAGGGCTGAGATGACCCGTGAGTGAAGCTAATCAAGTTCTAACTAAATGCATTGCCAAACTGCAAAATAAGCAGTCCTGCTGTCAACTGAAGTAAAATTCAAACCATTATTTGATGTCAGCATGAATATTAACTGATCCATTTGCCATTTTATTTATAGTGAGAAAAACTGACTTTAAACCAGAAATAGCTAAGAACCAGTCAACATTTTTAATGAAAGCTTCAATCCACTAGCCTCAAAATTTCCTTTCAGTTCTGTTCTAATCTTTTCTAAACTATTATTAAATGAACCTTTGATTATACAGATAAGTCCACTGGTGTGATCGAATGACTAAGCACTTGCCAGTAGAACTCACAACATGGCAAATTCCTTGTAACAAGATTAAGGACTTTCTTTTTTTCCCCATTTTCTTATTCACTGACCAAAGGTCCTCGGAGGGCATGATTCATAGGCCAGTGATGTACTGTGGTTTGCTTGGGTTACCACTGTGAAAGAGTGCAGTGGATGCAGAGACCTTTAGAGGAGTATTTTTTCCCCTTTCTTTTGGTCCTGGCAAAGAAAAGAGGCTAGAAATGTTGTGGCAAGGCTCTTCATGCTCCCTAGCAGCGAGTTAACACCATATGCAAAGGGACTGTCAGAACAGGGGGAACCTTTAGAGTTATGTAGAGTTATATCTTTATAGTGACCAGGGTTTATCACAGGTATGAGGGTGTGTCTACTTGTCAAGCTGCCAGACTCTGCCTCAGCAAAGATACAAGTGAGCACAGTCCACTAGAAGACAGGTAGTTTTGGTTAGAAAATGCTGCATCTAGATTAATAAGCCCTTCTGTTTTGCAGGGATATATTTACTCTGGAAGGAAGTGATTCTGCTGCAGTCATTTACTTCTGGCCAGGTCAGAGTGGGAGTAAATTGTACTTGTGAAGGACTATGTACAAACACAAGTAGTTTTGTAGTATTCTCAAAGCACAGAGAATAATTTTTTGTCCTCTCTGTATGAAAATAATGGAGAAAGATTTTACATGCTTGGAGGATTTCTTGTGGAAAAAAGGACCCCATTTACCACAAGCATTCATGTTAAGTAGTCATTTCCCTCAGTAGGGATGGTAGCACAGATGCTGTGATGCAGGAGAAAGTCACACCACAGTGTGTGGGACAATGCTGAGCTCATTAGCATCTCACTTGACTGATGGGTGCTTTTAGTGCTGGAACAAGCACAGTCCAATCCTGCTAGCTCTCCAGTACTGGGTGCATGTGGCTGTCTGGAGCTATCACTATGTCTTAACTAGCAAGTCAAAGTCAAGTCACACAAAATATTTTTCACCCACAGAAGGCACATTACCTTTAAGCTGCCAATCACGCCACCCACCAAGAGATATAAGGGAATCAGTGGCTGAACTGGGCAATCTTCCAAAAACTTCATTCCTGAATGGCAAAAATGAATGTTATCTCAAGTGATCAGATTTTGCAACAAGCTGTACAGTGAAAACTATAGATGCTGTAAGTGAAGTGTAGTGCTTACACCCAAGACTTGTATCTGGTGTCTGTTGAAATGGGGGCTGAATTAAAAGGGGTTTGCACCTTCCACTACAGGAGTGAGGGCCATGAACAAGCAAAAGGCAGGAGAAGGAAGAGAGAGAGCAAAGTCAAAACCAGCATTACTATTTTCTGGCATTACTGTTTGGAGCCACATATAGAGGTCATTAGCTTCAGCCACAGCTCTTTGTTAAATGAACCATTGACTGAGCTGGACAGGAAATTTTCATCAGTGGTAGAAAATTCACTGAAAATCAAAACTATGAAAAGAAGAAATTCTGGTAAGCTTCCCCAGGATTTTCCTGCTCATTAGTTCCTATGAATGTGGCATGTTCCTGAGTCAGATGCCTGGAAGCTTGGGAGCCAATACCCGTGGGAGCACCTGGAACCATTTTAGCATTCCAGGCAGCTGATAGGGAACTGTCAAAACTCAAGTTTCCAAGCTGTTTGGGTTGCTGGAGGATAAAAGCATTGGTTGTTATGGAGCTGGGGTCCTGGCAACCCTCAAATCTACTGCAAGAAAGGGAAAGCTGGATAAGTTTTAGGGAAGAGAATGTATGGCTGTGTGAGGATGTTGCTGGTAATAGAGACTGAAGCTTGTGATACAGGTCTGTGGCAGTGAAAGTCATCTGTCCAAATATAGATGTCTGCAATGCAGGCATCCATATGTGAACTAGTTTTCTAGACTCTGTATTGACTCTGTCAATAGGGAGAAATAGGCACTTGTAAAATTCATTTATCCCAAGATAGGCATTTGAAATGGGTGGGGTGAGTTGGTCCCTGAAAGTGCTTCTGTCTCTCCATGGCCACACAAGGAATCTAGACAGCCAGCTGTAGGTACCTATAAGTTGGCTGGGATGAATCCCCCGCCCAAGGCTCTTACCCAATGGCATCTTCAGAAATTTTAAACAGCTCATTACGCTATAATTTTATTGGTATTGATCCCATATTTCAGAATATGGAACTTTGACTGATCGGTTGCAGAGGGTAGAAAGGATTTTCTGTTTTCTTCTTGCTGTATAAATAGTTTTCAAGGAGATATTCTGACTTTTCTCTGAAAAATTTGGGTTACCTAGTTGCAGGATACTGAAAGGAATGTGCTGGTCTTAGTGCTAAACATCTCAGGTGGAATGTCTTGCCTCCATTTTCAAAACTACACTGAATAGGAGGAATTAGGAAAGAAGTACCAGTGGTTTTGGTTTGGTGGTTTTTTGTTGTTTTGGGGGTTTTTGGGTGGTGTTTTGTTTTTCCTTTTCTATAGCTGTAATCCTCTTCGGCTCATCAATTTGCCCACCGAGTCCACTGCTATTGCTGGTCCAGAACTTTGCTGATGGCCTGAACCTCTCCTGCACTCTTTGCATAGCATAATACAGGGGTTCTGGATTGTGGTTGCTTGCTACAGGTCTGACTTCAGTCATAGGACATGGGGCAGGGTTTTGTGATCTGCAGTTTTGTAATCCCCTGTGTGTCAGGTCTGTGGAGTTCAGCGCACTCTTTTATATGAAGTATATATTACCAACCTCTATAGAAATGAAAAAAGGTGCACTTAAACGGATTTCGACTCTCTCCTCTTTCGCTCTTATTACAAAGCTGTAAGTTGTTGTCCATTTTGCCACTATGTAATGCTGAGACCTGCTCAGACTCCCAGCTTTACAGGAGTGGGCAGCAGGGAAATTGTCACAAATTACATCATGTTCATCAGAAAACTGCTGCCAGGGCTTCCAGAGTCCTTGGCCATCTAATAGCCTGCCACAAAAGCAGCTGGCCAGGGATCACTGGGAATATATTTCAGTTTAGGAACCTAGTCAATTTCTATTTCCAATGTGTTACTGAGATTTCTATTTGAGGGAATAAAAAAAAATTAAGGAAAAAATGCCTTTCTTTTTTTCTCATGGAGCTATGATTCCCTTTCCCAGACAAATCTATTATGGAGTCCCTTCATATACATAACATGACATCAGTCAGTCTTGGGAAGGATTTGAATGACAGACAGTGGCACTCTGTAGGTTTTGGAAGAACACTGCAGACAGATACGACAGCGAAAGAGTAGGTCAAAGCGGGTGATACAGTAGTAACTTTAAAAATACACCCCAAGGTGTGAATAGAAAATACGGACCCACAGTTGACAGATGGGCACTGGTATTTGTTACAGTGAAATCAGTGAATGTGCCAATCAGTTCTCACACAGCATATGTTTGATTTATCTGGGAACACCAAAACTAGTAGGAAAGCATCAGTGCTAGCTCTTCTTTCCCATAAGCAACAGATATGTTCTCCTTCCACTGCTAGAGATGAAATATATGGACCATGAGAGATCAAAGCTCTGCTTCTACTGTAGTACTGCCTGCAAGCCAGAGCCATCTGTGGTTCAGAGTGAAAAGCAATTGAACCTGACCACAGCACAGACCAGCACAGGAGTCCAAATGAATGGACCAAAGATCTTTGCAAGATCAGACACAGCCTGCACAGTGTCCAAAGGGAAAAAGGAGGTGGGAGGCTTGGGAAAGCAGAGGTACTTGCACATTTTACCTCTTGGCTACCACAGAACAACACTCCAGCGTGATCCAGGACACAGAGTCCAGCAAGTGGAGAGAGCACTTGTGAGCAAACAGGACATGAGCATCTCTACAGGCACCATTTGGGGCAGTGCTCTGGCATGGCCCACAGCGGATTGCTACCAACCAAGTGTCCTTGTGACACGATTATCCATGAGATGAGAGGCCAGGACAAAAGAAAATCAGTACATCATTGGCCTCTTTTTAGCTGCTTTATTCTTCTCAGCTGAAAACAGCTGAAGTGCACCCCATAGGAAAGGAGGGCTGCTGTACAGCAAGGCTGATCTGGTGTTTGGTGCCCTGTCCATGACTTTTATTCTAATGGGAGGTGGAGAACACAATATGCCAGGCCATTTTCAGGTGTTCCTTGTGGATGGCTGCAGCTATCATCACTTAGCACAGACCTCAGTCAAGCCCTGACTGTGGGCCTTACACTTGGATCTAGGTGCTGCAGAGAATTTATCTCAAAGTAATTGCTTTTCGGCACCATTTTATCAGAAAGCTTATCAGCAAATCAGAGGACTGGCTGAAGGACTGAAATACAAGGAAAGATTGTGTTGAACAACTGCTAAAGCACGAGACTGGTTCCTATGTAAAGGCACGGAGAATAGGCTTCAGACAACTCTCAGGAGCATTAGAGATTTGAGGAAATATTTGGTGTAGTTATGAGTGTAAGAAGTAGTACTGGGTTAAATTTGAACAGGGGGCAATTTAGACTGTTTATTGAAAAAACCATGTCATCAGCTTTCAAATGTGATTTAGCTGCCCTTGGGGAATTCTGTATATAAAGGTACTCTGGACAACATACAAGAATGCATTGTTGAGAGTAATCCTTCACTGTCCTGGAAACCAAAAAAAAAAAAAAATTAAAATAAATCTCTATGTCTTTGGAGTGTTAAGTGAAAAAAGGGATCATCTCTACCAGTAAAAATGAAAAAGCTGCTAAACAATCTATGGCTTAAATGATGTCACAAGTCTGCAGCTTGGAAAATATGCTGAGTCCTTTTCATGTATCTTGAATTATACTGTAATTTACAGCATTATCAAATTCTAAGAGTGTATAATGTTAGCGTGTAATTATTACCAGGGCTGCCTGTTACTCATCTCTGAGTTTTAACAAGTATTATATCTCACAGTTTTCCTCTGCAGGAAGCAAGAGCCAAAATGACTGGAGGCACATCAGCAAGTTTTTTTTCTGAAATCATGGTAACAGAATATTATCAGAAAATCATAGGGTTTTTCTTGGATAATAAATATCAGCATTTTCCTTGACATTTCATTTTCCTAAAAATGCCTTTGCTGATATGGAGCTGCAGGAAACCAATATCCTCTGACAACACTATATTACAGTGACATTATCTCTTAATTTCAGTAAATTGTGGGGGAAAAAAGGGCTCTGTATCTGATGGAGGAGATATCCAGAGCTCCAGGCTAATATCTTACCCTATACTTTCCACTGTCTACTGATCTTAAAGGTATTATGATATATTCCTGGGAAATTATATTTATAAGTGGTCAGATTCCAGCCCTGGATTCATTTCCAGGAGGCAGGATGTCAATATGCATGGAAGCCGTGCCACATTTTGAATTATACCTTCCCATCCCTATTTCACAGTCCAGGCATCTTCAGCCTGGGGAAAAGCTAAAGCTAGAATCTTCTTAAGGGATAAATAGCAATCTTAAGTCATGGATAGTTATAAGAGCTGAAGTGTTGAGATGTAACAGTTTGGTCCATTTCCCTACTTCCTAACTGCTCCTTAATCCCTTATTAGAACCCTCTAATTCCTAATTAGGACATCCTAATTGGAATCCCACCATAGTCATCAGTGGTGCTTTGAAGGCCCCAGATAAAGGGAATAGCACCAACCTTTAGCTGAACACTTATGTGGGTTTGGATAACCATCCACGCCAACGGGCCAGGTGTCCCAGCTGCCTTAAAAGTCACCTAATCTCAAGGCAGACACCAAAGAGAGGATGTGGAACTTTCACTGTCAGGAACATCCATTTCCCTTAACAGCCTGCAAGGACAACACACGGAGCTCAGCCTGGCTGTGGATACACATAGTCCAAGTCTAAGTGGGACGCATCTTGCCCACAGCATCTGCATGTAGAGTTCATTTGGACCATCTTTCATGAATAATGAGGCACAAGATAAGCAGCTTCTCAAAGACAAGGGCTGTTGAGGACTTTGAATTCAAAGTGATCTGGATACACTGGAAAAAGACATTCAAGCCCTACGAGATGAAAACTCATAGAGCTGAACACTGCATGTCGGGGAGGAAACTTCAATGTAAGTAAGAAATGAGATATGTCTGATAGGGAGCAGCACTGCCAAAAACCATCTGGGCTTACAATGCACCACAAACTAAATTGGAGGAAATGGGTTGGTGCAGGGAGACCATGTTTCATTTTGAGGTGTGTTTGCAGAAATCCTGCATGTTAAACAGAGGAGCTAATTACTCTGCGCTGCTCATTCCTCAGGTCTCAGCTGGAGGCCTGTGTTACATCTTTCTTTTTTTTATAAGGAAAAATACTTACATTGGCCAGAGGCCAAAGGTGGGAAGGAAAAATGAAAAAAAAAAAAAAGCTACAGAAACAGTGACCTGTGAGGTCAGGATGAAAGAATTAGGTTTTTAAGACCTCTGAGGAAAAAAAAGAGAAGATGGAGCAGGGTTATAATAGCAGCCTTCAAACAGTTCAAAGGATCTCTTGAGTAGGACAGTGACCAATCTGTTTTGTGACCACAGTGGGCAGGACAGGCTGTAATCTGTTTAATTTGCCATAGGGAAGATTTAGGTTGGATATGGGGAAAAATACTTTGTCTTTGAGAGCAATAAAATGTTGAAATAGCCTCCTCGGGAAGCCATGGAATTTCCTTGAGCAAGGGCAAGTCAGACATCTGTCAGGGATGCTGTGAGCATGCAAGCCTGTCTGAAAGCAGAGGTGGACTGGTGTCTCTACTGATGTTTCTCAAGTGGGGTTCACAACCCATATGGAGGATTTGAAAGACCCAAAGGGAGCAATGAAATGTTAAAGAAAAAATAAAAATCTATGTTAATGGAAAGGGAAAGGTGATGCTTAAGAAAAGAGGGGCCTTATGCAGTTTAAAAATGTATAAAATTCTGCAGCTCAAAGGATTTTCCTTTCTTAAATATTTGATCTTGAAATGCTACTCACAAATCCAGCTTTCAAGGGGTTATACAGAGACGGATCAGCCAAAAACCAGGTCTGACTTTCAAAAAGATGGAGAAATAGCAGCCTACAGCATCTCTTTTTCCTTTCCAGCATTATGCTTCTACAATTTTTTGCAGTGTATTTAATACAGAGGGATCCTGATTAATGAAATCTTCTCACGTGTCAGATTCTGAACTTCCTCCCCCAGACTAAGCTGAGTTTTGAGGTAAAACACATTGGAGGGGCTCTTGAGATAAACAGGGTCAGAATTCAAGTACTCCTTCCTCCCTCATATAGAGTGTGGGCTGGGATTCTGTACCAAGTCAGAGGTTTAACAGTTGGAAACTCTGAATTTTACAGCTCCTTTCTTCCACCAGATGTGTTACCCTGCCACACAGTGCCAGGAAGTTCCTGTTTTCAAATTGCTTAAGTAGTCAACTTACCTATAAAAGTCATGGACAGTGGTAAGGCAAGGAAAGCGAGAAGCCCAAATATAAAGCATGCTGTGAAGGAGAAAAGAAAGGCAGAGTTATTTGGGCTACTTTAAATTTAGAGACCAGCATTTCCATCCAGTTCTTTACAGATGCTCTGTTTTCAAACAATTGTGTAGGAAGAAATGCAGTGCATTTGATGGGGTGGGAATATCACATCTGTAGTGCAATATTTGTGGTGATGGGACCAGCACATTTTATCACTTCCAGGGTGCAGTGAGAGACACAAACTGCTTTTGCAGCTACTACTTGCAGCTTGTCTTATTGCAAGGGCAAGGAGTCAGTCACTGCTGCCTTATCCTGCATCCTCTTCAGAGGCACTGCCAGGCGTCTGTGCAGTAACAAGTAATTTTGCATCAGCTAATCCATGGCAACTGATGAGCCATATCTGTTTGCTAAGCAAATAGCAGTTTTAATGCCATTCCACTTAGTTTTCACTGATAGCTAAATAAACTGTCTTTATTACAGATGTGAATGGCTTCTGGCTGGTCTAACTCCCTGACCCAGCTTAGCTCATGAGCACAAAGGCGGCAGCCCTGCTGCAAGGAATGGGATTTGTCTTTGGGATAAATCAGCTTAAACTGCATGGAAGGATGCTCTTAGGGATGCACATAGACTGTCCCTGCAGGTGAGTGGACCTGAGGTGCTTGCTTACTCCCTAGAGAGCTGCTGGTGTATCTGAGCCCAGATATTTTCCCAGCACAGCCTGGTGCTGCAGAGGATGAATGCTTACCTTCACGGAAGGTGAAGGACAAGTGTCAAGAGGTGAGTGAGGGTGAGTGTCAAGAACAGTGTGAGCAGCCTGTCTTACAAGAGCTGTCACCTGTGTGCTTGATCATGAACCCTTGGCAACATTAAAGTGAAATGCTGCATTGCCAAATGAGAGTAAAATATAATGAGGACATTCTGTGGCAAGTGTCCCTGCAGAGCCCCTCCAGAAATGGCTCAGGCTGCAAGTGGGTGCCTAAAGATGCCAAAGGGCAGGTGGGCATAGATTGCAGAGGGGCTGAGAAGAGCATGGATATGAAAGGGAGTAGGATGTCTCCATGGAGGCTTGTGAAAAACATCTTGGAGCAAGTATTTGGGGTTGGTTTGGGAGCTGCCCTTTTGCTGGGCAAACTGTGTCACACAGTTCCCCATGCCAGAGAACTGCAACCTCTGCAAGGCACATGGTGTCCTCCTGGCCGTGCAGGAGCAGGGACACAGCCAGCACCCTGCAGACAGTGCCACTCCGGGAAATTCTGCAGCACTGCCAAAATATCACCCTCAGGCTGCCTGAGAGAAAAAGGGCAGCATCATTGCCTCCACTTTACAGAAGGAGAAACAGAGAGAGGACATAGCAGCAGCATCAAAATTCAGAGCAGATCCACCAGGCTTTCTGACTCGCAGACACTTTTCATGGGAACACACCATCCCCCACAGACTGCTCGTGTTTTCTCCGCAAAGGACCAGGATCTTACACTTCAGCGCTTGAGAGACATCTTTCTCAGAAGTACCATGTTTGTTATCTCTATGAATTGGGAGAGACTGAGGTTATTTCGAGCTGAAGAAAGCACTTCTGTTCCTTTGTGTAGCCCCCTCCTCCTTTCCCTGTCGGCCGGTCTCTCTCTCTCTCTCTCTGTCGTTTTTGCTCAGACTCCTATCTCTTGAATGCTGCACAGTACAGAAATTCTTCCTCTGTTTGAATAGTGTCCTACACTTGACTAAGCTCTTTCAACCACTGACAGCCTCTCATTAGAACAACTCACCCTAGAGCCTCCCTTTTCACCACACGTCACATTTTATGCTAGCTCCTCTTGCTGTTATGTTATCTAGGCTATTCTTTCATATTAAGAAGTGATGGTATTATAGCCGAGTTGGGCTTCCAACATCATTTGTGGGCAAACAGTGCCCACAGACGGGGTAACACATTTATCTGGTGCCCAAAGGGGTGCAGTTCAGGCCTGCGGGCATTGCCTGGTGTTGCCACGAGTCCTGTCATTGCAGCGCAGCCCTCGGAGCGATGTCACCCCTCTGCCTGTGGTTCGTAGCTGTCTCTTGTCCCTGCCCTTGCTGCACGGGAAGTGCTCAGGAGCCCGGGAGGAGGAGGAGGCATCATGTAATTTGTTAATTGTGCAGCGCGTGTTCTGCCTGACCCCGGGGAGGGACGCTGCAGTAAGCTCTAGAAAAGGCTCAGGGGGCTCGTGTGCATGTGAGGCTGCACATCTGGCACACAGGTGTCCGTATTTGTTTGTGTCTGACATCTACCCAATGGCCCGATTTTGGAGGGGAGAAATGGGAGGTAGAGACCACTCAGAGCTCAAGAGAAAAAGATAATGGTTCATTAATTCTGCTCCCAAGGCAGTCGCTGGGAATGTATTTACTCATTATCTCCCCATTCAGCTACAGCCTCTTAGGTCTCGAATTGGAGGGGCAGATGCGTAGTCTGGGAAGGCTTCCAGATCCATGTTTAACAAAGTGAGACTCTTCAACAATTGCCTACACAACTGGCAGGGCTCTGCAGCCACTCTCAGTGTCGCTAGCAGCACGAAAGACTGATTTTCCCTAAATGTGTGGGGGTTTCACAGAAATGCTGCTCAGTTGGGATACACGCATTCTCTGCCTGGATTTGTCTGGGCTGTGCTGCCCCGTTCTGGTCCGAAGACAAATTGCTCCAGAAAATGGTATTTGCCGCAGGGTAGCACAGCTCAGCAGAGAGGACGCTGCTGTGTAGGCAGGTCCACATGTGGGGCTTGTGGTATTTTTATGTCGGCGATATCGCCTCACAGGCTGGTCAGAGAAGCCCCTGGCCCCATTCCTGGAACAAGTAGCAAAAAAGGGCCGGTAGTCTCTAAAAACACAACACAGTGAGGGAAGTGTTTCCAGACAGGGCTCGAAAGGATATCTGCTCCGTCAAGCTGGTGCCAGGGCATCAGGCAGGAGAAGTCACTGCTCTGTATCAGCAGGGCAGCCCCTGCTGCGGCACTGGTGAAGTCCTGCTGTGGGAATCCTAACGTGCTGGGAAATGGATGAAGGGAAGAGCTCATGTCTGGGATCACAACAGAGGAAGAAGAGAACAAGTGGCTGAGTATCTTGCACATTCCTTGAAATCTGTGGTCACAAAAATCAGATCAGTGGGTGCAGGTTTTGTGTCTCCTGCCCAGCAGTACAGTCAGCTGATATAAATCTGCTGGTTAGCTGAGTTCCTCTCTCCAGGGTCTCCCCACAGAAGTAAAGGCACTTGAAATCACTGTTGACATTTTGGTTGTATGCCACGGTCTCTCTTCTGTCTGATGCCTGAGCCTTTGCATCCTCCACAGCCAGCCCCTGCACTGCAGCTCTCCTCCTCCCAGTCCTCTGCCACTCCCTTGTTGACTGTCCCCACTAACGTGCCTGGTCTCAGGGCACACAGCCTGATGTCCTCTGGCATTTCCTTGGGATCTGGAGGCAGTATTGGAGGGACACAAATTCACCTGTGGGCTCCTCAAAGACTTTATTTTGCTGCCACGAGTTTTCCAAGCACTTGGAAGTTTCAGATCAGCTCAGGCTGTCCCTATTTACTTTAAAGAGAGAGAAAAGTGTCTTTCTTTTCTGGTAAGAGTCTTCACAGAATTTTCAGAAGTGATTTATGAATATAACTCTCAACCTACCTACTTGTCTTAGTAGTGTGCTAATACAGCTACAGTGCAAGCTTCTTAGTAGAGTGACAAGCTCTCTGATAATAGAGTAATAAAAGAAGTGTTGGTTACATTACCATCACTCCCAAGTGCTATTTGTTCTGTAGCTTGTCAGGTTCTGGATAAAAAAGGAATTTTTTTTCTTTTAAATGAGATGCTACCAACTTCCAAACAAATTCTGCACTTACCCCAGGATTTATCTGCATGAACAAGCTGAGGAGCAAAACTCTGTGTGTAAACTCACAGTATGCCCTTTGGACACCCTGTGGGAATGCTGCTCTAAAGAGGACTAACTCCCAGCAGTCTGGGTGTTAGGAAATTTGGGTCAAATTCAGTTGGCAGGGCCTCTGGCCTGCTGATGCCCTGAGGCAGATGCAGATGGTAGAGCAGTAGCTTAGCAAGCAGTGTCACAGTGTGCTGCATTGCAGCCCGGGTGGTGTAACAGGCTGGAGTGCAGATGGGGAGCAGGTGTTTTCACCCATGTTTTATTCCGTCATGGTATCTGCAGGCATCCCCTGCAGTACTGATAGGCACTTGGAGAAAAGAAAGAATGCAGCCTGTGAGGGTGTCATGGTGGCAAAGAAAGTCTCGATGGATCTTTCTGAGCAACCAGCCCCAGTAAGATCATGTGTTTTACAGACCAGGGATGAGTCTGCCCATGGTTTTGGCAGCTGTGGATACTGGCTGTCCTGTGCTTTCGAGTCACAGGAAAATGTCACTGTCTCTGGTGGGATATGCAGAAAAGACTTGAAGGAAGTAACATGATGGAAAGGAATTAAATCCGTTTAGCTTGGCCAGCCATCACAAAATGAGAGAAAATAACAGCAAGGTTTGAGCACTCAAAAACAGACCTGTGAGTCATCCAAAGAGTACAGACATGAGATGAACTTGAGCAAAACCAAAAACTGGTCTGTTCATGAGGCTAAATTCCATAGCAAGGAAATATATTGATGGAATAATCTCTGGGAGTAAATGGCAGGAATCCCATCCCTGGGGTGATTTAATCCCTTGACCAAAGTGGATACTCAGAAGATGCAGGATTCAGGGTAAGGAACTGCCATTCCCATGGAGGTCTCTAGTTCCAGTGCAAAGCCACCATACGAGGCAGGGGAAATGTGAGAAAACTGACCAAATCCAAGCTCAGGGCCACCAGCTGTTTGCTGTGTTCCATCACTCTTTGCTTAGGCAAGGTTGAATTACTGTGAAATAGAAGTTTGGTACCCAGATATCAGCATCACATCACCTAAAATTTAAGTCCTAGGTGTAGGTGCTTTGGAGGTTGAGCAATATTGCAGAGGGTCTTTTCTGAATTTTATATTATGCCTCTGGATACTAAACTACAGTTATGCCATGGTCTAGATTCGGGATTTCGCCCCTTGTGAATGATTTCCAGAAGTGCTTAAAAAACAATATTTAGGCATTACATATAGACCCATTCAGTTTTCATTGCAGCAGACCCAGGGATTAGCCTTTTTTATTTTGGTCAGTTAATTGAAGACTGAACTTAAATTGCTACACCAAGAATGAAAGCATGCTCCACAGGTGGGTTGGCTCCTGGGAGTTATTTAAATACCAGAAGACCATAGGTACAAGTGTGGGTTTGTGCTGAAAAGCTCTTTGGAAAATATATACAGGATGATGAGAAAAAGTGAAATTAAGCATCACTGCACTTCATGAGGTCTTGCATTTTAATGAACAGAAAATGAATTTTCGATGCAGTAGCTGATCCATAACTAAAGCTGAGCCGATTTTGAACTTGAGCATGCTGAAAACTTGAAGATACTTTTCTGGAATGGTATTTCTGAGTTGCCTTACTGATTTTGAACTTGAGCATGATGAAAACTTGAAGATAACTTTTCTGGAATGGTATTTCTGAGTTGCCTTA
>NW_008238133.1:0-365 GCF_000691975.1 Corvus brachyrhynchos
CTGGGGGCACACGGGGGGTGAGGGGAGACAGGAACCCCCCCCGGGCACCCCTGGGCACCCCTGGGGGGGCGAGAGGACAAGAACACCCAGGAACCCCCCCCAAAAACCTCCCAGGGGGACACAGGGGGTGCTGAGGGGATCAGGGCACCCTTGGGGTGGCACAAAGGGGTCACAGAGCACCCCTGGGGTGGCACAAAAGGGACACAGAGGGTGCTGAGGGGACACAGGGCACCCCTGGGGTGCCACAAAAGGGACACAGAGGGTGCTGAGGGGACACAGGGCACCCCTGGGGTGGCACCAGGAGTGCAGAGGGGCACCCAAGAACTCCCTCAGGGGAACACAGAGGGGACACAACGGGTGGTGGG
>NW_008238133.1:557-1413 GCF_000691975.1 Corvus brachyrhynchos
TGGGGTGGCACAAAGGGGACACAGGGGGTGCTGAGGTGACCTGGCCACCCCTGGGGTGGCACAAAAAGGACACAGAGGGTGCTGGGGGGACACAGGGCACCCCAGGGGTGGCACAAAGGGGTCACAGGGTGCTGGGGGGACACAGGGCACCCCAGGGGTGGCACAAAGGGGACACAGGGTGTGCTGAGGGGACACAGGGCACCCCTAGGGTGGCACAGAGGGGACACAGGGGGTGCTGAGGGGACACAGGGCACCCCTGGGGTGGCACCAGGAGTGCAGAGGGGCACCCAAGAACTCCCTCAGGGGAACACAGAGGGGACACAACGGGTGCTGAGAGGACACAGGGCACCCCTGGGGTGGCACAAAGGGGTCACAGGGTGTGCTGAGGTGACCTGGGCACCCCTGGGGTGTCACAGAGGGGACACAGAGGGTGCTGAGGAGACACAGAGGGTGCTGAGGGGACACAGGGCACCCCTGGGGTGGCACAAAGGGGTCACAGGGGGTGCTGAGGAAACACAGAGGGTGCTGAGGGGATCAGGACACCCTTGGGGTGGCACAAAGGGGACACAGGGGGTGCTGAGGTGACCTGGCCACCCCTGGGGTGGCACAAAAAGGACACAGAGGGTGCTGGGGGGACACAGGGCACCCCAAGGGTGGCACAAAGGGATCACAGGGCACGCCTGGGGTGGCACAAAGGGGACACAGGGGGTGCTGAGGGGACACAGGGCACCCCTGGGGATGTCCTCCCCAAAGTCACAGAAGAGCTGCCTGCGAGGGGGGGTCAGCGGGGAACCCCCAAAAGGAGCCCCCCAAAAAATCCCCACCCCAAAACCCCATCCCAAAACGCCCACCCAAA
>NW_008238134.1:0-616 GCF_000691975.1 Corvus brachyrhynchos
GCTTGCCTTGGCTTCCAACAGGGTCAACTGCTGAGATCCCCTGGTCACCCCAGCAATAGGTTCTGCCCCCCCATGTCCCAATGGCATTAAAGTACACTGTGCACCAGTATCAACCAACACTTCATATTTCTGTGGCTCTGATGTTCCAGGCCATCAGATCCACACTGTCCAAAAAATCTGGTTCTCCCATGCCTCTCCCTGGCTAGAGGCAGGGTCCCCCTAGCCCTGGTTATTATTCCCTCCCTGGGCATACATGGTAGAGGTGCCTTCAAGGGGATTTGACATATCATCTTCCCTCCTGTAATACCTGGCAGCTTGGTCACAGGAGGCTGAGGCTACTTTCACTTTAGCAAACCCCCTGCAGTTAGTGTCTTCCCCTTTGAGTTCACGCACCCGTGCTGCCAGTACAGAAGTGGGTTTCCTATCCCACCTTCTCATTTCTTCCCCATGGTAACACAAAAAATACCACAGCTCAGCTCGTGGGGTGTACTCTCTCTCCCTAGCTGGGGGACGTCGGGCTCTGACTTGGGGGCCTGTGACTCGCACTGGTGCCACACTGATCTTCCTGATCTCCTCCCTCATGTCCTTCATCTCCTCTTTGAGGTCCTTAAACACA
>NW_008238135.1:0-598 GCF_000691975.1 Corvus brachyrhynchos
CACACAACACAACTGACATGAGGATTTCAGCTGAGAGGAGCTAAAGATTGGTACTGGACATCTTGCTGGGAATGCTGATTTATGAAAATATGTAAAAATCACTGATTTATCATACTTGCCTTTTGATTTTTCAACACTGAGTTTAAGTAGTAATCATTTATACAGCGCATCAAGCACCTCCCTGCCAAGGGTGGCAGGCCAACTATCTGAAATACAATCCTGAAACTGAGACTTTACCACATTTTCAGCCTGGTTCTTCTTCAGGACATGCAAATTTGTGGGCTGTGAACCAGGAAATACAGGTTAAAATACTAAAATGCATTAATATCTACTTCTACAAATACCTAAATATCGTAAGATAGAGGAGGACCACCAGGGAAAAAAAAAAATAAATAAAAGTTCAGCTGCCAAGATATCAGGCTAAAACTTTAGATACCCTACTGGAAGAGGTTTGGGGATTGTTCACAATGAAGAAGAAACTTGTAAGTAAATGCAGGTGGTTCATCACTGAAAATAACTGAAAATGTTTTCATAACATTTCAAGTGCTCTCAGTGTTGGTGGGGTATTAAAGTATTTACAACACACTGAAATTACATT
>NW_008238136.1:0-642 GCF_000691975.1 Corvus brachyrhynchos
CTGGGGCACACCTGCCTGGAATGTCTCCGGAAATATGTCAGATACGGGCGGGAGGCACTGGAGAGTGAAGGTGGGGAGGGCAGAATTCCCGTGGGAATATGGGATTTGAGAATGCGGGATTTTGGGGGGGCAACATTTGGGAACATGGGAATTCCCATGGAAATTCCATGGATGGATCTCAGTCAACCCATTCCCATGGGAATTCTGTAGATGGATCTCACTGCCATCCCATTCCCATGGAATTCCATGGGCAGATCTCATCCCCATCCCACTGCCATGGAATCTCATGGCTGCATCTCACTGTGACCCCATTCCAGAGCCCCCTGATGTCCATGTGTCCGGGAAAGCGGAACACGGGATCCTGACGTTGTCCTGCCACGCGTACGGATTCTACCCCAGCACCATTGGGATCAGCTGGATGAAGGGGATGAAATCCGGGATCGTTCCCAACAGAGACAGCACCTTCCACCCCCGGGCCGGGATCGAGGCGCTGCCGGAGGAGCGGGAGCAGCACCGGTGCTGGGTGGAGCATCCCGGAATGCCGGAGATCGGGATCTTTTCCTGGGGTGGGGCTGGGAATGTGGGATGTGGGAATTGGGAATTTGGGAATGTGGAGCAGCGGGATGGGGGTTCCCCTCCCCC
>NW_008238136.1:2698-3325 GCF_000691975.1 Corvus brachyrhynchos
CGGGGATGGGAAAGGGGCTCGGGGGTCCCGGGGCTGGGAAAGGGCTGCTCCCAGTAGGAGCCCAGTTCCCTCCCTGCCTGGTTCCAGTTTCCTCATCACTCCCAGTATGATTCTGGTCACTTCCCCTCACTCCCTGTTGCTCCCAGTATGAACCCAGTCACTCCCAGTCATTCCCCATTATGATGCAATTTGCCCCCAGCATGGTCCCAGTTTCTCCCAGTTGTCCCACTTTTGTCCAGTGTGTTCCCAGTTCTCCCAGTTCCCCCAGCATAGTCCCAGTCACTCCCAGTATGATGCCAGTCTCTCCCAGCAGGGCCCCAGTCACTCATGTTTGCCCCCAGTAGCCCCCAGTGTGGTCCCAGTTCCCCCCAGCACAATCCCAGTCACACCCAGTAAATCCCAGTTTCCCTGAACATTCTCATGCCCTGTCACTCCCAGTATCATGCCAGTGGCCCCCAGTGTGATCCCAGTTGCTCTCTGTCAATGCCAACATGAGCCCCGGAGCCTCCAGTATGATCCCCGTGACTCCCTGTCTCTCCCAGTATATCCCAGTCACCCCCAGCATGCTCCCAGTCACTCCCACTTCTTCCCAGTTGCTTTCAGCATGATTCCAGTTGCTCACAGCCA
>NW_008238137.1:0-501 GCF_000691975.1 Corvus brachyrhynchos
TGAGGGTTCAAAAGTCAAGAAATCCGGGCTTAACTCTGCTAAATTGAGGATTAGTTCCAAGACATTTGAGTTTTGAGACTGCTGGATTGAGGGTTAAAAATTCAAGAAATCCAGGCTTAATTCTGCCAAATTGAGGATAAATCCAAGAAACCTGGAACTTTGGGCCCAGGGGTGAATATTGGCCAGCAATTTGAAATTAAAAGGTACCTTAATCTTGTGTGGTTGTGACTGATAGCACTTGAGAAAGAGAAACTGGAACAACAATTGGAACAATAAAAAGGAGTGAGTGAGAATGAATGAAAATGTATGTGATAGAAATGTTAAACCTTGAAATACAACTTTATTTTCTGGAGGGAGGCATACTGTATTAAGAGGAAGGAACTTTTTTATTCTAGGAGAAGAAAGGGGAAAGAGAGGTGGTGGGGTTTGAATAGTTGTTTGTTTTGTTGGTTTTTATTAAAACAAAAAGTGGGAAACAAAGGCCTGGGAAAGATAGATAAG
>NW_008238138.1:0-711 GCF_000691975.1 Corvus brachyrhynchos
GGGCATTTTGGGGGGATTTGGGATATTTGAGAGAGGATTTGGGGCACTTTGGGGGCATTTGGGGCATTTTGGAGGGATTTGGGGGGATTCAGAACGTTTGGGGAGATTTGGGGATATTTGGGAAGGATTTGGGGCATTTCAGGGGGAATTCGGGGCATTTTGGAAGGGGTTTGAGAGGATTCAAGGAGATTGGGGAGATTTGTGGATATTTGGGAGGAATTTGGGACAATTCAGGAGGAATTTGGGGCATTTTTGGGGCATTTTAGGGGGAATTAAAGCAGTTTGGGGGGGCTCTGGGACGCTGAAGGAGTATTTGGGGTCAATTGTGGAGGATTTGGGGTTTTTTGGGGGTGGTTTGGGGTTTTTTTGGGGAAAATCGGGGTTTTTTTGGGAAATGCGGGGTTTTACGGAGGAATTCGGGGGTTTTTTTGGGAAATCCGGGGGGTTTTGGGAAATTTGGGGTTTTTTGGGAGATTCGGGGTTGGAATTGGGGTTTTTTGGGGGAATTTGGGGTTTTTTGGAGGAATTCGGGGGGTTTTTTGGGGAAATTCGGGTTTTTGGGGGGGGAATTTGGGGTTTTTTGGGAGATTCGGGGTTGGAATTTGGGGTTTTTTTGGGGAATTTGGGGTTTTTTGGGGAAACTCGGGGTTTTTGGGGGGAATTTGGGGTTTTTTGGGAGATTCGGGGTTGGAATTTGGGGTTTTTTGGGGG
>NW_008238138.1:5195-5592 GCF_000691975.1 Corvus brachyrhynchos
CAAAATCCACCCCAAAATCCACCCCAAAATCCACCCCAAAATCCACCTGGAATCCCCAAAAATCCATCCCTGGGAAGCCAAATACACCTGGGACCGCTAAAAATTCACCCCAGGACCCCCCCAAACTCCTTCCTAGAGACCCCAAATCCCCAAAAATTCTCCCCAAATCCCCTCAGGAGCGCGGCCCCGCCCTCACGTACGAGCCGATCCCGACGCGTCTTTTCCTCGACCTGAGACCCCCCAAAATCCACCTGAAACCCCCCAAAATCCATCTGAGACCCCCAAAAATCCATCTGAGACCCCCCCAAACTCCATCCTAGAGACCCCAAAAGCCCCCAAATCCCCAAAAATTCTCCCCAAATCCCCTCAGGAGCGCAGCTCCGACGAGCCGCTCAGC
>NW_008238139.1:0-206 GCF_000691975.1 Corvus brachyrhynchos
ATCCCCAAAACCCCCCAAAAAATCCCCAAAAATTCCCAAAATTCCAAAAAAATCCTCAAAAATTCCAAAAAAAATCCCCCAAAAAATCCTCAAAAAATCCCCAAAAATCCCCAAAAAATCCCAAAAAATTCCCAAAATTCAAAAAAAAAATCCCCAAAAGTTCCAAAAAAATCCCCCCAAAAATCCCTAAAAAATCCCTAAAAAAT
>NW_008238140.1:0-830 GCF_000691975.1 Corvus brachyrhynchos
GACCAAGCAGAAATAGGGATTTCATGTATGACAACACCCAGGTATTTTTCAGTACATGTATTGCTAGGTTATAGCATGTTATACCACTCACAAACCCATACTAGTGTGGCAACCACCTGGAGAATGCAGTGAGTGCCATAGTGGGCAATTCCCTCCTACAGGGTGTCAAAAATAGGTTAGAAACTGTTATACTGTTAATAGTAATATTGTTAAATAGTTAATAATTGTTATGTTAATAATGCATGTACTGTTAAAAGGTTTGGTTATTATATTATCAAAGGGGTACTGTGTTACACCTAAGTAAAGTGCACCCTCCCCCCAAGAAAACGAGCCAGCCTGGCCGAACCTAAGAACCAATCAGCGCCTTAACCTTCATGCAAATGAAGGATCCAAACAGAGACCAATCCAAAGGGACAGAAAAACAGTATAAAAAGGGGACATCCAGGTCAGTGAGGCGTGCTGCTCAACCTTGAACATCGGGAACATCCCTGCTCTGAAGAAGAAGATCCAGCACCATTTCTGCAGCATCCACGCTTGTTGCTGACCGGGAGCCTTCCTGCTCTACTTTCCCCAGACCATCGGCATGCATTCTACTCGTGGACCCCTATGCTTTAGGCCACATAAAAGCTGAAATCACTTTAGAACTGGGAGCGTTTTCCCGTTCTTAACAGCTTGGGGGCTTCGCCGGGATACAACCTCACCCAACCAGGACCAGAGGACGGGACGGCCGCCTGTCCTCCCCAGGTCCACGGAGGGACCTTGTGTTGGGATCGGGAAAAGGCCGGAGGCACATGAGGCACAGCAGAGCGGGATGCTAGCCGGTGAGTATC
>NW_008238140.1:2518-3450 GCF_000691975.1 Corvus brachyrhynchos
CCCCCAATGATCCCCGCCTCTATCTCCTCAGGGAATCTCCACGTCATTTTTACCCCCTCCAACCACTCCACTCCCTCATATATATCTTGACGCTTTTCCCTCGCTGCCCTCTACCCCTACTAACCTGCAGTATGCTGAACCTGTAAGTCAGAATACAACACCTTTCCCTGTGAAAAAAAACTCTGGATATATCCTCCAGCCTAACAACTGTACCCTCCCAACATGATAACAAAGAATTAGTTAGCCCGTCCGATGACCTTTCAGATACTGGCCCTTACTGTAATACCAGATCAAAAAGTGGTGTAAGACCAGAGGTAAAACCTGATAAGCTATTTCCCCTAAGGGAAATTCCATTAGCAGGGGCAGTAGGAGGAATAGGCTTTGTAAATGCACCCCTGACAGCCTCTGAAGTGAGGGCATTCAAAAAAGAACTGAGTAACCTGATGGAAGATCCAATTATGACAGCACAACAAATAGATCAGTTCCTGGGTCCCAATACATATACCTGGGGGGAGCTGCATTCTATTATGAACATCTTCTTCTCCCCAGAAGAAATACACCTCATAAGGTCAGCAGGTATGAAGATCTGGGAGAAGGAAAATCGCACTGGTCCCCCAGGTGAGCAAAAACTCCTGTAGAGGACCCAAATTGGGATCCCAACCAGGAAGGGGGCCAGAGAAACACGCAAAACTACAAGACCGTAATTACAGGGTTTCACAGAGTCCCCTAACCTATTTGGACAAGCTTTAGAGGATCTTATGAAATCCTTTGTACCCGGAAAAGAAATACAAATTCTACAATATGTGGATGACCTACTAATATCAGGCAAAGATCAAGAACAAGTCCAACAGGCCAGTATAAGTTTGCTAAATTTTCTGGGAGAAAAAGGATTGAAAGTATCAAAGAAAAAACTCCAATTTGTAGAAGAAGAG
>NW_008238140.1:4454-6746 GCF_000691975.1 Corvus brachyrhynchos
AGAGGGTGCCCAGCCTGTATTCAAGCTGTGGCAGCCCCAGCTACCTTACTGGAAGACACTCAAAAGCTTACATTCAATGGAAGGATTCAATTACACACACCCCACGACTTGAGGACAGTGTTAAGCCAAAAAGCTCCTCAGTGGCTAACAGACAGCCGAATCCTGAGGTATGAAATAACCCTGATGAATATTGAGAATCTAGAGTTTGTCACCTCAAAATGTGTAAATCCTGCTCAATTCTTAACTGGGGAACCAATGGAAAATTTAGAGCATAATTGTATAGAGCTAATTGAGATACAAACAAAAGTAAGAGAAGACTTAGAAGAAGATCCCTTGCCATATGGAAGGATCCTGTATATAGATGGATCCTCTTGAACTATAATGGGGGAAAGGGCGTCAGGATATGCCATTATTGAGGCAGGGGAAATCAAAGAAAAAGGGAAATTACCTTCAAATTGGTCTGCACAAAATTGCGAGATATATGCCCTAAAGAGAGGTTTAGGTTTATTAGTAGACGATATAGGGGACAATCTACACAGATTCTCGATATGCCTTTGGGATAGCTCATACCTTTGGAAAAATCTGGCAAGAGAGGGGATACCTTAACTCAAAAGGGAAAAATCAGGCACATGAAAATCTGATCAGGGAAGTACTCAAATCCCTCAGAGGACCAAAAGAAATTGCCATAGTCCATATTAAAGGCCACCAAAAAGGGGATACCCCTGAAATCCAAGGAAACAAATTAGCGGACCTGGCGGCCAAAGAAGCAGCCTTAGAAATGGGGGACCCAGTCATAGTCCTAATGGCAAAAGAAGACCAGGAAAGAATAAGGGAAGAAGGGGTACCAATTTTCAATGACAAAGAGCTAAAAGAAAGAGCAGATGGGAGGGGTAAAAACAGAGGATGGAAAGTGGTGGACCCCAGACAGGCGACAAATATTCAACTGAATAATAACCAGGAAACTGATAGAAGAGATCCACCAATTAACTCACTGGGGAACACAAGGAATATGTGATCATTTCCTGAAATATAACATGGAATGGGAATATATGAAAAAGCCAGATCCATCACTGGAGAATGTCTAACCTGCCAAAAAGTCAACAAAAAGGTAATGCAAAAAACCACTCTGGGAGGGAGGAAATTAGCCATAAGTCCTTTCCAGAGTACTCAGGTTGATTTTACTGAATTAACCCCAGACCAGGGATATAAACACCTATTGGTCATAGTTGACCATCTAACCCACTGGGTTGAAGTGTTCTCCACGAGAAGGGAGACAGCCCAAACTGTGACAAAAGTGCTCTTGGAAGAAATTATTCCAAGATACGGGCTAGTAAATATTGTTGATTTGGACCGTGGCCCCCACTTTACATCCAGTGTTTTGCAACAAGTCATCAGGGCCCTGGGAATAAAGTGGGAGTTACACACCCCTTGGCACCCTCAGAGTTCTGGGAGGGTCGAGAGGGTGAATCAAACCTTAAAGAATATCTTAACAAAATTGGCCTTAGAAACCCAATGGAACTGGGTCAAATGTTTACCACTAGCCCTATTACGAATAAGAACGAGACCCTGATCAGATCTAGGGGTCTCTCCTTATGAAATGTTGTTTGGGCTGCCTTTCTTGCTAACCCTGTACAGTATTGGAGAACATCAAGAAGGGGGAACAACAATGCAAAAATATATAGAAACAGTAACAGCAACCCTAGAAGAGCTAAGAAAAAAGGGCTACCTCCCCCTAACTTCCCCATTGAACTATAAAATACATAGTATTAACCTGGGAGACTGAGTATTGACTAAATCCTGGAAAAACCTCCCACTAACTGCTCACTTTGAAGACCCCTTCCAGGTGCTGCTTATGACAAACACTGCAGTAAGAACAAAGGAGTGGGGGTGGGCTCATGCAAATTGAGTGAAGGGATCCAGTACATCTCTCAGCTGAGGCAAGCAAATGGACTATAGCCAATAGGAACGATAAAGACTTGAAATTGGTCCTGAGGAAAATGCCAAAAGAAGCAGGACTCTGAACACTCCCCCCCCACATGGGAAGCACCCGCATTGTTATCCTTATATCCTTAAAGTTTGTTAATATTTGTTGTAGTTATAGTACAAGTTCAAGCTTTTTACAGCTAAGAATTGACAATCAAAATAACCTCTCCGTTTCCGATACTGTTCCATAGAGCACTCTCCTTGCAACCCTAATTGGGACCAAATTGAGGAAAGGGAGTTGGTACGATAAGGGTCATGGAAGAGTGTCTCCAGAAGAAGGGAAAACCAGAGGTGGGAGGCAAGACTGGA
>NW_008238140.1:14045-17855 GCF_000691975.1 Corvus brachyrhynchos
TGTTTGGGCTGCCTTTCTTGCTAACCCTGTACAGTATTGGGGAACATCAAGAAGGGAGGAACAACAATGCAAAAATATATAGAAACAGTAACAACAACCCTAGAAGAACTAAGGAAAAAGGGCTACCTCCCCCAAACTTCCCCATTGAACTGTAAAATACATAGTATTAACCCGGGAGACTGAGTATTGATTAAATCATGGAAAAACCTCCCACTAACTGCTTGCTTTGAAGGCCCCTTCCAGGTGCTGCTTACAACAAACACCGCAGAAAGAACAAAGGAGCGGGGGTGGACTCATGCAAGTCGAGTGAAGGGTCCAGTACAACCCCCAGCTGAGGCAAGCGAATGGACTATAGCCAACAGGAACGATAAAGACTTGAAATTGGTCCTGAGGAAAATGCCAAAAGAAACGGGACTCTGAACATGACCTCCCCACATGGGAAGCACTCACATTGTTATCCTTATATCCTTAAAGTTTGTTAATATTTGTTGTAGTTATAGTACAAGTTCAAGCTTTTTACAGCTAAGAATTGACAATCAAAATAACCTCTCCGTTTCCGATACTGTTCCATAGAGCACTCTCCTTGCAACCCTAATTGGGACCAAATTGAGGAAAGGGAGTTGGTACGATAAGGGTCATGGAAGAGTATCTCCAGAGGAAGGGAAAACCAGAGGTGGGAGGCAAGACTGGACCAGGAACTACCTCCAGGAAAAACTCTCAGGGCACCGAGAAAACCCCTGTAGATTGAGAGGTGAGCAGGCCAGCCCATACCAGACTCCCACTAGTAGCAATGCTACTACTCACTTCAAAGGAAGTGGAGGAAACACTTGTGAGAAGTGTTACTATCCCTTGTACAGAGGAGATACAGTAAGTATTAATCAGAGTACACGCAAACATGAATCCCAAATGTATCGATCATTCCCAGTTAACAACCTGTAAAGAAGATAATAAAGTATATTGGCTGGCTAAAAACATTGCAAACCCAAGCCAGAGGATGTCGGAAGAGTGCCCTATGAAAGAAAGATGGGTATGTTTTGAACAAGAAAGTGAAACCAACTTAGAGGATACATTCAAAGAGAAAGAAGTGCAAGTGAAAAGACAAAAGGATAAAGAGGGACAAATATATGGAAAGAATCTTTTTATCAATATGGTGGAAAAGATTACAAAAGAATTTAATTTGACTGATTGTTGGGTGTGCGTGGGGACAGATTTAAGTGAAATTTGGCCATGGGACGATATCAGTTTAGGTCCCCTAGACATTTTAAAATGGATTACATCGAGAAAAAGCATGGTAGTACTCAAAAGAAGGGAAGGACAGTGGAAGCTAAAATCAACAATAATAGGGGAAGAGTGTTTATCAAGAAAAGGGAAAATGTATACTATAGAAGTGGGAGAAACGCCATGTAAAAGATATTTAGCAGCAAATGAGACACACACCAGGTGGATCCCAGAAATCCCCCATTCATATTGGTCAATAGAAAAAACTGAAAGTAGATGTGTATACAGTGAAAAAGAAAAAATGTTTGAATGCTTAGGAGATTATATTAACCCATTCTGGGCTAGAAAAAACATATCCAAATATTGGAAACATAAGTGGAGAATTTAATTTCTGGGAGGCACCTAAAAATTTATTCTGGATCTGTGCTAACATGGCATATGTGAAGTTACCGGGAGGGTGGACTGGGAGTTGCACAATTGGAGCAATAAAACCATCCTTTTTCTTACTGCCTAAGGATGCGAAATCAAACTTGGGAGTCCCAGTATATGATGATCTGGCCAGAAAGAAAAGGAGTTTAATTGGCAGAACCCAAAAATGGAACAATGAAATTTGGACCCCACAAAAGATTATCGATACTTATGGGCCGGCCACCTGGGCCCAAGATGGATCCTGGGGGTACAGAACCCCAGTATACATGCTCAATCGAATCATCTGTCTACAAGCAGTATTTGAAATAATGTCAAATCAGACAACTATTGTCCGTTTAACACGCTTCCCGTGTCGGAGGAAAATAACTTTAAGGGATGGGACTATGCAACTACACGAATTTATTGTTTAAAATAACAAACGCATCAGTCGAGGCGTGAAATTTTACAACACCTCCGAGTAATGGCGACTAGTCACAAGATTTAGGGTTACATCGTAATTTATAATTTTCTAATCCAATAGATACTTAAAATGACACTTTGTTTTAGATTAATGACCTATCACCTGTGGCACTTCTCACTGCAATGCAGCTATGTCTTGACCAATAACTTCTCATGTCACGTACACACAGATGTCTCTCTTATACCATCTACATTCTTAACTTAAACTATATAAAACCACACTATTATATTTTAAAACCCTTCACCAAAACACCCAGTGTACAATTTTACTTATAATGATAGGAACACAAGTTTGTAATCCTTTTGCTTAAAGTCTATAAATCTCTGTCAATTAAGCCAGACCTAGTCTCTTCCAGGGTTGTAAATCAAAGCCTCCTTTAATTGCAGGAATTTCTACTCCTCTGTCTCCCACAAACTATGACTATTGATCTCCTAAACCAGCAGCAACAACAAACACGATCAGTAATTTACCAGATCCAAGTGGCAGTGGACTACCTCCTCGCAGAGGAAGGCGGGATCTGCGGGAAATTTAATACTTCAGAATGCTGCCTAGAGATCAATGACCATAGTCATGTAATTAAAAACATTACTCAAAATATTAGAAAACTAACCTATGTTGGAGCACAAAAATGGATCCCCTTGTTTGGAAACACCGATTGGTGGGACAACTTGTTCACCTGGAATGGTAAATTAACGCAGTTCTGTGCTCACTGCATGAGCTCTGGCGTGCCCTCAATCAGAGAGAGTCCAGCTGAGTTACGTCTGTGCGTCGCAGAAGCGACCTCGGCATCAGGATAGGTGCTGTCTGGGCACACTTGCTGGCTTCTTTGCAGAGGAGACACGGCAGGGGCCCGCGATGTAAGGAGGCTCACGTTAGTTCGGAGATAAAGGAAGAGAGAGGGGGTTCTGGTCTGGCTTCTAACAGGTTTATTGTCAGAAGTTTAGCAACCAGAACATGGCAATGATCTTAATCCTGCCCGGAGGCTTTTCCCTCAGTTTTATAGGGGGTTTGAAAACCGCAGGGAAAGGGGAAAGCAACCAATGAGTTACAAGCCAGGGGGAGGATACAATTCAACAAGAACCAATGGGGGAAACCGAGAGTCGGGAGATACAACAAAGAACCAGTGAACAACCGAGTAAGGGAGAATTTTCCCGAACAGGGAAAGGCAGTATGGACCTGGGCGCAGCCCCAGGGCGATGTGGCTTAAGCCTCTGAGCTGCCCCTTGACCCACCCTCCGAGTCTGTCTCCCGGGGCAATTTGATCCATGGGAGAGCCCAGGGTTGATTGGCATCTCGCTGCCCCAGCCCCACAGTGGGCTGGGTCATAACATCTCCTCCCTTTTTATTATATTGAAATGAGAGAGAGGACTTAAGGGATTTTAAAACCAAACACTTAAAAATGGGAAGGGCTAGTAAAATAAACAACACTATAAACAAAACCCATACAATGTCTTACAACAAAGCCCATACAATCCAGCTTCTGAAGCTCCCGGTGGACAAAGAGAGACTGGAGGCGGAATAGAGGTTTTTAAACCAGTCGCTGCCCACTGTGTGCAGGTTGTCAACTTGGGCACGAATTTCCTTAATTTCGGCACAGACGGACTTACTTTTTGACAAAAAGTCTATACAGCAGAGTCTTTTAAACTCATTGCAGCTGTGGCCGTGGGCAAGGAGTAGAAAATCAACAGCAGCTGGTTTTTTTT
>NW_008238140.1:17973-18374 GCF_000691975.1 Corvus brachyrhynchos
GAGGACGTGGCTTGGGCTTTTTCCCCTAGCCAGCAAGAAATCTGCTCAAGTTCTCCAAGGGCCTTAGCTGCCGCCACCCACGGCAGGAAAATTGACATGATAACTCTTTTAGAATGAGGCCAATTAGTGACTGAATTATCACAATCATCAGGGATTTTGTAAATCGACCCAGCCTCGTTAGCCGAATTTTGCCACTTGAGAAGTTGAGCCCTGTCTGGGGTGAGAGTGGTCAAATGCCCCAGATTGCAGGGACCTCCTGTGAGAAATGGCGGGATTCCGTTCCATGCCCGGTCCCCACAGATTAAGAATAAACCCTCCAGCAGCACCTTGCTGTGGCTGATGGAGGTGGAAACCAACAGAGCAACATTGTGACACCAACTCTGGGTTTTATAGATTCTGTT
>NW_008238140.1:18681-24929 GCF_000691975.1 Corvus brachyrhynchos
GGCTGCGGTATGTTCCATGCCTCGCCTCCTTGGTGATGGCAGAGGAAGAGCTGCAGCAGCAGGTGGGATAGCAGCAGGTAGGATGTCCTCATGCGGTCAAGGGTGGTAGCTTTAAGAAAACTATAACACAAATAAAAATAATACAAATACAATTAACTTAAATAACAATGGCTCCCTAGGAGTCCCCCTCTTTCAAAACAAAATGAGGGGTCATTTTGGGAAGGGAGACACATTTAAGAAGACTGGGAAGGGGAGGGTTTGTTTTTCAGGCCTGGAGGAGGAGGAGTCTTTTTCTTAAGTGGTTTGGTTTTTCTTCTTTTCCAGGCTGTGGCAGCTTCTTTCCTTTGCTTGGCATCTGCAGGTGGTCTCAAAAAGGGTTTTATCCACTTCTCAGGGATCCATTTTGGACCCTCTGGGGTGGAAACACACCCGTAGCCTCTACCCTGGGTGACTAGGGGGTACAGGCCACGTATTTGTAAAGTATCAGGGTCTTTTATTAGGACCTCAGGTCTCTCAGTCAGTTTATGTTGGCAGAGTTTGTGAAGTGTCTCATGATGGGAAGGTCAGGTTTCTCATAGGAACAGTTTAAAAAGTTCAAAGTGAACAATGCTTTGGAAAGTCTTATGATGGGGGCAGCGATCTCATTGCCACCTTTTTGTTGTTCTAACAGTCTTTTTAGTGTTTGATATTTCCTTTCCAAGATGGCTTGGCCTGTGGGCGAGTGAGGGATGCCAGTGATGTGATCCACTCCCCACTCGCTCATGAATATTTTTAATTCTGCGGAGATGTATGCTGGGCCATTGTCAGTTTTTATTTTATTTGGTGTCCCCAACACAGAGAATGCCTGGACTAAGTGGTTGATAACATCTTTGGCCTTCTCACCACGGTGGGCTGAATTGAAGGTTGCACTGGGAAAGGTATCCACAGAAATGTGAATATATTTCTGGCGACCAAATTGGGGGAAGTGGGTGATATCTGTTTGCCATACCTCGCAACTGCCTAGGCCTCGGGGGTTAACCCCCTGACCGAATGATGGAAGCTGATGTTTTTGGCAGCTAGGGCATGTCGCCACAATGGCTTTCGCCTGGTCTCTAGTGAGGTGGAACATTCGAATGAGAGCTGGAGCATTTTGATGGAACATTGCATGGCTCAGCTGGGCTTGCTGGAATCTGTTAGGCAGATTCGCTAACTCGATGGGCATAGCTAGGGCATCTGCTCTCGTGTTCTCTTTGGCAATAAATCCTGGCAGGTCAGTTTGTGATCTCACATGCATGACATAGAATGGGTGCTTTCAGTGGGAGATCAGTTGAATCAATTTAGAAAGCAAGTTATGAATTTTTGGGTTTGCAACCTCGTTTAGTAAGGCTCTCTCTGCCCTGGAAACTCCACCTGAAACATAGGCCGAATCAGTTATCAAATTAAATGGTTCACTGAATCGCTCAAATGCTCTGACCACGGCTGAAAGTTCTGCCACTTGTGGGGATCCTTTGACTACCTGCACATCAGACTCCCACTTCTGAGTAAGAGGATCCTTCCATGTGATGACAGATTTGCGAGAACGACCGGAGCCATTTGAAAAGATTGTCAGGGCATTTAATGGTCTTCAGCTTTGAATTTCTTTTGAAATCAGTTTGAAGACTGAAGTAAACAGTCTGTGTTTTGGATGGTGTATAGAAATTTGGCCTGTGTAGCTGTCTAGGGCGAATTGGAGGTGCACGTTGTTTTGAAGGAGGTTATCAAGTGAATCAGTTGTCAATGGTAAGTAGATGCATGTAAAGTCACACCCTGCAAGAGTGCGGAGGAGGGATCTAGCCTTCATCACCAGCTGTGCCATGAACTCCTGTGGCGTTGTGATACTTTTGGATGGCTGGTGCGAGAGGAAAACCCACTCGATGATTAACAGGGGATCTTTCTGCACCTCATCTCATTGAAATATCAGCCCATGAAGGTATGGCATTTCCCCATATACAATAAATTGTAAAGGCAGACCGGGGGCGCAGCGGTGTGCCTGCCGAGACAACAGCGCTTCCTGTACCTTACAGATGGACTGTCTTGCCTCCTGTGTTAGATGCCTGGGTGATGTGAGGTCATCTTTCCCTCACAGAAGGTTGAACAGAGGAGCGAGATCTTCTGAGGTCAGCCCTAGGAGCGCCCTCACCCAATTTATGGTCCCGCAGAGCTGGTGGAGTTCCTGCAAGGTCTTAGGGCGATCATTAATTTTGACTTGATGGGGAACCACAGTCTGTTTATGGATTTTCAGTCCAAGGTATTTATATGGGGAGGTTCTCTGGACCTTTTCAGCCTGGATCTCAAATCCATTTGCCTCTAAGGCCTCGATTACCTTCCCTGATGTCCAGTCTAAATAGCATTGGTTAGGAGCACACACCAAAACATCGTCCATATAGTGGAGCACTATTGCCTTTGCTGCTAACTTTCTGATGGGGGACCGAATGCAGGCAACATACCACTGGCAGATGGTGGGTGAATTTTTCATGCCTTGCAGAAGAACTCGCCACTGGTAGCGCTGCATGGGAGCCTTTCGGTTGATGGAAGGGACCGAGAAGGCAAACCGGGGTGCATCGTCTGGGTGTAGTGGGATCTGGAAGAAGCTGTCCTTAATATCAATGACTGCTAACTTCCACTGCCTGGGGAGCATGGAGGGTGAAGGCATTCCAGGCTGCAGGGGTCCCATGTCTTCAATGACTGCATTTATTTTCTGCAAGTCATGGAGGAGGCACCACTTGTCTTTCCCTGGCTTTTTGATTACAAATACCAGGGAGTTCTAAGGGCTATTACATGGTTCAATATTTCCTTTTTTCAATTCCTCCTCCACAAGTGCAGTGAGCACCTTTAATTTGTCTTTTATCAAAGGCCACTGATCCATCCAGATATGTCTTTCAAAGATCCAATTTAATTTCTGGAAGGGGCGCTCCGCAGTGGCCGTTATTGAAAATTTTGGGGTTGAGATGGAATTTCGACTCGAGCCCCCCACTGGGACATGAGATCCCTGCCCCCCCATGTAAATATCCAGAGTCAATTACAAAAGGACGGACTGATGCTACCTGTCCCTCTGGACCCTCGATTTGGACAACTGCCTTGCTTCTCTGGGCAGATATAGATCCCCCCACACCCCTCATGATACCTTCTGCCAGCTGCAGCTCCCAGTGTGACGGCCAATCGTGGGAGTAAATGACTGTCACGTCTGCTCCCGTGTCCATCATTCCTGCCAGGCTGATGTACAAGCCTTGGCAAGACAGTTTGCAATTAAGCATGGGTTTGTCGTTCCCAACTACCTCAGCTCAGAAGACAGAGGGGTTGTAGTCCTGTGGCGGACTACTGGGCATGAGAATAGCTTGGGCCTCAACCGGGTCAGCAGCAAGAATAAAAGGGAGGGTTAACACGCTGGATGTTGATGGTAAACAACCCTTGTGGTCCCACTTGAACAATGTCTGGTGTAACACAAATGTCAGCTGGTGTGTGTACAGCATCTTTTAACACAAACAATATACAGTCTCGCAGGTTTTTGCGACTCACAACGATTCTCTGGGGTGTTACAGAGTCCATTTGAGTTGCAGTGATCGTGGTAACATTTTTTCTGGTCGCAGTCTTATTTCTTTCTCCATGCGAGACTGCCAATCCGCGCAGTCCTGTCAGTTTTTTGTTTGCATCCCAAGGCAGGCAGGTGATGTCACTTGCCCTGGGGACACAGCTCAGGAACCCTGATTAATTGGAGCTGGGGCTCGGCAATTTTGGGCTAGATGCCCTGGTTTTCCACAGCTGTGGCCGGTCCAATTAGCATTTCTTTTATCCTGAGATGCTGTAGTTTCAGTGGCATTTGCAGTCCCTACTACATTTCCCCAAGTTTTTAAATTTGGCTGGTTAATTGGCACTTATGTGGTACAGGCACAAGTTATCTGATTTAGAGTCGGCAGAGGATTAAATGGGAGATTTAAAACCACTCTTTTGCACGCTTCATTCACGTTAGCTTTCGCAATTTGAGTTATAATATTCTCTTTTGTGTTCAGATCTTCTACCTGTTTTTCTACCACGAGCCTCAGTTTATCGACAAAATCACTAAATGGCTAATTTTGCAGTTGCCGAATCTCTGTATAATTCAATTGAGGTGCTAATTTGGGGGGCATCATTGAAAATGCTACCTCTGCCGCTTTCCTCACAGCATTCAGTATGGGCTCTGGTGTGTCTCGAGCCTGGTCTCGTGGCTTGGCTAATAACCCCTCACTGGTTAGGTGATCTATAGAAATCCCTTCATTGTTTGGATCCTGCAGTAGGATTGGAAGGAGCTCTCTTAGTCGCTCTCTCCAACTATCATCCCACATTTGGAATTTGGATGGGGAAAGCAAGCAGGAAAATATGCCTTTGATATCATGTGGCACTATCACTGCAGTAGTGAGGGTGATTTGCAAAAGGTTTTTAAAATACTAACTTTCCCTCCTGAAATCCTTCTGGGCTTTGCAAAGCTCTTTCAGCCCTGCAGGATCAAAAGGTGTCCATGTGGGGTTATTGCCAGTTCGATCATATGTTACAGGAGCGGCAAAGGGGTAGGAGGGGGCTGAGGGGGCTCCCGGACCCGATTTCAAGATGGTGTCAGTTCCAGTTTCTAAACCGTGGGAACCAGAAGGGGGGCGTGGGAACCAGGAAGTCCTCCACAGTGGGCGGGAGTGGAGGACCAGGAGGCGTGGTAACAGGATGGGCGGGGATTCCCGACACAGGGGGTGGTACATGTGTGAGTAACCCAAAGCAGTCATGTGTGGGGGTGGAGACAGGGAAGGGTTGGGAGAAGGAGGGAGCAAGGGATTATGGGAAAGAGAAGGCAAACACGTGGACCGGGCCATGCGTCTGTGGCCATCTTATGGCCATGTGGGGATGGGGGGGCAGAATGGCAAACAGCACTCTAAACAACTTTTTTCACTTACAACCGGGGAAGAGGGCATAGGAAAGTGGTTTTGTGTGGGGTATGCCCAGCCCCTGCCCTGGAGGGATGCCTGCTGAGATAAGGAGATTGCTCAACCTCCCAGCAGGACTCCCTGGAAAGGTAACCACTTTCCAGCTACAGCGAGAAAAAGACAGACCCAGAATCCTCTGGGAGACCCTCTGCAGATCCTTTGTAACCCATTGACCTTTACCCTCTGACACCCACCCCCTGTATCTCTATAAAAGCTAGCCCTCTGCCCCTGTGAGCGCAGAGCGAGACCGTCACTGGCCTCCCCTTCGCCAGGTACGGACTAGTAAAGCTGCCTTGTGCGGAACTGCTATACGGGTCTCTCATCTCTCTACCCCGGTCTTGCCTGGAGACTTCCCTGCAGAGCAAGAGCTGGAATCACGAGCTGAGAATCAGTGAGAGCTGATAGCCTCTCTGCACAGGCACTCCAGCTAGCAGCTGAGGGAAGACACCGGGACCCAGGAAGACGATCCTCCATGGGACTATCTCTCTGGACTGGTCACAGCTTCCTGGGTCAGAGCTACTGACCCCACACCACCTGGGACAGAAACTCTTGAAGATCAAACTGGCCAGACCTCCCCCCAGCAGACATTTTTTTTTTGGACTTCATAAGGAGCTAGCCTGGCCAGAAGACGAGATTTGTAAGTTTAAAATCAGCCTCTCCTCTCTTTCTTGCACGCAATACTTTTTAAGTCCTTTCTAGTTTTTTTTTTTCTCTCTTTTTTCAGCTGAGGGAGGAACTGAACTCAAATGGGAAATAGGCAAGCTAAACCCAGCCTTTTCCAATCTGAGAGAGACCTATACACCTTTCTTCTAACCCTTCTCTTAAAAAACTACTTTAAATTCTCTAAGAGTGTTCTTTCTAAGAAAAACTTTAAATCTTTCACTAATTGGATATCTCGAAATTTTCCTGATGTCACCAGAGACTCTGTCCTCTTAGATCCATTCTGGGACAAAGTGGGGAAGAAGCTCTATTCTTTTCAAGTGGCAGGTGACCTCTCTGTTTCACGATTCATTCCTTTATTTCATTTCATGGCTAAGACGTGTCGTGTGACTAACCCTCCTCAGCCAAACCTGCACCCTTCCCTCCCCCCCATCTTCTCTCGAAGCCTGGGACAGAGGCCAGTCCCAGTGCTAAGTCTGCCTGCACCCCCAGCCCTGGCCAGGCTGGGGCATTGGCCACCCCACTACCCTACCCCGATCCTCTATTCCCAGCAGTTCTCCCATACCCAAACCCCCCCGCTAGCCCCCTTGGTCCTGCTGTCACCCCCCAGGCAGCGTGCACAGG
>NW_008238140.1:27507-28067 GCF_000691975.1 Corvus brachyrhynchos
CACACAGTTGCGAAACCGGCACCAGCGACAACCTGACCCCCCCCAAAACGAGCTGCTGCTGCACAGCCTCTCCACCCCCATGCTGCCACAACAGACCTCCTTCCCATCCCTCAAGACACTCCCAACCCCCCGCAACTCCTGCTCTAGATAAAGCAAAACCGGCATTTAAAAAATGCTGCGCCACGCCTCCTGTAGCCAAGCCCTGCCCTGTCACAGCTGACTCCTCATTTTCAGACGATAGTAGCAGCAGCTCTGAATCTGAATCGGAGGATTGCTGGGCACACACACGCAGGTAGGCCAACCGAGAGGGAGATTGGGAGCTAGCCCAAAAAACCTCAGCCTTCCCAGTCATTATAGGGAAAGGGAGGAGGGGTGGTCCATCAACTACAAAAACATGGGAACCTATCCCATACAAAGGACTCAAAGAGTTTTGCAAGGCAGCAAAAGAACATGGGAGAGGGTCGCATTTCTTTAGAAACTTATTGGAAGCCACCTTCTCCGCCTATACATTAGTACCACAGGATATTAAAAACATTATTAACTGCATCCTTTCCCCTGCC
>NW_008238140.1:30783-31262 GCF_000691975.1 Corvus brachyrhynchos
GCATCCTTCCCCCTGCCGAATATATGTTTGTTGCAGTGGGGATCCTGCAACACGCATATATCAAACCAGGAGTCCCGTGGAAAGGAAATATATATGGACAGACAGATTCTTGATAGCTGTTTCAGAGATGTTTATTTCTCCAGCCGCCTGGCCGGGGCTGTGCTCAGGAACTGTTCCAGTCACGGGACCAAGGGTCCTTCTGCCCGCGCAGGGAACACAAACCAACCAATGGGAACGAGGCTGAGCAGGGGCAGGGAAACCCCGTGTCTGTGCCCTCAGGGCCACTCTCCCAGGGCTACACGGCAGGGGAGGGACCCCAACACCTCACCCGTTTTATTTTAATAAAAGGAGAATGAAAACAACTGGATAAACATAACAAGAACAGTTTCAAAACAAAACAAGCCACCCTCCTGAGTCTTTAAATGTCCAAACAGATTCTGTGGAACATCTTAGGGCTGACAGAAGGGAGACAGAACTCT
>NW_008238140.1:33514-34201 GCF_000691975.1 Corvus brachyrhynchos
CTAGGGAGAGGCGGAAGACACGGCTGAGTGAGGGGGATGAGAACTTGCCAGGTCCACCACTCTCCGTAGCGGGGGAAATAGCGAAACCCTGGTGTTCCCACCTGGCGGTGGGAACAGCCGCCCTGGGTGGTTGCTAGTGACTTGTGGTGGTTGTCGGGGAACCCTCTCTGAAAGCAGAACCAAGAAGGGGAGTTGCGTAAATTCTTGGGTATAGCACCAGAAACAGAGATAGAGTGGGGAATTGTTTTTTTGACTGTCTTGAGACAAGGGCATTGGCGGACATTTTCGATCAGCTGTCTGACCATTTAGATCGAGTGAAGACAGTACGGAGTGTGGCAGTGTTAGGGTGAGAGAGTAGCACACCGGTTCGTGTCCAGCGGCAGCTGGACCCGCAAACATTATGAGAGGTTTGCTTCTTGTAAGCATCATAACCGGGTCTCACGCAATGTTAACAGCAATCCAAAAGAGACAAAACATGTGGGTCACCCTGGCTGAATTAACAGGGCAAGACTCCATGTGTCTGAGCTTAGCCACGCCAGGGGACCCATTTCACACCTGTTTAATCGGGGTCCCATATTTTAACTTGCAAGACTTCCAAGGGATGCTAGACAATAGCTCCCTGATAGGGAACGCCACAAACAATGGCAATTGTTCAGGGCTGATCGGACTCAAGCCTGTGCTACAGCG
>NW_008238140.1:34235-34784 GCF_000691975.1 Corvus brachyrhynchos
CCAGGGGGACACCAGAAGAGTTAGATCTACGGGGTTCCACAAACCAAACTGGTGATGGTTACATGACATTCGAGCCACCCACTACCAGTCAATTAAATGTTAATAAGCGCCTTTGGGCCACTGTTGAACCCTCTTGCGACTGGTTTCTGAGAAACTACGAGTCCAAAGCAATTTACTACCGAATCAACCTCAGGGGTCAAGCCCCGTAACGCCTCCCCAGTGGTATGTTTTTAATATGCAGGGACTGCGCATGGAATGGGATTCCTGCCAGCCCACACGGGGGACCGTGCTACTTAGGGAAACTCACCCTGTTCCATCCAAGCCTGCATCACCTCTTAAATACCACCCACCGCACCAAAACCTCGGTGCGGCATTCAATCCATGAGCTCAAATGTAAATGAAATGAAGACCCCGTCTTTTGGGTCGTGGTATAATTTGGCTAGCATCTCTGTTTGTACCTGGTGCTTCAGCAGCCAGGGCTCACGCAATTTTACATAAACTTGCTTGCTGGGCGAGGGGTGAGCTAAACATAACTTCGCAGATGCTTGA
>NW_008238140.1:39032-40801 GCF_000691975.1 Corvus brachyrhynchos
GAGAGGCTACGCCTGTGTCCAGCTACCATCTGGCCCAAAGTGGTTCCCAGGAAAAAATATAAAACCATACCTAGGCCCTGCAAACACTGCTTCCACAAACACCAACAAGAACTCTCCTGAATCAAATACAGGACCTCCCCAAAACCAGACCAGTTCTGCATGGAGACGAGGATGTTGCAGAATGCCCACCAACCAGAGAAAAGACTGTCCTGCCACACAGCAGCAGACGAAACAGAAAGCTGAACAAGATGCTATGGCAAAAGTCAAGCCTTAGGCCAGACACAGCCTGAAAAAATTGATCCTTAGTCTATATGTTACCACCTCCTTTTTACCCCAAAATATCCCCTTCCCTCAACCCTTGTCAAACCTCCTTAAACCCCAAAACCTTCCCTCTCACCACAAAGCTAACAAATCTTGCTTATTTTCCCTCTCAGAAGCCTCATCCCTGCCAAAAGATGAAATTTATCCACCTTGATGCTGTCCTCATCACTGCCTGGACGCTCTTTGCCGTACCACATGCCTTCAGCTGCCTTGTCCCACAGCCTAGCCATAATATTTGGGTGACCCTAGGGAAGACACTCAATCAAGACAATCTGTGCCTGTCCATAGGCAGCATAGACAACCCACTCTCCATGTGTCTGGTAGGAATTCTCTTAGTAGCAGATGATTGGCCCATCACTAACCCAGAGCTCCTCCGCACTGCAGGTAAGAGGCCCAACCCGGTAGACACTTGGGATGAGTGGACAAAGATTCTTCCAAATGCTTGAGATAAACCCCAAGAATTGAACCTGCTGGGGTCCTCTAAAGCAACATATTGCGTCAAATTTTATTTTAGACAGCAACGCTAACGCTGGCCAGGAATTGACCAGGCAAAAAACACATACAGAAAAGACATATCGCCAATTAACAAAGCCTGTAATAGTCAGGATTGGTGCAATTACAACAGTCATGCACTCTCTGTGTCCACTCTCCACCCAAAAGTATTACCCTGGGGAGTGTTCCTTGTCTGTGGTGACAGAGTATGGGCCGGGATCCCCTCATGTCTCCAAGGAGGCCCCTGTAGCCTTGGCAAGCTTTCTACCCTCACCCCAAATATCACATTATTACATAATTGGAGACAAACATATCAACACGTCAAAAGAGATCCTTTGCTCAGTTTGACGAAAGTTGTGACAGCCGCATTTACAATTTGAATAAGGCAGAACAAGTCGCAGTTTCCGTGTTCACTCCTTGGTTAGCCACACTCAAAGCCATTGGTGATATAAATCACCTAGGGTGTTGGCTAAGCAAACAGGCCAATGCAACATCTGCCGCCTTGAGCAATCTTTTAAAGGATTAGGAGAATACCAGACATGCAACCCTACAAAATCGAGCAGCAATAGACTACCTACTGCTTGCCCACTGACATGGCTGCCAAGACTTTGAAGGCATGTGCTGCTCCAATCTTTCTTCGCACTCAACATCCATCCAGGCGAACATCCGGAAACTACAAGGAATAGTAAAAGACTTAAAAGTAGATAAGAGCCTAAACTGGGTCGATGAACTTTTTGGACGATGGAGAGTAATAGGATGGATTGCATCTTTGAATAAGGGAGTTTTGTGGGTATTCATTGTAATTCTTATCGTGTTACTTATGTTCTCATGTGTCTTGGGGTGACTTTATGTTGTGTATCCCATATTGCTGCCCATGCCCAGAAATTAACTTTGTGCCTTTCTATGCCTCTGAACTGAGCGTGAGAGGGGGAAGGAAAAAACTGAGCAAAACTTTT
>NW_008238140.1:44567-45104 GCF_000691975.1 Corvus brachyrhynchos
CAGGCGCCCCAGCAGGAGGTATCCCAGTCTCTGCAGCTCCCTGCAATCTGCTGAGTGCCTTCAGCCAGCAACCCGAGGAAGCCTCGGTTTGGACCTGGCAACAGCAATAGATGTGACTCTGATCAACGGCCGGCCCCAGAGGATTCCGACAGGCATCAAAGGGCCCCTGATTATCAATGGGCAGTGCCATGGAGCTCTGTTGTTAGGCCGCTCTTCTAGTAGCCTGAGAGGACTTTTTATATTACCCGGCCTAATTGATAAAGACTATGAAGGAGAAATTTGCATTATGGATCAAACTCACTTTCCACCTGTGCACATCCCAGTGAAGAGCAAGATCGCTCAATTAATCCCTCTGCCTCACCTGACTGCAGCTATAGCCGAGGGATTACCGGAGCGGGGAACGGGAAATTTTGGTTCAACTGGGAGTCTCACTCTTCTTACCCTCCCGCTAGCTCGGCAGCCGGTTGCTACTGCAGTGTTCACTCATGGCAGTGATTCCATGACGTTATCTGCTCTCTTGGACTCTGGAGCAGACTT
>NW_008238141.1:0-803 GCF_000691975.1 Corvus brachyrhynchos
ACCAAAAACCACCAAAAAACCCTCAAAAACCACCAAAAACCCCATGAAAATGCACAAAAAGCACTGAAAGCCACAAAAAAACACCCAAAAAACCACCAATACGCACAAAAAACCCCGAAACCCACAAAAAACCACCCAAAACCCACCAAAATGCACAAAAACCCACCGAAACCCACAAAAAACCATCCAAGAACCACCCAAAAACCACCAAAATGCACAAAAAAACCACCAAACCCCACAAAAAATGACCCAAAACAAAACCCAAACCCCACAAAAAATGACCCAAAACCCACCAAAATGCACAAAAAACCCACCGAAACCCACAAAAAAACACCAAAAAACCACCAAAAACCACCAAAAACCACCCTGTGAGAATGAAGGTGCTGGGGTCGAAGTTGGCCACTGGAAGGGAGGGGTCAGTGGTCAGTGGGGGCGGCAAGAGGGTCAGGAATGACCCAGGGCCACCAAAAGACCACCCAGGGCCACCAAAAACCACCAAAACCCCACGAAAATGCACAAAAAAAATCACTGAAAGCCACCAAAAAACCACCCAAAAACCACCCAAACCCACCCCGTGAGGCTGAGGGTGCTGGGGTCGAAGTTGGCCACTGGAAGGGAGGGACAAGTGGTCACTGGTGGCACCAAGACCCCTTGTTTGTAGCCCCCAGGACCACCAGGACCTCTGGTCAGCTGTCCAGAGGAGTTTGTAGCCCCCAGGACCACCAGGACCTCTGGTCAGCTGTCCAGGGGAGTTTGTAGCCCCCAGGACCACCAGGACCTCTGGTCAGCTGTCCAGGGGAGTT
>NW_008238141.1:3008-3473 GCF_000691975.1 Corvus brachyrhynchos
CCGTTCCCCCCGAGCCCCCAAAGCCCCAGGGCCACCCCGCTGCTCGCCCCCCCAAGGCCGCGGGGAGCAGGAATTTGGTACAAACTACCTTTTTTCTTCTTCTTCTGGAAGGAGAACTTCTGCTCGATGGCCTTGACCTCCTCGGCCGAGATGAAGTGCCGGACGTTGTAGCTGACCCCGACCCGGTTGAGGTGGCCCCGCACGTGGTTGGCCAGGCCGATGCCGTTGTGGAAGCGGTCGGGGCAGTAGGGACATTTCCTCTCCTCGTTCTTCAGCATGGTGGCCTCCGAGTCCAAGAGGTCATCGAGCTCCAGGGGCCCCTCCAGGGGCGTGTCCAGCAGCAGGACGTCCAAGGGAAGCGGCTCCTCCATCAGGAAATCCCGCGGAGGCGCCGGCACCGGCACCAGCACCGGCACCGGCTTCTTCTTGAGGGGCTTTTCTCGCCGCCCCCTCGCCGCGCCTGGC
>NW_008238141.1:5418-5896 GCF_000691975.1 Corvus brachyrhynchos
CAGGGAGTCTCTCTAAAGTGCTTTCCTCGATCCCTTCTCCCGCCCCGGCGTCCCAGGACACGGCGCCGGCCACGGCGACGCTGCGCAGCTCCGGCCGGTAGAGCGCCTTCGGGAATTCCGGCTGCTCCTCGGCCGTGGGGCTGGAAGGGATTTGGGGGGTGAAAAACGGGATTATGGGATAACAAAACTGGGATGTCCGCAGGGGGAACTGGGAGGGGTGCAGAGGGAACTGGGATGGCCTGAGGGGAACTGGGATGGTTCCAGGAAAAACTGGGATGGCTCTGAGGGGAACTGGGATAACTCCAAGGAACACTGGGATGGCGTAAAGGGAACTGGGATGGCTCCAAAGGGAACTGGGATGGACTGAGGGGAACTGGGATGGACTGAGGGGAACTGGGATGGCTCCAGAGGGGAACTGGGATGGACTGAGGGGAACTGGGATGGCTCTGAGGGGAACTGGGATAACTCCAGGGAACAC
>NW_008238141.1:10368-11608 GCF_000691975.1 Corvus brachyrhynchos
AACCCAAACCCAGCTCAACTCAACCCAACCCAAACCCAACGCAACCAAACCCAGCTCAACTCAACCCAACCCAAACCCAAGTCAACCAAACCCAATTCTCAACTCAATCCAACCCAAACCCAACTCATCCAAAACCAACCCAACCCAACCCCAACTCAACTCAATCCAACCCAAACCCAACTCAACCAAACCCAAACCCAGCTCAACTCAATCCAACCCAAACCCAACCAAACCCAAACCCAACTCAACCAAATCCAACTCAACCAAACCCAACTCATCCAAACCCAAAGCCAACTCATCCAAAGCCAACCCAACCCAACCCCAACTCAACCCAATCCAACCCAAACCCAACTCATCCAAAGCCAACTCAACTCAACCCAAACCCAACTCATCCAACCCAAACCCAACTCAAGCCAAATCCAACTCATCCAAACCCAAACCCAACTCATCCAAACCCAAATCCAAACCCAACCCAACTCAACTCAACCCAAACCCAACTCAACCAAACCCAAACCAAACCCAACTCAGAGAGGATTTAAGCCCTGGAACGTCCCCATTGGAGCACTGGGATGACCCGGAGCCATGGCAGAGCCGGTGGCACCATGAAATCAATGCCACAGGAGCCCGGGAATGTCGCCATCGGCACAGATCCATGGCAGAGCCGGTGGTGCCATGGAATCAATGCCACAGGAGCCCGGGAATGTCGCCATCGGCACAGATCCATGGCAGAGCCGGTGGCACCATGAAATCAATCCCAAATGAGCCCGGGAATGTCGCCATCGGCGCAGATCCATGGCAGAGCCGGTGGTGCCATGGAATCAATGCCACAGGAGCCCGGGAATGTCGCCATCGGCGCAGATCCATGGCAGAGCCGGTGGCACCATGAAATCAATGCCACAGGCACCCGGTGGTGCCATGGAATCAATGCCAAATGAGCCCGGGAATGTCGCCATCGGCGCAGATCCATGGCAGAGCCGGTGGTGCCATGGAATCAATCCCAAATGAGCCCGGGAATGTCGCCATCGGCGCAGATCCATGGCAGAGCCGGTGGTGCCATGGAATCAATGCCACAGGAGCCCGGGAATGTCGCCATCGGCACAGATCCATGGCAGAGCCGGTGGCACCATGGAATCAATGCCACAGGAGCCCGGGAATGTCGCCATCGGCGCAGATCCATGGCAGAGCCGGTGGTGCCATGGAATCAATGCCACAGGGGCCCGGGCATGACGCCCTGTGCCGA
>NW_008238141.1:12212-14495 GCF_000691975.1 Corvus brachyrhynchos
GATCTGATCCAGCGGAAGCCCGGTGGTGCCATGGAATCAATCCCAAATGAGCCCGGGAATGTCGCCATCGGCGCAGATCCATGGCAGAGCCGGTGGTGCCATGGAATCAATCCCAAATGAGCCCGGGAATGTCGCCATCGGCGCAGATCCATGGCAGAGCCGGTGGTGCCATGGAATCAATGCCACAGGAGCCCGGGAATGTCGCCATCGGCACAGATCCATGGCAGAGCCGGTGGCACCATGGAATCAATCCCACAGGCACCCGGTGGTGCCATGGAATCAATGCCAAATGAGCCCGGGAATGTCGCCATCGGCGCAGATCCATAGCAGAGCCGGTGGCACCGTGGAATCAATGCCAAATGAGCCCGGGAATGTCGACCATGGAGTCGATGCCAAGCAGAGCCGGTGGCACCGTGGAATCAATGCCAAATGAGCCCGGGAATGTCGCCATCGGCACAGACCCATGGCAGAGCCGGTGGCACCGTGGAATCAATGCCAAATGAGCCTGGGAATGTCGCCGGGATGATCCCTGCCCACCAAAGCCTCTCCAAGCCTCCCGAGCTCCGATCTTGGAGGAGATCCATGGAAAAAGGGATGAGGTTCCTCATCCCACCGCTCACCAGGGGCTGGAAAAACCCCTCCGGGGCGGAATCCAACCCGGATGGGATCCAGGCCACAGCTCCCTTCGACATTCCCGGGATAACACAGCCCTTCCCGGATTTTCCAGGTGCCACAAACTCCCCCAAAGTGACCCAAAATCTCTGTTAAATTTGTCCCTCCCGAACTTTTCCCGGTTCCTTTTCCCGGGAACAGCTGCTCCGCTGCTTTTCCAAGAAAAGAGGCCCAACCTGGGGTCTGCTCCAGGAGAGGCCGGGCCGGCTGCCGGAGGAACGGCCGCACCCTTTCCACGACCAACGGAGGCAGAAAACATTCCCGGGGATGTTTAGGATGTCCCCAAGGCGGTCTGGAGGCTCCATGGGACCGACCTGATCCAGGTGGGGGAGGAGAAACATCTCAGGAGCGACAAATCCGGAAGGAAGAGGAAGATCCGTGGAAAAACGAATCCACAGAGGGAAAGATTCCACGGAGAGGGAACCGCTCCAGGCTCCCGGAAAGTGAGGTCCCAGCCCTGTTCCCGACTCCAGGAAGGTTCTGGGAAAAGTCTGGAGAAGTTCTGGATGGCAAAGAGGTGGGAGGAGGGAAAAGGATGGGGACGGGTGCCTGAAAGTGCCGGGGAAATCCCGGGAAGTGGGAGGGATGGGAATCTCGTTAGCTCAGGGGTCACATGGGAGCCGTGAGTCACCAGCAGGGAAGGAAAAAAAAAAAAACATCAAAAATCCCTGGAAAGCTCCAAAATAAAAAGGAAAAAATCAAATCCGGCCGGAAGAGGCGGGAGGAGGGAAAAGGATGGGGACGGGTGCCTGAAAGTGCCGGGGAAATCCCGGGAAGTGGGAGGGATGGGAATCTCGTTAGCTCAGGGGTCACATGGGAGCCGTGAGTCACCAGCAGGGAAGGAAAAAAAAAAAAACATCAAAAATCCCTGGAAAGCTCCAAAATAAAAAGGAAAAAATCAAATCCGGCCGTGCTTTGCCACCTGCAGCTCCGGGACTGCGGGAAAAGGCAGCGGAGAAGGAAAAGCTGGAAAAGCTCCTGGAAAAGCTCCTGGAAAACTTCCAGCAGCGCTAACAAGGCAGAAAATCCCCAAAACCCAACGTTTTCTCCCCAAAAAGCGCCAGAGTCGAGCCCCGGTGGAGGAGGGGGATGATCCGAAAGCAGAGCAGGCGGGAGGAGGAGGAGGAGGATTCCCACCGGGAATGTTTGCCTTGGCGCTGCCCCGAGGAACCCGACACTTCCCGGCCCCGGGACGGAGCTTTCCGAGGGATTCCTCGGCTTCTCCGGGTGTTTCTCGGGGGTTCCGGGGGGATGGGGGAGCCCTGGAGCCGCGCGGGGAACTCCAGGAAGAGCTTTTCCTCCAGGAAGAAGGGGGAAGCGGGGGGAAAGAGCGCGATGGTCAGGACGGGGGGTTCTCCTGGGTTGCAGGACGTGATCCCAAACTCCAGGAAACAATCCCGAAGTCCAGGATGCGATCCCAAACCCCAGGAAACGATCCCAAAGTCTGGGACGCGATCCCAAACCCCAGGATGCAACCCCAAACCCCGGGACGCGATCCCAAACTCCAGGAAACGATCCCAAACACCAGGACGCGATCCCAAACCCCAGGACGCCATCCCAAACTCCAGGATGTGATCCCAAACCCCAGGACGCGATCCCAAACCCCAGGAC
>NW_008238141.1:15549-16063 GCF_000691975.1 Corvus brachyrhynchos
TTCCAAATCCCCATTTTCCGCCATTCCCGGGGATTTGGGGAACACGAGCCCCGCCCGGGAGGGTCGGGGTGGGGCCCTCCCTCCATTCAGATCCCAATCGGCCTCTTCACAGCCAATTCCAGCCCATCCCAGGATTTTTATCTCCTGTAAAGATTTCCCAGCCCTCGCAGCAAATCCACAAATCCATCCCGGCCGGATCCAGCTTTTCCAGCGGGATTCCTGGGCCGGGAAGAGCCGGAGAACTTTCAGGAGAACTTTCAGGCACGAGCAGCCCCTTGAAAGGCGTCCAGGCTCTGGCGCAAGTCTTGGTTTGGATCCATCCCCAATTTCCAGACCGGGAGTGTTTATCCCGGAGATCCATCCCTTTTTCCCCTCCTTTCCAGCCCCGCCGGGGTTTTTTCCCTGCGTTTTGGCTTCCCCGTGGATAAAATTGGGATTTCATTCCCTAAAAAGCCACTCTGGAGGAGGCTCGGGAAGAGCCGTGGCTCAGATCGCTGTCCCCGTGCTCCCAGCA
>NW_008238141.1:18274-20137 GCF_000691975.1 Corvus brachyrhynchos
GAGTGGGAAAAGCGCTTCCAGTTCTCCCAAAAAAGGGATCCGAGTCGGAAAAGTGCTTCCAGTTCTCCTGAAAAACAATCCCGAGTGGGAAAAGTGCCACCAGTTCTCCTAAAAAACATTCCAGAGTGGGAGAAGCGCTTCCAGTTCTCCCAAAAAAGGGATCCGAGTCGGAAAAGCGCTTCCAGTTCTCCTGAAAAACAATCCCGAGTGGGAAAAGTGCCACCAGTTCTCCTAAAAAACATTCCAGAGTGGGAGAAGCGCTTCCAGTTCTCCCAAAAAAGGGATCCGAGTCGGAAAAGTGCTTCCAGTTCTCCTGAAAAACAATCCCGAGTGGGAAAAGTGCCACCAGTTCTCCTAAAAAACATTCCAGAGTGGGAAAAGCGCTTCCAGTTCTCCTGAAAAACAATCCCGAGTGGGAAAAGTGCTTCCAGTTCTCCCAAAAAAGGGATCCGAGTGGGAAAAGCGCCACCAACAGAATCCCAAAAGCCACATCCTTGCCTTTCCCTCCATCCTGGGGAGAGCAGCTCCTCCCGGAGGGTTTTCCATTTGGGATAAATCCCTGCCTTTCCCTCCATCCCAAGAGGAACAGCTCATTCCAGAGGGTTTTCCATTTGGGATAAATCCCTGCCTTTCCCTCCATCCTGGAGGGTTTTCCATTTGGGATAAATCCCTGCCTCTCCCTCCATCCCCGAGGGTTTTCCATTTGGGATAAATCCCTGCCTTTCCCTCCATCCCGGAGGGTTTTCCACTCGGGATAAATCCCATCCCCTTCCGGAACCCGCCCTGGCTTTGATCGACGACCGCGGTGGCGTCTTCCAAGAACAACTCCCGGAATTCCTTTCTCCGTAAATCACCGGGCTCCAGACAGCTCTGGAATTACCTGGGGCACCTTTCCCGACCTTTTTGGGAATTGGAACAATTTTCTCCTGGATTGGGACCTCTCCGGAGCCCCCAAACCTTTGGGAAAATCCCGTCCCAGTTTAACCTCCGCTCTCCCAGCTGAGCCCCTCCATGCTCGGGGTCTCCAGACCCGTTTGGGGTTAAATTCGGGGGAATGCGATGAAATTCCTTGGATTTATCCTCATCCCTATTCGGGATCGGGACAAACAACCAGCCGGTGTTTTCCTTAGTCCTGATTTTGCTGTTAATCCACTGAAAATTCCCATTTTTTTGGGTCATCCACCCCAGCACGAACGGGAATTTCATTTTCCCAACCCCAGCAATTCCCGAGCAGGAATAACGAGGCCCGGTGCCTGCGGATGAGCTCATTCCCGCCGGGATTGGGACACGGCGACGGCGTCCCCGGCCACCTCCACGCTCCCAGCCAGCTTTGATCCCATAATTACCAGGAAACAAACCAAGATTCCCTGCGGTTTTCCAGGAATCTGGAAAAGGACGGAGCGGCAGGGAAGAGCACGGCAGGAAACCATGCCGAAAAAGCCAACGCCGCGCTTCCACCGCGACCAAAAACCGGGATTTTACGGCCAAAAATTCCCAGTTTGACCCAGTCCGGAGCCTTTGGGATGCCCAGTGGGGAGGAAGACCTGGGCCATGCCCTACTTTGGAAAATCCCAATCCGTGCCCGGCGCTTTGCCCCCCGGGTTTATTTTTAAACCGTGGCCCCGTTACCGCGGCCGCCGGGGGAGGGCTGGATCGGGGAGGTGATTTGGGATCCGATTTGGGATGTTATTTATAGCCCCGGCAAGACGGGCACGGCAGGTGCTCCGTGCCTCGCAGCCGGCCCCGCACATCCCGCCCGGACCGGTCCCGGCCAAAATTTTGGGATAACGAAGCCCAAAAAAGTCGCTCTGGACGCCGCTGACGCCGCTGTGGTGGCACCGTGGAGGAGCGGGTCAGGGGGGG
>NW_008238141.1:20547-21896 GCF_000691975.1 Corvus brachyrhynchos
GACCCCAAAAGTTCTTGGGAAGTGCTCCCGACCCCAAAAGTCTTTGGGAAGAGCTGCCGGCCCCAAAAAGCTTTGGGAAAAGCTACAGACTCCAAAAATTTTTGTGGAGAGCCCCCAAACCCCAAAAGTCTTTGGAAAAAGCTCCTGATCCCAAAAATCTTTGGGAAGAGCTCCAGACCCCAAAAGTGTTTGGGAAGAGCTCCTGACCCCAAAAGTCTTTGGGAAAAGCTCCCAACCCCAAAAGTCTTTCGGAAAAGCTCCTGACCCCAAAAGTTCTTGGGAAAAGCTGCCGATCCCAAAAGTCTTTGGGAAAAGCTCCTGACCCCAAAAATCTTTGGGAAGAGCTCCCGATCTCAAAAGTGTTTGGGAAGAGCCCCTGACCCCAAAAGTCTTTGGGAAAAGCTCCCAACCCCAAAAGTCTTTCGGAAAAGCTCCTGACCCCAAAAGTTCTTGGGAAAAGCTGCCGGCCCCAAAAGTTCTTGGGAAAAGCTCCCGATCCCAAAAGTCTTTGGGAAAAGCTCCTGACCCCAAAAATCTTTGGGAATGGGAAAAGCTCCCGACCCCAAAAGTCTTTGGGAAGAGCTCCTGACCCCAAAAGTCTTTGGGAAAAGCTCCCAACCCCAAAAGTCTTTCGGAAAAGCTCCTGACCCCAAAAGTTCTTGGGAAAAGCTGCCGATCCCAAAAGTCTTTGGGAAAAGCTCCCGACCCCAAAAGTTCTTGGGAAGTGCTCCCGACCCCAAAAGTCTTTGGGAAGAGCTGCCGGCCCCAAAAAGCTTTGGGAAAAGCTACAGACTCCAAAAATTTTTGTGGAGAGCCCCCAAACCCCAAAAGTCTTTGGAAAAAGCTCCTGATCCCAAAAATCTTTGGGAAGAGCTCCAGACCCCAAAAGTGTTTGGGAAGAGCTCCCGACCCCAAAAGTCTTTGGGAAAAGCTCCCAACCCCAAAAGTCTTTCGGAAAAGCTCCTGACCCCAAAAGTTCTTGGGAAAAGCTGCCGATCCCAAAAGTCTTTGGGAAAAGCTCCTGAGCCCAGAAGACTTTGGGAAAAGCTGTCGGCCCCAAAAGTCTTTGGGAAAAGCTCCCGACCCCAAAAAGTCTTTGGGAAAGCTCCCGACCCCAAAAATCTTTGGGAAAAGCTCCCGATCCCAAAAATCTTCGGGTCCGAGAGCTCTGCCGCAGGAGCGAGAGAGCGTCGGGGTTTTTTCCGTGCGACTTTGGGGTTTCCGAGCGCGTTCCCGGCCTGGACGATCCCATGATTTATTTGCTAGGCAACAACGGGACAGCTTTTCCTGGCACGGCCCCGCAGACGCTGACGAGGCCCTAATTAGTGGGGAAAATGAGCGGGGAGAGG